>NC_136417.1:60037127-60597127 GCF_052625555.1 Lactuca saligna | reverse complement strand
GGAAAATTATCATTTTCATTGTATCAGAATCCTATTGAAACCTAGCCGCTTTTTAGGCTTGCTACTCATGCCACTCCCTCTCTCGTATTCTGTCTTCCTTCTTCCTCACGTCAATCATGACTGGATTTGCAACCTCTTCTTCTAACACTTCGGATAAACCTACCACTACAATCAACATCAATAATGTTGTGTCAATCGTTTTTCATCTACCCAGCATTAACTATGACATCTAGCGTGAGCTGTTTGAAACCCATTGCATTGGGTATGGCTGTGCTGATCATCTTAAACCTCCATCATAAGTCTCTAGTTCCCTCCGGAGAATGGATCTGTTTGATTCCGTTGTGAAATAGTGGATCTATTTCACAACCCATTGCCCTCATTCATGGAAACCTAGTCCGTTTAACATATTCAAACGAGAATGAATCTTTCTTGATCTGATTTTTTCCATGGATTAATACTTTTCCGTTCTTATTTTTTTCATTTATCATATTTTTTTATTCCATTGTTCATTGATTACAACAGATTACATTATAATCAGTGAATCAAGTTGGATTGTCGAAATAAATTTGAGTTTTCAGTTTTCCAGATTTGACAAGGAGCCCCAAAATTTTGGTTTACTTAGATCGCCCAAACCGTTTGAGATGGTCCTGCCTAGCGGACACTTTCCAGTGGCCTTGCGGCGGTATTCCTTTTTCGGCCCACCAGCCAGCGCCGAACCATAGCAACATGTGTTCATCAGCACTCCTCAAGCCCAACAACAACTATGGAGTAATATATATGTCTATAACACCACTCTACAACCCACAACTATCCCATAAGCATTCAACACTATAGTTATGAACAGCTTGGGCAATGGAGGATGGTTCATGGATCACGAGGCAATATCACATCTTCATGCGGATGCATGTATTCTTACTAATACCTGTAATAAAAGTATTTTTTTCTACATCTGTTTTAGTTGGGGACAGATCTTGAATTAATTGTATGTAAAGTCAGTCACTCCGCTCTTCTGCACCCCAATCCTTATCGTACCTTGGTCTTGAATTTTTTTTTGATAATCCCGTAAATCATTAGAATTCTCATATTTGTTCTTCGTTTTAATTGTGAAAATAAATGCACTATTGAATTTAAACCCTTTGGTTTTTCTATGAAGGATTTATGAACAAAAAAATTCTAATGCGATGTCACAACACCGATGATAATTATCCTATCACAACTCAACCACTCAAGTTCATCTCTCCATTACTCTGCTTGTCTGGCATCAAATATATCAGTCACCTCGGTCATCATGTGTTTAAGAAACTTGCCAATAGTTATTTTATTTAATGTTCTACAAATAAAATTTCTAGTCTTTGTTAACCTTTTCAATTAGGAAAACATGTTCGTCTACCATTTAGTTTATCCGATTCTGTTTCTAAATCTCCATTTCATCTAGTTCATTCAGATATTTGGACTTCTTCGATTATGATTATTAGTGGTATAAAATATTATGTCCTTTTTATTGATAATTATTCTTATTATGTATGGATTTATCCTTTACATGTTAAATCTGATGTTTTTTTTTTCCAAAATTTCTTCACTTATATGCTTCCACTAAAAATCAATTCAACACTGAGATTAAATCTTTTCAATGTGATAATGGAGGAGAATTTGACAACCAACAATTTCATAACCTTTATGCTCAAAACGATATTAAAATGTGTTTCCGGTGCCCTCATACATCTCAACAAAATGATACATCGGAACGTATGTTACACACCATTGATAACATCGTTTGTACCCTTCTTTGTCATGCTCGCCTCCCTCCTGAATATATGGTTGAGGCTTTACATATGGCTGAACATCACCTTAATATCTACCATCCACCACACTTAACTATGATATCCCATTTCACAAACTATATAAAAATCACCTACCTACTCACATCTTCACATTTTTTAATGTATTTGTTGTCCTAACATTGTCACTCCCCACAAACTTTCACCTCACTCCATACCATGTGTTTTTATTCAATATCCGTCCAAACACAAAGGATATTGATGTCTTGACCAGAATATAAAGAAAATCATCATTTCTGTTAATGAAATTGTTTCCCTTTCGGTTCCATGAAACCTACTTCCACTCCATTTATTCATTCCTTGGAAATATTGTTCCTATTCTTCCTAAACCCAATACCGATTGCACTACCCCTCACCTACTTTCGATGACCCTTCTTTTCAGTATGTTACTACCGAGGAGGATCTTCCGCACGAAACCTCCTCTCCATCTTTGCAACCTTTATCTCTTCCACGTAATGTTACCCCTATTATCTCTTCCACTAAACCTCCTCTCCATCTCTCAAACCTCATCTCAGTCTCAACATCCTATTATCGCTTATTTGAAAATAACGCGTTCGTAAACCCATCAACAAACTCAATCTTCATGTTGATTCCATATCTTATATCCCCTAATCCTACTTATAGGCATTCCAAGATCCCAACTAGCTAAAATCAATGCAAGAGGAATAATCGACTCTCATCTCCAACATGTAACATCTCGACTCCCAGGTATAATATTTATATACTTATTTACGAGTTAACTAAGTAGCTCGACGAGTGGGTGCCCCGACTCGTCGAGTAGAGTCGATTTGGTCATGTGGGTTTTACAACCAACTCGGCGAGTCGGAGAGACCAACTCGGTGAGTTGGCGCTGTGAGAAGAAACCCTAGATCTCCAGGGTGGTGTCCTATTTAAATGGCCTTAAGCCCTCATTTCCGCCTCCCTTATCACCCTACCACTCTGTGAAGAACCCTAATTGAGTCTTAGCCTTGTATATGTGCTAAAGAGAAGCTAATCTTGTGATTTTAGTGCAATTTTGGAGGAGAAGTGGAGAGCATCAAAGCTTGGATCGAGGGGAGACTTTGGAACTAGAGATTCTTCAGGGATTTGCTTCAGTTGGAGGTAAAACAGATGCTAAGTTGATCATTTATTTGTGAGATCTTAGTTTAGGTAGGTTTTTAGGGTTTTCTTCCATCTATCTTGTGATAATGAGTTATTTGAGCATATCATGAGGTTGAAACCTCAGATCTGGACTGTAGGAGGACTTGTGAGCCCAAAGATCTGAGCTTTATTAAGCTAGAGACTATCATTTTTGCATCTAACCCTTGTTGGAGTTTGTATTGGCATTATGAGCTAATATTCCATGCATGAACGTAAAAGCTCGCAGCTTTACGTGACATTCAAGCCTTGGAAGTCTAGATCTAGAGTTTGGAGTTGTAGATCTGCCTTAAAACGTCTGAATGAGAATATAGATTGAATGGACTCGTCGAGTCATTGAGTTGGCTTGACGAGTCTGGACATGGGTAATTCGGCGAGTTAATGATACAACTCAACGAGGTTGGATTTTCACAACATTTCATAGGGAACAAGGGGGCTCGGCGAGCCACAGAGATGCACTCGGCGATTCGGGTCAACATGGAGTGTTGACTTGAGTGTTGACTTCTGTTGACTTTAGGGTTTGGTCAAGATAGGATTATAGGGACCATGGAGGGGTAAAATGGTCTTTTACCCATTCCAAGAGTTTGAGAGAGAAAATAACTTAGTTTATTTAGATTCGTGATTTAAGTGTTAATTAGAGATAATTATCCTATGTGTTAGGTAGAGGCTAGTTCGAGATACGTGTACGAGATTATTTGCTTGCTTTCTTACGAGGTGAGTCTTCTCACTATACTTACCTAGAGTGGTAATCCTTGCGTGACCGGAGGGTCTTATGTGGTTATATTGAGTATTGTGATATCCTGCATTATTTCTTTGTGATTTTTGATGTTTATTATTCTGAACTTACTGAGTTAGAACCGGAGGGTCCACCTAAGTTGTGGGACCAGAGGGTCCCACTGAGACCCATTGACCGGATGGTCTTATTCGAGCATAGCCATTAGAGGCTATTGAGATATGTGTGGTATTTTGGGGAAGTCACTAAGCTTCGTGCTTACCATTTTATGTGTTATGTGTTTCAGGTACTTCTCAGGATCATAGAAAGGCACCGGCTTGATTGTACACACACGAGTTGGAGATATGTTTTGGAGGATCCTGGATTGTGTTTTAAACAATTTATGAACTTGTGGTTTTGATAACTTGATATTTTTGGGGATTTTGGTGATTGTGTTAATGAGATTAATGTGATTTTAAATGAAAATTTTGTTTGAAAATTTACGGTGTTACACAACAATATGAAAGACCCACACTTTCCTATTTGACAGTTGTTACTCTAAAACATGCTACATACATATTCATAAAAACAATATTTTACATTGATAAAGTGATTACAAACGACTGGATACAAACCGACTATTACAAAGTTTTGTATATTACATAACTACCCAAGATACTATACTTTTATACATACATGATCCCTAAATACAAAAGTAATATTATAACTATTCTAAAACTTCCAACAGTATACGACTATATTGGTTAATTATCTCCGAGAATTTGTTCAACATTGAGAGGGGTAAGCGGTGACGCTTAGTAAGCTCAATAATAGATACAATATAACGTTATGCCATATATATACTTCAATATGGTAGAAGCAAAGAGGAACAAGGAGCAACAAAGGCATATGTGAATCATGTGACAAGCTCTCCATATCAATCAATGATTTTATTTAATGATATACAATCAATGAGACATAAAATTTCCATACTTGATATACATCAATAACGCTTCGGCCCAAATGGCACAGAAGACATACACTTTCTGATTAAACATTTTGGTTAGATTTCAGGCTTTCAACCCTATCTAACCTTCTGCCAATGCTATATAATAGAAGTCATTCTCTTACGATACATGTTGTACATGGCCAGAGTCTACATACCAATACAACTATGAATCAAAGTCCTTTCACTGATCACATGGCCAAAAGTACACCTTTGCTGTCATAAATAGCATAAAATAATAACAACGGAAAAGTACATAGCACATATAACACATAAAATACAATTGTTCTTGTATATTGAAGTCGCGATGAATTAATCGGTGGTTAAAATAGTAATTTGCGCAGCACTTCGTTCTAATAGATAGCTTTCTTCGCTGAAAACAGGGAGCTTTATTGAAAACCGGGCCCTGTGAGGGTTGAGCTTCAAACCAAAAAGATAAATTTCTAGCGCTCTACGGGCACTTCAGAATGTATTTCGGGTGTTGGGTATGATCCCGGGGCTTCGGAGAAAGTTGAAATGAAAGAAATATTGATTTAGGGGTGAAAATGAGCAATTTTCTAAAACATATCCGGGAGGGTTCACACCCTCCCTTTTATAAGCGAAGGTCCGATCCGGAGGGAAGAAGAAAGAAGCCACGCGTCGGATGCGAGACCAAGACATGTGGCAAATGCGAGGCGAGGCAGGTGGTAGACACGTGTAGGTCTCGGACTGTACCTCGCCTTCGGGTGCAAGGGGTTGCGACACGCGTCTGACTCCGGTTGGACCTCCGCTTCGGATAACTCATTAGACTGGACACGAGTCAGACAGGGGGTAGCTCACATGCGAGGCGACGTGGCTGAACCTCATTCATGCGAATTTTCTAGGATTTCGCATTTTTCTCGATTTTTGTGTCTCAAACTTCTAAAATCCATAACCTTCGCATACTAGCTCCGTTTTTGAAGTTCTTTATAAGCACGCGTAGGCGGGAATATACTCTACAACTTTCCTTTAGACTTCGTCGACTAACTTTGATTTCATTTTTAATATTATTATTTTTAACAGACCGCGACAGGAAAAATCCGTTAAAAATTCATAACTTCTTCATCCGACGTCCGTTTTTGTCAGTCTTTTTACCGTTGTACTACTATTGACGAGACCTTCAATTCTCGTTTAGGTTGCTTTGGCTAAAAATCACTCGATCTTTATTTCGAGTTTTTAGCTGTCTACTGTTATTCTAAAACTTAAAAAAAATCATAACTTCCTCATACGAAGTCAGATTTGGACGTTCTTTTTATGAAAATTATCGGTTTAACAAATACTACGAGTTTCATTTAGATCACCAAAGCTAAAAAATATTTTTTCAAAACTCACCTTTTACGTCATTTGGCGTCGTGCCGGTTTTGTCGTGGATCTTCGATTGGTCATAACTTCTTCGTTATAGCTCAGATTTCGATGAGTTTTTTGCCTAAATGTTTCTAACGAGATTCTTTATAGCTTTCAATAATAAAATTTTACTTATTTCAAATTTTGTATTTTCGTTAAATTTCAATATTTGACTTTTAATCGGAATCTCATAAGACTTTCCGATTGATTCGAAACACAGTTTTACTTCATTTCTAGTAAAAACTATCCGTTAGAACTCAATTAATCATATTTATATAATATTTCATAATATTATTCACTTTTAAAATTACATAACACAATAACTGAACATGTATGTTACACAACACTTGGATTCTTATGCCGTGCGCCAATGTTGCTAATATTATCAACCACATATGGTTGTTTCAAAGAAGATAGATGTGGATGGATCTTTATCTCAGTACAAAGCTCATCTAGTTGTTAACTGAAGTAGCCAGAGACCCGGTATCGATTATGATGAAACGTTCAGATCAGTGGTCAAACCACCCACTATCTGTACCACTCTCAATATTGTTGTCACTCATTAGTGGCCCATCGGATATTTAGATGTGAATAATGCATTTATTCATAGGAATCTTCAGAAGACGACTTATATATGGCAACCTCCTGGTAAAACACCTGCAGATTCGGACTAGTCAATTAAATATAATAAGCTATAAAAGTGAAATTTTTATAAAAGATTAATTAGGATAAATAATCTTAACCAGTTTAAAGTAGATTTCGAAAGGATTCCGTACATATAAAGAACACTGAAATCTGACTTTGTATGAAGAAGTTATGCTTCTTCGAAGTTTCGTGATTAAACCGACATAATTCTACGTTTCATAAAAAGTGAATTTATGATAGGTTACTTTTTAGTCTTAGTAATCTAAATGAAATTCGTAGTAGTTGTTAAACCGAGAGTGTGCATATAGAGAACATCCAAATCTGACTTCATAAGAGGAAGTTATGATTTTTCAAAATTTCAACGCAACAATGCGGGCACAGAAACTGAATTCTAGAATGGTAGATTAATTAATCTAAATGAGATTGAAGATCTCATCAAAAGGAATATGTTAATATAGAGAAAATCGAGAATGGAGTCTGTATACAAGACTTATACTTTTTACAATGATTTCTAACAGTCTAAGCCTATAAAAATTATAAATTGTTTATAGATTGAAAATAAGTTGTTGAGGTTTAAAGGAAAGTTGTAGATCTCATTGAGAGATTTATGTGATAGAAAGAACATCAAAAACGGAGCTCGTGTGAATAAGTTAATCCATTTTGAAAATATGGAAATTTGCTCGCGTGAAGCGCACGACATGGACAATGACGTGCACCACGAGAAAGCATCGTGTGGCCATGTCGGGGTAGCCCCTTTCTTCTGAGACATGCCAATGTGGACCAATGAGCTTTTTACATGTGGCACATCTTCTAGAAGAGGCGTACGTGGATGAACGAGGCGGCGACATGAGGTAGAAGCCCAAAGGAGCCAACCCCAACCTAGTCCGCGTTGTACATTCCTAGAGTACGCGGTGTGCAATTTTTTTCTTGCCTATAGAGAGGCGGGTTCGTATATTCTTTCACCCATACACCCCTACACACATTCTTTCTCGAGTATTCTTAACTTTTAGGCCATTTTCCTTGAGTTTCTGGCTTACAGCGAACCCTTGCAACACCCATGAATTATTAGCTAGTTGTAACCTTCGAATAGGAGTTCCTGAATCAGTTGCCTACTTAGATTTCTAGTTATTATCAAGAATATCTGTAAGTCAAGCTACACTATTTTTCTTTCAGTGTAACTTATACTTATAGTCATAATTCGTTATTATGAACCTATAAATAAGATTTATCAGCGATTCCAATTCATTATATTGATTGATCTACTTATGAGAAAGGTGTCTAGAATGGTCATGTTGGCTTGGTCGTTGGATTTTAGAAAGACTATATAACAAAATGATTCTGCCTCCCAACTATCTTGCTTGGATGATCCTTCTTGATAGATCTTGATGTAGGCATCAGGATTAGTGAGGAATCTAGATTATAATTATTATAGTTATCAGGATTATGAAGCTAGACTAAGGATTAGT
Source organism: Lactuca saligna (assembly GCF_052625555.1). Taxonomy (NCBI): domain Eukaryota; kingdom Viridiplantae; phylum Streptophyta; class Magnoliopsida; order Asterales; family Asteraceae; genus Lactuca; species Lactuca saligna. The sequence goes on along the minus strand of NC_136417.1, from coordinate 60,588,961 downwards.
ACTTTATGCGTCTAGAACTTTTCAAAGTACGAAGCAAAGCTCTACCAAAATCATCAGTCATCCACTTTTATCAAGTGAGTGCATAGTCACTTTTATCTAATTAATCAAATGCTACATGTGCTTATGTGCAAAGATGTTATGCGTTAGATGAAATATTACAAAGATAAATTATATGATTTATACCATATATGTATTTTATAAATATAATATAGTGGGTAACGAAGGGTAGTAATAGATGTCATAGTATAATGAAAGATGTAGGCAATGATAGGATGCCACAACTATAGAAATGGTAGTAGTGTGCCAACGATGTAGGAATGGTACCAGTGTACCAATGATGTAGTCACTTAACAAAGTATTGGTGACCACCACCAGACTATTCATGACCATCCCATGGAATAATGGCAACGATCGACTTCGTGCCTATTTGATGAGCCCAGGAAGCAATAGACTGCGTGCCTAATAGATAGATTCAAGCAACCATGGACATTGTGCCTATTTGATAAACACAGATAACGATAGAATTTGTACATATTTAACAATCATGTGGAACTTAGGAAGCGATGGACTTCATGCCTATTCCCTTTAACAAATCCTTAGAATAAATACAGAAAGAAAACCTACTAACATGTATTGTGGAGAAATCCTTGTAACAATACTATCAGTAACGATGACAAAGATAATCCTTAGGATAAATCCCTATGGAAGAATAAATAAGAATTCATGGGTGGATAATTGGGTTAATTGTTTGATAACTAAACATATTAACTATATTACTGTGGGTTGAAAACTATATGTACACACCAGGTTTCCCTACCTGACCCACTCAGCTTCTTTGTATCACAGATAGTGATACAAAGTTACATGCATGATAAAAGATTCAAGGAGATGTGGATTTTTAGTCTAAGATACTAGAAGGCCCGTTTATGCTTATGTTTTGTTTTATTTATGACATCCCAAGATTTTACAAATTAATGATAAAAACCATTTCTTCGGAAATACCTTTACGTGACCAAATTCTGCAATTATAAATAGACTTTGCTTTAAATAAAGCATAAACAAAAAGTTTTAAAATGGTCATGAAAATGGGGATGTCATAACTTGTTTTCAAGAACCTTCTCGATCTGATCATGTTTGTCTTCTTCAAAGATCTCTTTAAAGTCTCAAACAGGCTAAGAAGGGCGGTTTCAGCGGTTTACCATATTTATATCTCTTAATGATTTTTCTAACAATGGGTGTGATTCGTCATTGTTTATTTATAGACATGGCTCTCACATCGCCTACTTGTTATTATATGTGGAAGACATCATCCTCACAGGTATTCCACCTTAGCAGCTGCAACACATCATCACGATTATAAGTTATCTACGTCAGATCTTGGTGATCTTCATTACTTTCTAAGTATATTTGCTACTAGAATTGTTGATGGCTTATTTTTTTCTCAAGAGAACTATGCCAAAATGATACTTATGCGTGAATCAATGATGTACTACTCTCACACCCCAGGCTAGTGGCGGAAACATTGGGATGTTCGACGTACGGATATCGGATCGAGGCATATATATATATATATATATATATATATATATATATATATATATATATATATATAACATAACACATAAGTATAACACAAAAGATACTTTTATTATTAAAATTTATTTGGGATTGCATTGTTTAATAGGTCAAACACACATAACTAGAAATAACAAACAGAAAAAAAAAAAAAAAAAAAAAACTCCAACAAGCTTCCTTGAAGACTTCCTCCTTGGCATGACTATCCTCCACACTCGTCTCCCTGAGAACACATGTATTTTGAAAGCGTCAACATAATGTTGGTGAGTTCACATGTTTTTATTGCTTTCTGCTTTATTTGGTTGTATTAAATCAATAATCATTTTTCTTTTAGAAAAACCTTTCTTAAGGTATTTTATCAACCCTACCTTACTATCTTTTTAGGATACTTTACCAATCCTAATTTACTATCTTTTTAGGATACTTTATTAATCCTAATTTACTATCTTTTTGGGGTGTTTACCGATCCTATCTTATTATCATTTAGGATATTTTATTAATCCTAACATATTTTATCTACCACTTTAAGGGGTCCCTCTTGGTAGTCGAATCTCTCAGGTGGTTGTAATGTATTACCATGAGCCCCCATAATCGACGTTGTTTTACTAGTGATTTTGCCACACGACGCTTCATCGGATGTCGAATAGTGAGTAATAAGAAAGTTATCATGTAGGGATTGTAGCTAGCCATCGTAGGTGGGGGTATCAAACCCTATATAGATCAATATATATATTTTTGGCTCTCGCAAGATTAATGATTATAGGTTTAGGGTAGCCAAATTTAATCAGGCTGAGGATGAATAATAACAGCACACCAACTCACTAACCTTAGGTATTTTATCTTTTATCTTTCCTTCTTAGTGATTTCCTATAACTATCACAATATAAACCTTTTACTTTTATATTTGATAATTATATCTTTTTGATCTCATAATTATCTAGTGTATATATATATATATATATATATATATATATATATATATATATATATATTGTTTTCCATACATATATACCCTAATTATGGTTTATTTGAAAACTAGATATCCAGGCAGAGTAACGATTAGGTACAATGCATATCCTTATATTTGACAAGCATTATTTCTCGGTACTATGTTATCCTAGGAAATTGGCCATTATAACATCTAGGTAATGTCTCTTACTAGATTATTGGACATTATAACTCTTAGACATAATATCATATTTTACAACTAAGTATAGTATATATAGCTACATTATACTAAGGTCTCATACTTTATATAACGATTGATATTTATAGATATAAATATATCTTTATAAGGCAGTTTGGAAAGCGTGTATTCCCCTGTAAAAATTTTAAAATAGTGAAATGGGGCCGTGAACTCACCCTAGATGCGTGAGACCATGAGTGTAGGGTTAAATCGGGCTCGGGACTCAAGGGATCGCCTATGATAGCTACCACTTCGAGAGATGCAGAGAGAGATTCTTAGAATGTGTAAAGAATGGGTTATGCACTGCCTTCTATTTATAGGCATGAAATTTGGGTGCACGTAACACAAATATCTGTGCACATCGCACGTGATTATCGTGGCTCCATCCATCGAAGGTCACGTGTCACTTCCCCCAATTGGCCACATCACTTGCAATCTACTCGAATCCGGTGTCAGGTTCTCGATGGGTAGAGGCGTGCACCTAGCACGCACGAAATAATTTTGTAAAAATCATAAATTCTTCGTGCGAGCTTCGATCTAAGCCCTTTTTATATATGTGTGATGATCTCAAGGAGTACTACAACTCTCCTTTAGGTTGATTTATCTAGTTTTAGTTTCATTTTTATGCCTAACAGGGGTAAAAATAAACGATTTTACAGATAAAATATCTCTCTCATACGGATCCCATTTTCAGCACTCTTTGTCCTACAGTTATTATGTTAAGAAGTACTAAGAATCTCCTTTTTTCACATTTAGTCAAAACTCAACCCATCTCTAAGTACCGTTTTGATGTAATTAATTTTAATTATGCAGTTGATTTTTATTTTTATAAATCCTTAACTCTTTCCTTTGGAGTCTGATTTTTACGAGTCTTATATCTTTGGGATCATGTTAATGAGTACTTTCCAAATATGTTAACCAACTTAGAAGATGGTACAACTTTTTGGACACTTATTTTCAAGCCTAACAGTCAATTTTAACAATAAATGTAATAGTACATTTGATTTTTATTATCTCAAAATCAAATATTGCAATATTAAGCTATTACATCTATTTTCCCTACTCTCTCCTAACTATGATCAGTGAAGAAATCCACTCGGTTCTCACATTGTCCCCCTGTTTAAGAAATTTTGTCCCAAAATTTTATCTTATCGTCGGGATTCCTTCGAGCAAATTAGGGTACTTGTCCTTCATTTGGTGATCTCGTTTCCATGTGTACTATGATCGTCGCTTAGAGTTCCATCGTACCTTGACAATGGGAATCTGACTCTGATTGAATCATTTGACCTCTCTGTCCATGATTTCGACCGACTCTTCGATGAAGTTCAGTTTGGGGTTAATCTGAATTTCATCAAGTGGAATGACAAATTTATTATCGGAAAGGCACTTTTTAAGAGTTGACACATGGAAGACGTCATGCACGTTATTAAGCTCTTGGGGTAACTTAAGACAATAGGCAACTAGACCTATCATGTTGAGGATTTTTAATGATCCTATGTACCTCGAATTTAGTTTACCTCGCTTTCTGAACCTTATAACACCTTTCCAAGGAGATACTTTGAGCATCACCCTATCTGTGACTTGGAACTCTTGGGGTTTGCGCCTTACATCGGTGTAGCTCTTCTAACGATTACGTGATGCCTTCATGTGCTCCCGTATCTACACTATCTTTTTAGTCATCTCATGGATAATCTTTGGGCCTATTCGTAGGTTATCCCTTGTGAATTTCTTGGCCAGTTGGGTATCACCAACTTCTATCCAAAAAATAGGAGATCTACATTTTCGTTCCTACAATGCTTTTAATGGTGCTACTTTAATGCTAGTGTGATAATTATTATTGTATGAGAACTCAACCATAGGAAGGTGAGTATCCCATGCACTTCCGAAATCTATCACACATGCTCTCAGCATGTCTTACAGGGTTTGGATGGTCCTTTCACTTTGGCCATCGGTTTGAGGATGGTAGGTTGTACTTATATCCAGGTGAGTACTAAGGGACTTTTGCAAACTCTGCCAAAAACGGAAGGTAAATCTGCTATCACTTTCAGAGATAATAGACGGGGGCACCCCATGCAATCTGACGATCTCTCAAAGTTACGTCCTGATCAACTTCTCCATATTATCCATCTCTTTTATTTCTATGAAGTGAGCAGACTTGGTTAATCTATCGACAACTACCCAAATAATGTCATAACTAATCGTAGTCTTTGGCAATTTGGTAACAAATTCCATTATGATCTGCTCCCACTTCCACTCGCGAGTCTTTGGTCACTGCAACAATCCTGAGGGTCGTTGATGTTTTCCCTTGACCTTGGAACATTTTAGGTGTTTACTTACGTAGGTCGCAATCTCAGCCTTCATGTTTGGCCACCCATACAAAGATTTTAGGTCCAGATACGTCTTGTCTTCTCCAAGATTGAAGTAATATCTAGTCCTATGGGCCTCATTCAAAACTAGTTATTTGACCTCTCCAAATTTTGGAACCCATATTTGGTTCATGAAATATCTTGTTCCATCATCATTTATCTCTAGTTGTCTTTCCATTCCTCGGAGGCCTTCTTCTTTAACATTTTCTTCCATTATAGCCTCAAGTTGAGCACTTCTAATCTGCGAGATTAGGTTAGATTGAACAGTCATCGTAAGTTCTTTGACTCTCCAAGGTTTAACCCGTTCTTTACGGCTCAAGGTGTCAACTACGACATTAACCTTTCCTAGATGATAATGAATTTCATAATCATAGTCGTTTAGCAACTCTAACCGTCTTCTTTGTCTCATATTAAGCTCTTTTTGATCAAAGATGTGTTGTAGACCCTTGTAATCCGTGTAGACTATACACTTTGTTCTGTAAAGGTAATGAAGCCAAATCCTTAGCGCAAAAACTATCACTCCCAATTCTAAGTCGTGGGTGGTGTAGTTGTTCCCATGCACCTTGAGTTATCTTGAGGCGTAAGCTATGACCTTCCCCTTTTCATTAATACATATCCCAAACACTGATGTGAAGCATCACAATATACTACAAAGTTATTAGTACCATTTGGAAGGGATAGTATCGGTGCTCTACACAACATTTTCTTCAAATTTTGGAAAGATGTTTCCTGTTGGTCTTCCCAAACGAATTTTATTTCCTTTTGGGTTAATGTTGTGAGGGGTTTGGCTATGTGAGAGAAATTTTCTATAAATCTCCAGTAATAGCCAGCCAGTCCCAAAGATTGATGAAGATTTTGTTGGGGTCTTGGGTTCTACCCAATTCTTTACCACTTCGATCTTAGAAGGGCCGACATGAATACCTCTGCTGCTTACCACATGCCCAATATAGTGTACTTCTCTTATCCAAAATTCGCACCAAGAGAAATTTTTGTACACGTTTTCTTTTCTTAAAAGCTCTAGGATCACTTGAAGATGTTGCCCATGCTCTTCCATGGTTCATGAGTATATACTAGAATATCATCAATGAATACAATCACAAATTTTTCAAAGTGGGTATTGAACACTCGATTCATGAGATGCATAAAAACAGTTGGGGCATTGGTCTATCCAAAGGGCATGACAAAAACTCATAATGACCGTATCGTGTTCTAAAATCAATCTTTGGAATGTCCTATTCCATGAGTCAAAGTTGGTGATACCCAGATCTTAGGTCGATCTTAGAGAAATAACTCGATCCTTGCAATAAAGATCATCTATTTAGGGTAATGGATATCTATTCTTAATGGTCAACTTATTTAGCTCTCTATATTCGATGCATATCCAGAAAGATCTGTCCTTATTCTTGATAAATAGAACGGGTTATCCCTCAACCCTTGTCAAGAAGTTCTTATAGTTGGCTGGAGAGTTCCTACATCTCTAATGGTGCGAATCTATAAGGAGACTTTGCTACGAGGGCAGCTCCTAGAATTGGATCGATATGAAACTCTACTTGTCGAGCAAGCGGCAGACCTGGTAGATCTTCAGGGAATACATCAGGGTAATCGTATACCTGAGGTAGTTCTTCGATATTTTTCTTCTTATTGTATTTCCTATCGACAATATGAGCTTAGAAGGTGTACTACTTTTTCTGCAAGTATTTCCTGACCTTCATGCAGGAAATGATCCAAAGATTTCTATCAGTTTATCACCAAAGGCAATTAAGGGTTCTCTGTTTGGTAGGGGTAGACGTAATTCTTTCTCACATAATACTTCAACGTGGTTTTGGGATAACCAATCCATACCGATGATGGCGTCAAAACTTCCAATGATCATTGGCATAAGGTCAACGAGAAAAGCATGATTATCTAACGTTAAGGTACAGTTCCTAAGTATTTATTGGGTACTACTGACTTGGCTGTTAGCCATTTCACTCTATAGGCTTCCCTAAGTTTACTAGAGGGGTGGTCTAATAATTTCCTAAATTCGGGAGTACTATAGCTTTTATCGGCGCGGGTATCAAAAAGTATTTTGGCATATAAATTATTGATTAGCAACGTACCTATAACTAATGTTCGATCTTGGACAACTTCTCTGGCTCCTATCACAAATGCCCTACTCCTAAAATTAGAACATTGTCCCTTCTGTTTTGGAAAATCCTTCCTGATGTGTCCAACTTCCTTACACTCATAGTACGCCCGGCCTTTTGTAAATGCGGTTCCACAATTGGGTGGGGTTTTGCATCTATTGGCAAGATGACCTTTCTTACTGTAGTTAGTGCAAATCCAACATGCTCAATTGTGATGAAACCCACACTTATTTCATCTTGGACTACTTCCAGCGGTAGTTAGTGTCGAGGTTGTCGTAACCGGAAATGTTTGAATCACATTCTGCTTCTTTTCTGTTGGTTCCCTAGCCTTCCCTTTGAAATCCATTCCAAACTTCCACTTTCTACCCTACACCTTTGGAAGGTCAGCCTTCTTGACCATCATACCACAAAGAATCTCTTGATTTGTCGAACTAAAGGCTAGTCTCTTGGTGTTGTCGAAGGTGGTTAGCTTTGAGGTAGTTTCTAAACCTTGGATAAGCTGAGGCAAAACCCAAATATACATCTCCATCTTCTTATATTCCGGGGTGACCATCTGTAATATCTCAAAAATCACAACCATTTTAAACTTTTCAAAATAACCCATTACCAATAAAACTTTTTACAAAACCATTATTTCCAATATATTATTTAAAATTAGAGTCTCCCAAGATCAACAACATAAAACCCAAGATGTGTACGGTTACGACTTTGCCTTGCCACAGTCCTCTCAAGTACTTGAAACCACAACCAAAAACTGAAACCCAACGCTTAGCAAGTTCCCCCAAAGTACCATCATACAATACGTATATCATATATAAGCAAGCATGTTGGGTCTAATCAGTCCTCAGAATGGAATACCCATGAGTCCATAGCCATTAGGCTGGATTACCCCTAGCCCAATCAACCATAGAACTGGAATGCCAATAGACAACATGTCCACTTAGTCATTGGACTGGAATACCAATATACAACGGGGCCACTCAGTCATCGGACTGGAATACCCTCGGTATGTTGACTCACACACATAGCAGTAAAGTCTCAACCCAACACAAAATGCCAATATATAATAGAGAACAAGCATATTCAAAAAACATACAATCATGCAGCCAGAAATCACAGGTAGCCCAACAGATCTACCAGTCTATGTGTATCAACAACTACCATATAATCATACAGATCAATCCCATACTCAACATATCATAAATCAATCTATAACAGGATATCAATTCAATGGGTCGGCCTTGGTGCCTTCAACACATAAGTACAGTGAGGAAAAATCACCTCACAATCTAACGAACAACTGATTAATACTCTGCTCCCAAATACCGGCTCAACCCATATCCTAAACGTCAAAACATTATCCATTAATAAAAATTTCCCCAAAATTCCCTTGGTCAAACTTGGTCAATGGTCAGAAGTCAAGTCAACACCTAGCCGAGTCAACCCAGTCAAGCGAACCGGCCAAGTCGACCCAGCCAAGTACGTTGGACGTACTCTTCTGTACGTGGGGTGGACTCGGTGTTTAACTAGATTATGGGACGCTAGCTGCGTAGCGTACCACTTGGTACACCCAATGTACGTGCCAATTCAGCCCTTTCCCTATTAGAGTTTAATACTCCAAATCCTCACGTCCAAAGTCAGATCCAAAGCCAAAATACCCTCAAGAGTCATAAAGTTTCCAACTTTATGACTTTGCATGTCCATTAAGTGCTTAAAACCCAAAATCTCAACATCTTAATGCATGGAGCAAAACTAACCATCAATACCACATTTTTATGACTTAAGACCCCTCCTAAGGTCTGAAAGGACAACTTATTGGGTCAAGAACATGTCATTCTCAAGAATCACCATATTTTGGAAAAAAAAAATCCTAAAGGAAGAAATGTCTAGATCTACAAGATGGAGTGATAAAATTGTGAACTTTATACCTCCTGGAAGTTGCTAACAAGAAGATAATCTCAGATCCAAGATGTTTCCAAGATCCAATCTCTTCTCACCACCTTCTTCTTCTTCTTCTTCTTCTTCAAGAACACCTCCAAAACACTCCAATGGGATCAAATGCACTATTCTCACTTGGGGTTTTCTTGGGTTCATTTTTCACAGAAGGAGGTTGATGAAGTAATGAGAAATGAGGCTAAAATGGGGTTTATATATACCCTAAAAATTAGGGTTTGCACTTTCTTCATGTAAGCCCTGCATACGAGTTGTGTGCCTAGTGTACTAGGGCGCGCTCTAGTACACCTAGCATACACAACATACGCTCATCGTACAAATCCTGGCCAAAATTACTATACTGCTACTATAGGCCAATCTAGTAACCTTCGTCGGACCCAAGGGTCAAAATGCAATATTATCCAAATATACGGTTGAGATTGAAATTACCTTGTCATTGGGATGTTACAGTTCTCCCCCACCTGAACTAGACTTCGTCCTCTAAGTCAGTTATGTGAATAACTCAGGATAATGCTCCTGCATCTCACCCTTCGACTCCCAGGTCCACTCGGAGCCTCTCCGATGTTGCCCTTAAAGCCTTACAAAAGGTATCTCCTTGTTACTCAAGACCTTCATATTTCTCTCCAATATAGCCACCAGCCTCTGAATATAGTTCAAGTGCTCATTGACCTGAATATCATCCAATGGGACCACTGCCTCAGCGTCCAACACACACTTCCACAACTGAGAGACATGGAATGCGTTGTGGGTATGATTGAGCTCACTCCGGAAAATCCAACCGGTAGGCCACCCTGCCTACACTAGCTATCATGCAGAATGGTCCAATATATCGGATGCCTAATTTTCACCTTTTCCTGGAGCGTATCACACCCTTCCAGGGTTAGACCTTCAGTAATACCATATCACCGACCTGAAATTCCAACTCTGATCGACGTCGGTCGACATAACTCTTCTGCCGACTCTGAGCTATCTGTAGTCTTTGCCTGATCTGTTGAATAAGCTATGTGGTCTAAAGGATTACTTCAGTCCTTCCCATAACCCTGTGACCAACCTCTCCCCCAACATATCGGGGTACGACATCTTCGACCATACAAGAGCTCAAAAGGTAGGGCACCCATCTTGGAGTGATAACCATTACTATAGGAAAACTCCACAAGAGGTAGGTAGGAATCCCAACTACCACTAAAATATTTGACACAAGCCTACAACCTATCGTCAAGTGTCTGGATGGTCCGTTCACTCTAACCGTCGGTTTGCAAATAATAAACAATGCTGAAATGTAGCCTCCTGCCAAGTTCCTCATGGAGCTTCTACCAGAATCTGGAAGTGAACTAAACATCTCGGTCTGAAACAATGGAGTCTAGAACCCCATGACAAGTAAAAATCTCCAAAACCTACACATCGGCCAACTTTTCGACGAAGAGCTCTCCCGAATGGCCAAAAAGTGGACACTCTTGGTCAATCGATTTACGATAACCTATATAGCATCGAAGCCCTTGGTTGTCTTTGGTAATTTGGTGATGAAATCCATGGTGATATATTCCCACTTCCACATGGGAACCTCCAAAGGCTACAGCTTGACATGCGGCCTCTGATGCTAAGCCTTGACTATCCTACAAGTCAAGCACCTCTCAATGTACCAAGTTATCTCCCTTTTCATATACGGCCACCAGTAACTCAATCTCAAATTCTGATACATCTTGGTGGCTCCTAGGTGTATAGAAAAGTGAGACTTATGAGGCTGATCTCACCAGAAATTGGTACCCAAACCCGACCATGCTGGGTCAATAACCCCCGATAATTGGTGAAAAAACTGTCGATCTTTCCCTTGATCCTCTCCTGCTTCCAGTTCTCCTTTTTAACTCCTTCTGCCTACGCCCCTCTAATCAAATCCAAAAGTATAGAATCAACAAATATCCTCATACACATCTCTCTAGCTGAAGATCCACCTGACTTGTGGCTCAAGGCATCTACTACCACATTCGCTTTACCCAAATGGTAAAGGATATTGTAGTCATAATCTTTAACAACGTCTAGCCACCTATGCTGCCTCATGTTCAGGTTCAGCTAGTCTATTAGATATCTAAAACTCTTGTGATCCATGTAAATGGTACAACAGAACCCATAAAGATAATGTATCCAAATCTTAAGGGCAAACACTACTACCCCCAACTCCAAGTCATGCTTAGGATACCACACTCATGCGACTTCAACTTTCGAGAAGCATAAGCAATCACTCGACCCCTCTCCATAAGGACCACCCCAAAACAGTGACGGATGCATCACAAAATACCACAAAATCCTCTACACCCTCTGGAAGGGTTGACATCGGGGCCTCACATAACCTCTGTCGTATCATCACAAAAGCAACCTGCTGCTTAGGGCCCCAACAAAAATCCTCTCCCATCATTGTTAGATGAGTGAGGGGTAATGCGATTTTGGAGAAGTCCTGAATAAATGTTCGATAATATCCCGTCAAACCCAAGAAACTCCTGATCCCTGAGGAAGATTTCAGAACCTCCCACTACATGATGGCCTCGGTCTTGGCCGGATCAACCAAAATCTCGTCTTTGTTAACGAGATGTCCCAGGAATTGGACCTCTCATAACCAAAACTCACACTTCGAGAACTTGGCATATAGCCGTTCCCACCTTAATACTCCCAAAATATCATGAAGATTCTCCTCATGCTACTCTCTGGTCGTTGAATACACCAAGATATCATCAATAAACACAATAAATGATCGGCTGAGCATCGGCCTACACAACCGATTCATCAAATCCATAAACACTGTAAGAACATTGGTGAGCCCAAATGGCATCACCACGAACTCGTAATTCCCATAACGAGTTTGAAATGCGGTCTTCTCCACATCCTCCTCTCTCACTCTCACCTAATGATATCCAGACCTCAGATCGGTCTTGGAGAACCAAGATGCACCCTACAACTAATCAAAGATATCATATGTTCATGGAATAGGATAATGACTCTTCACCTTTAACTTATTCAACTCTCGATAATCAATACACATCCGGTATGAATCATCCTTCTTCATGACAAAAAAAATTGGTGCTCCCCACGGAAAACTGCTCGACCTGATGAACTGCTTGCCTAACAGCTCCTGAAGCTGAGAGGACAAATCTTGCATCTTGGATGGTGTCAAGTGGTATGACACCTTGGCAATCAGTTTCGCACCTGGCACTAGCTTAATTCTAAATTCGACTTGCATCTTAGGAGGCACACCGGGCAACTTCTCCAGAAACACACAACAAACTCGCTGGAAATTGGCACCTTTGAAACTGAGGTTTTCTCCCCTGTCCGAGTATCAACCACATAGGAAAGATAACCCTTACACCCATGTTGAATATACTACCGATCCCTGGCTGCCAAAAAAAACCCTGAACCAACCTTGGTACCCTCTCCATAGATAACCAGTTCTCCCCCACTTGGGGTTTGAACTACCACTTGCCGACCCTCACAGTGTATCATAGCACCAAACCTGCTCAACCAATCCATCCCCACTATCATGCATACATCTCCCATGGGGATTGGGATCAAATCTATCATATAAGGCACGCCGAAGATGTCCAATACACAACCCTGATACACTCTGGATGCAAAAACCACGTGTTCATTGGTGGTAGAAACCCGTAACAGACACTCTAACACCCCAATAGGCATATCAAACTCCATTCTGAACGTCTCAGATACAAAATACAGACTCGCACTCGAGTCAAAAAGCACTAGAGCAGGAAAATGGTTCACTAGGAAGGTACCTAAAAGAATCATAACCATAATCATATCATAAATAACTCAACATAATATAAATAAAAAGCATACCGGTGACGACGTTTGGCGCTGCCCTGGTCTCCTCTGTCGTGAGCTGAAAAGCGTGACCTCTAAGCCTCGAGGGCTTCATCCTGCCCTGGCTCCCATCAGTGATCCTCAGAGTAACCGATGTTGGATCCTATGCTAGTCTAGCAGTAAGCAAGGGACAATAGGCCTTCATATGTCCCACTTAGTCACAGTGATAGCAAATTTTGGTGTTGGGTATAGGTTCCTGTTGATGGAAGTCCCTTGTAATGTGGCCATGTATGCCACATTTGTGGCATCCAGAAGAATATTAGGAAGCACCATCATGAACCTTGCCACACTTCCTACAAGTGTGGCCCCTCTGATGCCAAGATCTCACATCAGCGGCCTTAAACAACTTTGTCGCAGGCTGCAACTGTGCCCGGGCCTGCCTCTGCTCCCTTATCTGGAGCTCCATCTCGATCTCCCACTGCCTAGCGGCCTCCTACAACTCCACCAGTGAACCATAGTGATGTGTAGACACAAAGTGACTCATATCCTTCTTGAGCATGCTCAAGTGTCGAGTCATCTGAGCTTACTCAGAAGCATCCAAATCAAGGCAAATCATGGCTCTCTCTGTAAACATATTGGTGATCTTCATCACCGAATTGGTCCCCTATCTCAGATCCAAATACTCCTAATTTAGTCCCTGCCGATCCACCAATGGAACATACCTCAAGCGAAACATATCAAAGAACTGCTCCCATGATACTGCAGCTCTCTGCTCTCGAGTGTATGAACTAGTAATCAGTCTCCACCAATCCTTCACTTTGTACCTAAGAAGCTTCAGAGCGCACTTAACCCTATGGTCAGTTGGGCAAGAGAAAGTGAAGAAACATCCCTCAAAATCTGACATCCACCTCAAGGCAATCATCTTATCCTGAACCCCGTCAAACGCCAGGGGCTTCATATTGTCGAAACCCTGATACACGAAGGCTCTCCTAGCGCCAATCCCTGCCACAGCGACAGTCGCGGTAGCTGTAGCAGCGGCAATCTCATAAAGTGAAGCATAACAGTCATCAAAGAACTCCATCATGGCGGTCTTGATAGAACCAAACAACTCCGGTATCTGCCCTCGGAAAATAGAAATGACCTCATCATGAATCATCTCCCTGACCTGATCCTCGGTCAACCCTGGCCCATCCTTTCCACTCGCTCCTGATCCAGATCCCCTTGTGAACACCATACTAAAAATAAACCAGATAGCCATCAGATAAAATGCATATCATACCATAGGAACCATTTCGCAACAAAACCTTAGGGGTTGTGACTTCCCTGCTACACGTACGAGTCCTATGCTTGTAGTAGTAATCATACTTCTTTCCGAACCTACCTATATTTGTCTCAGAAGATCAACAAAACAACCCTAAAAACACTCACTGGAATATGCATACAACCTATTCTCACTTCCTAGAGAAAGGCTAAACATCCCTCGACTGGTCAGTTGACCCCACATAACTCATCCATGAAATTTTCACCAACCCTGGAGCACTCGTGTATGCTAATCATACATAACACTGGATCCTATAGACATTCAAATACTTGATTCTACCCTAAGCCCACAACCAAACAAGGAACAAGAAATAAGGCCAAATCAAGCAATCTCAAGCTATAAAATCTTAGTTATATACAATTTTTGAGTTATACACTAAGTAACTACAGTAATGGTTTCAATTACATATAAGGATGAACCCTTCGCTATTAGGCATCATATAATCAGACAGTTCTATCATGAAATTCCTAAAGATCCCTAACCCATTACTAGCATGTTGTTCTAACATAACATAATATCAAATAACAGTGAGGTAACATGGGGTCTACTTACTGGCTCCGACTGATTGTACACATTACAACCTTTCTTGATTTTTTTAAAACAAATTTGAAAATCATTTTTAAAACCTTTGCAGTTCCGTAGTTTGAGACTGGATTCACATGGATATTCCTCCAATTCGCTTAAACCAAGGCTCTAATATCAACTTGTAACATCTCAAAAATTACAACCAATTTAAACTTTTCAAAACAAACCATTTACTAACAAAAATGTTTAAAAAACAATTGTTTCAAAAAATATTATTTAAAATCAGAGTCTCCCGAGATAAACAACATAAAACCCAAGATGTGTACGATCACGCATTCGCCTTGCCATGGGCCTCTGAAGTACCTGAAACCATAACCAAAAAATTTAAGCCAATGCTTAGTTAGTTCCCCCAAAGTACCACCACACAATACACATGTCATATACAAGCAAGCATATTGGGTCCAATCAACCCTTAAACTGGAATACCCATAGGTCTACTTTAACACCATGAAAATTTACAACCAATTTAAACTTTTCCAAAAGCAACTCATGTTCATTAAGTTATTACAAAAAGGTTTTCAATTCATTTATTATCAAAGTATCCCATAAACATCAACATAAAACTGAGGAGCGGTATGATCATGCCTTCGCCTTGCTACGATCTCCTGAAGTACCTGAAACAATACACTGAAACTATAAGCCCAAAAGCTTAGTGAGTTACCCCCCAAAATACCAACCACAATACCATACACATATCATATCATATCATATCATAAACAGAACAACCATGCATATTGAGTCTACAGTGTCACTGGTCCGCCTGCACCAGGCCTTCAGTCCACCCGGTCTACTCTCTCTCCGAGTCAACAGTATGACTGGTCCGCCCGCATCGGGCCTTCAGTCCACCTGGTCCACTCTCTGAGTCTACAATATGACTAGTCCGTCCGCACAAGGCCTTCAATCTGTCTGGTCCACTCTCTGAGCCTCAGCACGTCTGGTTCGCCCTCTTAGGGCCTTCAGCCTATCCGGACCGCTCGTCAGGCCTTCGGTCTAACCGGTCCGCCCTGGGTATGTTGGCCTACATCAATTAGCTGGACCCGCCTCAACCCAACCCCAGTCCAACAACCATGTGCACATAAACATATAATCATATAGCAATCCACAACTAATCAATCGATCTAGCAGATCACATAACATAGCAACATCCTAACCAGGATACCGACCTAACCGGTCACTAACATAGTATCATTCTATATACCAGGATACCAACCTTAACCATGTCTCTAACATATACCATCCTAACTACCAGGATGCAGACGTAGCAAAGAAATAACATAACAAAACTCTACCCGGATTCCCATCTGATAAAGGGTTGGCCTTGGTGCCTTAGACCCTGTTGATATAGTGTGGATAACTCACCTGCAACTGCTGACTGAAGAAATAAGATCACGCTACTTCGTCCACTAACACAAACTCCACCACTAAACACTCAAAACAACCTGCAACTGAAGAGTAAACCAAATCTCCTCAAGCCTCCTTGATCCAGGCTTCTAAATCTCCATGATTTCCTTCCTAAATCCACTTATCTAAGCTCCAAAATGCTCCCAAGGCTCTCAGTTATGATTTTCGGGCTTCTGATTCTCAGAGGAGTAATAAGGGGCCGAAATGGGGGCTTAAGGCTCCTTAAATAGGGTGAAAACCCTGGGGATTAGGGTTTCTCACTCCAGCACGGACTCGTCGAATCTAACCACCGACTCGGCGAGTCCGGTCGCTTAACATGTGCCCGTCACACACTTCGACTCGACGAGTTGAAGCTCCTACTCGCGAATTCCTTCTTTTCTAAACTTAGACTTTACCCCCTGAACTCTTGATTTTGACTTGGGATGTTACATCTACAGCCATCGAGTTGGATTACCCTGGCTCAATTAATCATCGGACTGGAACACCAATATACAATAGATCCAATCAGTCATCGAACAGGAATACCATCAGACTGGAATACCCTCAGGTCCACTCAGTCATCGGGATGGAATACCCCCAGTCTGTTGACTTATACGCATAGCAGTAAAGCCTCAATCCAACACAATATGTCGGCATATAACAGATAACAAACATATTCAACAGACAGACAATCATACATACAGAAATCATAGGTAGTCCTACAGATCTAACGGACTACACCTATCAACAACTATCATATAATCATATAGATTTATCCCATTCTCAGCATATCATAAATCAATGTATAACATGTTATCAATCCAATGGGTTGGCCTTGGTGCCTTCGACCTGTAAGTACAGTGAGGAAAAAATCACCTCACAATCTGACGAATAGCTGATCAATATTGTGCTCCCAAATACCGGATCAACCCAATTCGTAAATGTCAAAACATTATCCATTAATATTATTTCCCCCAAAATGCCCTTGGTCAAACTTGGTCAACGGTTAGAAGTCAAGTAAATACCTAGCCGAGTTAACCCAACCGATTACGTTAGGTGTACTCTTCTATGCAAGGGGCGTACTTGGTGCTTGACCATATTACAGGACGCTGACAGTGTAGTCACAACATACCACCTGGTACGCCCAGCGTACGTGTCAATTCAACCCTTTCCCCATTAAGATCTTAATACTCCAAATCTTCATGTGTAAAGTCATGTCCAAAGCCAAAATACCCTCAAGAGTCATAAAGTTTCCAACTTTATGAATTTGCATGTATATTAAGTGCTTAAAACCCAAAATCTTAACATCTTAATGCATTCAGACCTTCTATAGCATGCATGGAGCAAAACTAACCATCAAGACCTCATTTTTATGACTTAAGAACCCTCCTAAGGTCTGAAAGGACGTCTTATTTTGTCAAGAACACGCCATGCTCAAGAATCACCATATTTGGGACAAAAGGTGTCATAATGGAAGAAATCTCTAGATCTACTAGATGGAGTGATCAAGTTGTGAACTTTATACCTCCTGGAGTTTGCTAACAATAAGATAACCTCAAATCCAAGATGCTTCCAAGATCTAAGCTCTTCTCACCACCTTCTTATTCTTTAAGAACACCTCCAAAACACTCTAATGTGCTCAAAATGCACTCTTCTCACTTAGGGTTTGCTTGGGGTCGTTTTTCCCAGAAGGAGGTTGATGAAGTAATGAGAAAAGAGGCTATAATGGGGTTTATATATAGACCAAACCCTAAAAATTAGGGTTTGCACTTTCTTGGCGTACGCCTAGTGTACTAGGGCCCTAGTACGCCAGTGTACTAGGGTGCACCCTAGTATGCCTAGTGTACACAACGTATGCTCGGCGTACGAATCCTGGTCAAAATTACTATATTGCCACTGTAGTCCAGTCTAGCAACCTTCCTCAAACCCAAGGTTCAAAATGCAATATTATCGAAACATAGGGTTGAGATTGAAATTACCTTATCATCGGGATGTTACACCATCGCAATACATAAGGGGGCAAGTTCATTGAATCGGCTTGGATAAATGGCAACGTCAACTTCCTTCATCATGAGATTCCAAAGATCATGCTTCGGCTTCTGCATCTCCTTGTGTGGGCAGGACTTCTCAATCATGAGCTGCTTTAGCTTGCTCCAAGACATGGCATTTGGTACATTAATGTCCATGGTCTTTGTATAACTGGTCCACCAGCTTAGGGTTGCATTTTCCAGGATACAAGTGACGAACTTAACCTTGAAGTCCTCTGAACAACAACTTATCTCAAAAACAAACTCCGTCTTTTCTATCCACCTAGTGAAACCAACTACGCCTTTGTTTCCGTGGAAGGGTTTTGGTTTATAGTTAAAGTCTTTATATGAACAGACCCTAGTTGGACCTTATTTATCTCCTTGCAAATTCTCACCTCCATTGCCCCCTGGTCCTACATTAATTGGGGTTTCTAGATTTGCTATTGCATCAATGATGCGTTGGGCTACTAATGCCTTAATCACGTCTGAGCTCATAGGTTCAGGATTATGTTTAAGTTGTCCTAGGTTTCTCCTGGTGCGAGGCATGATTCTAAATTTGTAACATGTGTTAGTTGTTATGATAGATTTTGAGTTTTGCTTTGATAATTTAGCTAAGATGGTTAACTATATCAAGAAAACGAATCAAACAAGTAACATAATTTACAACGAGATCACAAAATTTTAATTAACTTCCATAAATTTTTACATAAAATTTCCCAAAAAGTGTACAATGATGTGGTTTGAGCAGGAAAAACATCTATTTTACAAGCAAAAGACATAATAATATCCTCTTATCATCTACACTGCTTTTCTCTCCCTCAAACCTAAAAATCATAGTTACTAGCTTTCCTTGGCTAGAACTATCTACCACAAACCAAAACAAACTACCATCTAAGCCACTATATTTGCTAACTGGTGCTGAAGGAAACTGGTCATAACCTCCATGGTGGTTACACTTATCTTTGACACCATCAATCTCAACTCCGACTCCCTGACACGTTGCTCTAGACCCTCGATCACAATCTGTTGATACTGCATTAGAGAATGGTTCTTCTCCATATGATAGTATGCATGGAGGATCCTAATCGCATCTATATCTTTCCCCTGCTCTAAATCTCTAACTCGACATGGTGTATATGATCATCATGTTGTGTTACTTGCGGGACTAACACTGAGACCGCTCTATCCATGGAATCCGTTGGAATAGGATCGTGCCTGGGAGTACTCTCTAACCTCATAAACCCAATACCCTCCTGCTCAATCCACTTGTTCACCTATGGAGTCCATTTGTCGGTGGGGAAAGGCTTTTTTATAATCTCGATGATGAGGGCAGTGAAGTTGCTCTCTTGTAGGTTGGAATGGGAACAAACTTTCTAGGGGTAGTTATAGTCCTGAGTCCCAAAGCATGAATACTAATAGATTGGCTTGAAGACGGGGGAAGTGGAGCAACAATCACTGGAGATGACTCCGAATTAATAGGGTCCTCCTCGTGAGTCTCCTCACGATCCTGGTGGGAAGATGAATCCGAGTAGGGTGAACTAACTATAGGTACTCCACTGAACTCCTTTTCATGTTGCTCCTCCTCCTTGATGGTCTCTTCTTCGTCTTCAAACAACTCAACATCAGTTGATACTGGGATAGATGGTAGGGGAATTGTCGGATCATAATTTCTCTCTTCCTCAAGTGTGTCCGGTACCACTTTGTCTTCTTCTTGGTAAGGATATGACACCTAGTTCCATACATCCTCCATATCTCTCTCGTATCCTGCCTAAGATTGTTGGGTTTTACATGCAATAACTGCGATAAATCCTTATACACGTAAGGGTGCATGCAACCTATTAGATCTAATCATAACACGATTGAAGTAACATTCTATTGAACAAGAAGAACCCTATAACTCCTATCTATTTTCAAAAATCATAAACAAGTTAGGGATTACATACCTTTTAATTGTTGTAATAAGCAATCCTTCTTGATAAAGTCTTGGTAGCTAGCACCATAAATCTTGTGTCTCTGACGGTTCACACCCAAACCTTAGCACCTAAGGAGACTTGAAGAGAGAAGAGGAGAAGGGAAATTTCAGCTATGATCTTGGCTAATCAAAAGGCTAAAATTTAGAGGCTAATGGTCCTTATTTGTAACTGATAGGAAAACCCTAGATAACCCTAAGGAATCCTATAATTTTTTGCCATCCTACGAATATTCTAGAATCCCTTTCTTGTTCAACTATTGAAGAATTACAGCTTAAGTCCTTGCACTTTTAATTAATCTAATTATTCCTAAAATCAATTCAAATTAATTTATGATTAATTCTTAATTAAATAATACTATTTCTATTTAATATATTATTCTCATAACATACTAATAAATTCATTTATTGCTATTTATTAAGTGTATACTAGCTAAATCACTCACTCTCACTCTCTCTAAAAGTCATCCTATTAAATTACGAGGGTTGAGGACAACCTGAAAGGACTTTGTTAATATTTCAAGTATATACCAATTTTGTTATTGGCTTAAACACCTAATCCAACAGTCTCCCACTTTGATAAGTCTACAACTACAATTGCCAATATAACTTCTAAAATTATCAGCAAGGGTGCTTCCAAAAGCAACTCCAATCTTTAATCTGATCAGTCATTGGTCCTAAGATAAGTGATCAAATATTCCTTCATTCTACAAGATATCGTATGAACATGAGACATGGATTAGAATCAATCTAATTGTCTAAAATTTTGTTTCTCGATTTCCTGATTTGTGATGACTTCATACACTTCTAATTGAACACATTAATTTAGGCATGGTTGGACCCAACACTATAACTCAATACCAAATCACCGAGGAGCCCAAAGATATCTTTTTTCCCTTTAGGGGAAAATAAACGAATTAAATTTGACTCATATGCTTATATCCTTTACTCACCAAATCATATATAACACTGAGTATTATAACACCAAGTTACTGATGCGTTTCGTAACACCAATATACAACTGATTTATAAATTACAACTCATATATCTCCATTTTATGTATATAACATAGTCTCATCTCATAATAACTCGTGATAGAATCCATGAAGTAATTCTCTAAGCCCGGGTTTTTCTAATACTCAAAATCTCCATTTTCTAAGTACTCATGAATGTTATAGCAAACATTTTCCCTGTACAAACTCCTTAAACAGTCTATAATCCAATTCATGATAGTTTTTATTAACTGCTTACTTCCTAAAGTACGATCGGTTGTGGATCTTTGAATAATCAAATTATTTAGAAGTAAAACATGCAAAACGAAACAAAAGAATAAATAATTGACAAAGGTAGTAAATATACTCATAAATAATCTCTATTATTCAATCACCAAAATCAATTATATTTATTCTAATACAAGTTTCAAACAAATCATCTAACTACTAAAACTAATATCATCTCTCAAACCAATGCTCCTAGCATGTCGACTATGTTTAATCCTACTTAGAGCCTTTGTGAGAGGATCTACAGGATTATATTCTGATAAAACTCTCTTAACTATGATATGACCTTCTTCAAATGTATTTCTAATATAATGGTATTTTTGTTGATATTTATTAATTTACCATGATCTCTCGGTTCTTTAGTCAAAAAACTGCTCCTTCATTATCGTAGAAAAGTTCTATTGGCTCCTAAATGGTCGGAACTACCCCAATATTGCCGATTAAATTTTTTATTCAAGCCGCTTCCTTTGATACTTCACTCATTGCTACGTACTCTGATTCACAAGTAGAATCATCCATCGTGTCCTTATTGAAACTTTTCCAAGTGATTGATCCTCCATTTTATAAAAAACCTAGCCTAATTAAGAATGAAGATTTTCTCTATTTGTTTTAAAGTTAGCATCACTATACCCACTTACTCTTAAAGTATCACTGCTACCAAGGACAAGAATAAGATCCTTTATCCTTCATAGATACTTGAGAATGTTCTCCACTGCTGTCTAATGAGCTTTGCCAAGATTTTCGGAAAGTGACTGGCCATGCTTAAAGCAAAAGACACATCAGGGATTTGAATCTTACCCAACTTGACATGTCATAGCATACATGATCAATCCTACATTCGGTGCATACGGGACTCGACTCATCTCCTCTATATCTTCATTTATACTAGGGATTTGAATCTTACTCAATTTGACATTACTCTAAATGGGTATCTCTTATTTGGTGGAATTTTCCATACAAAAACATTTTAGTACCTTATCCAAGTATGCACCTTGACTAAGACCAATTAGTTTTTCCTTTATATTCCTTAAGATTCTTATCCCAAGAATATAGGCCACCTCTCCTAGATCCTTCATAGAAAAAAACTTTCCAAGCCAAGACATTACTTTTTACAAGGTTGGAATGTCAGATCCTATAAAGAGTATGTCATCAACATACAATACTAGAAACGTTACTCTACTCCTAATATCCTTGACATACACTCATGACTCATCTTCACTCTTAGAAAAACCAAACTCTTTGACCTTCTCATAGAAGCAAAGATTCCAACTACAAGATGTTTGTTTCAATCAATAAATGGCTTTCTCAAGCTTACACACTCTATTAGGAAAGTTTTCATCTATAAAACCCTATGGATGACTCATATAAACATCTTCAACCAACTTGTCATTAAGGAAAATGGTTTTGAAATACATCTTCAATATTTCATAATCATGAAAGCCATCTATGGCGAGCATTATCCTAATAGACTTTATATTGGCCACTGGTCAAAAGGTCTCATCATAGTGAATCCCTGAGGTTTGAGTAAAGACCTTCGCAACCAGCCATTTCTTGAAAGTGTGTGCCTTTCCATCCATGTTGGTCTTCTTCTTGATGATCTATTTGCAACCAACTTTCATTCGACCAGGTTCTTGATCAACCAAATTCCAAAGTTGATTATCATACATGGACTTCATCTCGCTGTCCATTGCCTCTTTCCACTTAGCTGCTTCATGGCCTTCTGTCACTTCCTTGTAGTTAGGTGGCTCATCTAAATTTTCTAGTGTACCATCACTGATAAACATGTCACCATTATGGAAACCATAGAGCGTTGGTGGCATGCTAGCTCTACTAGATCGACGAACATGTAGTGATTTGTCAACAGGTTCAATAGGAGTCCCATCCTCTAGTTGAGCGCTAGTATCTTCTAAGGTTCCTTCATTAGTTGACACTTGAATTTCTTCAAGGTCAATGGTACTCTCACTGTCCTCGTTGCATATGAGCTCTTTCTCGCGAAAGACTCCTCTTCGTGCTACAAAGACCACGTTCTCACTAGGTTTGTATAACAAATATCCAAAGACTTATGTCGGTAACCAATAAAAAAAATCTCTCACATCATGGTTCTAGCTTGTTATGAGTCTCTCGTTTAATGAAAGCTTCACAACCCCAGACATTGATATGTGCTAACGAGGGAACTTTCCCCGTCCATATATCATGAGGCATTTTGTAACAACGTGAAATTTCTAACCAATTTTTTCAATTTAAAATAAAACATTTGTCTCAATAAATACAAAATGTCACAATCTCAAATCATCAAATCCCATATCAAAATTGTTCATATTTCAAAACTCCAGGATCCTCTAAATCATAACTTAATCGTTGATGTGTGTACAATCAGGTCGCCACCTTCCCGAGATCCGTAGACGTACCTGAAACACAAAGCACATAACACAGTAAGCACAAAGCTTAGTGAGTTCCCCAAAATACCGCACATATCGCACTGGCCACTCGAGGCTAACTCAATATGACCCTCTGTTCAATGTGTTCTAGTGGAGACCCTCCGATCCTACTACTCGGGAGGACCCTCCGGCCCTTACTCAATCAGTTCACAACAATAAGAATAAATCACAAGAACAACATTCAAAGTAGCACAATAACACAAATAAGCACATAAGACATCTCAGTCACACAAGGATACCACTCATGGTAAGTATAGTGAGAAGACTCACCTCATAAGCTAGTAAGTACAAGTCTCGTGCTCGGAAATCTCGAACTAGCCTCCGCCTAATACATAGGATAACCATCTCTACTTCATACTCTATTCATACTTAATTACACCAAGGTTGTTTTCTCTTTCTCTTAAATTCTTAGAATGGGTAAAAGACCATTTTCCCCTCCATGGTCATCATTAATCATGTTGACCAACCCTAAAGTCAATAAAAGTCAAACTCGAGTCCATAGTCCAAGTTTGGCCTGACTCGCAGAGTGTGCTCATGTGACTCGTTGAGTGCATTCGCCCCTTAGAATTCTTCGCGAAAGTCCAGCTCGTCAAGTAAAACTAACTCGCTGAGCTATAGTATGACCAACTCATCGGGACAAACCCTAACCGACTCGTCGAGTCGGCTCCTCGACTCGGCCAGTCCATTCAGAATCTTCTCTCATTCAGACGATTTCAAGGCAGAAACCCTCCCAAACTCTAGATCTACATTCTTAAGACTAGTTTATCATGTAAATCCACAATCTTTACGTCCATGCATGGCACATAGGGCTTGAAATGCCAAAAACATACTTTAATAAGGGTTTTTCACTCAAGAGCATTATTATGGCTAAATAAAGCAGGGACTTTTAGACTCTAGGGACCTTACATGGTCCAGATCAGAAGTCCAAACCTCTATAAACACTCAAGGTCCTCATATTAGATGGAAAAAGCCCTAAACTCCCAAAATCATGACATTTACTCAACAAAATGAGAAAGGTGCAATATTTATATCGTTCCTAGAAGCTCTAGCAAGAAATAACCACGGATCTAACAGCTCCTTCTCGTCCCTTGGCTTGAAATCCTTTCTTTCTCTTCAAAAGATGTACCAAACACTCAAAGCTAGCACAAAATACTCTCTCTAAGCATAATGGCCGATTAAGGTTTACTCTCAGTGAAGGTAACCGCTGGTGAGCCGCAAATGAAGCTATAAGTGTCCTTAAATAGGCCCCAAACTCAGGATTTTAGGGTTTCTCTTCACAACGTCTACTCAGCGACTCGGCTCCTCGGACTCGTCGAGTAGATCATTAATCCACGTGGCATATCACGACCCTACTTGACGAGTTGTAGCACCAACTTGTCGAGTCGCTCCATAGTGCTTCCCAAAAACATAAATAAACAATATACCTGGAAGTCCGGATGTTACAATTCTCCCTCACTAGAATTAGACTTCGACCTCGAAGTCATGCTCCAGAAATAACTCAGGGTACTGCTCCCGCATCTCGGACTCCGACTCCAAAGTCAACTCGGAACCTCTACGATGCTGCCACTGGACCTGAACCAGTGACACCTCTTTGTTCCTTAGAACCTTCACCTTTCGATTCACAATCACAATCAGTCTCTCAATGTAGTTCAGGCTCGCATCCACCTGAATGTCCTTTAATGGCACCACTGTCGTCTCATCGGCTACACACTTCCTCAGCTGAGACACGTGGAAGGTGTTATAGATCTTACTCAACTCTGCAGGTAGCTCCAGTCGGTAAGTTACCCTACCCACTCTAGCGGTCACTCTTAAAGGACCAATGTATCGGAGCTCCAGCTTGCCCCGTTTCCTGAATCAGATCACCCCTTTCCAAGGGGACACCTTCAGGAGTACAAAATCTCTGACCTGGAACTCTAGCTCGGATCGTCATCTATCCGCATAACTCTTTTGGCGACTTTGGGCCGTCAGTAACCTCTGTCTTACCTGTTGAATCTGCTCAGTCGTCTTCAGTACTATCTCAGTGCCACCAATCACTCGTTGCCCCACCTCTCCCCAACAAATGGGTGTCCAACATCTTCTCCCATAACGAAGCTCAATGGGAGGCATACCAATGGTTGAATGATAACTATTGTTGTAATAAAATTCAGCCAAAGGCAAATAAGTGTCCCAACTTTCTCCGAAATCCATAACACATGCACGCAACATGTCATCGAGCGTCTGAATCGTCTACTTGCTCTGCCTGTCTGTCTGCGGATGGTATGCAATACTGAAGTGTAACAGGGTACCCAACTCCTCATGAATTTTCTACCAGAATCTGGAAGTAAATCGTACGTCTCAGTCTGATACTATCGAAGTCGGCACTCCATGTCGAGCTACCACTTCCCTCACATAAATCTCGGTCAATCTCTCTACAGAAGAACTCTCACTGATGGCGAGGAAGTGGGCGCTCTTCGTCAGCTGGTCCACAATCACCCAAATCGCGTCTAATCCACGCGCAGTCCTTGGTAACTTGGTGATAAAGTCCATAGAAATATGTTCCCACTTCCACTGGGGAATCTCTAGAGGTTGCAATGAACCATACGGATGCTGGTGCTCTGCTTTAACCTAGCGGAAAGTCAAGCACCTCTCAACTACCCAAGCCACATACCTCTTTATACAGGGCCACCAGTAATCCCTTTTCAGGTCCAAATACATCTTGGTGGCCCTAGGATGGATCGAGAATCTCGACCTATGCGCCTCCTCCATCATTATACATCGAGCTCCGCCTGTATAGGGCACCCAAATCCGCCCTTGGAAAGTCATAAGCTCACAATTGTCCATATCAAACTCAGACATCTGTCCAACTATCCGCTCCCTCTTGCGGTTCTCCAGTCTCAAGACCTCCACTCGGGCCTCTCAAATGGTATCTAAGACTGGAGTCATCACCGTCATCCTCATGCACATATCTCGGATCGGAGCACTCTTAGCTCTACAGCTCAGGGCACCGGCTACCACGTTATCCTTGACCAAATGATGCAGGATCTCGCAATCACAATCTTTCACCACATCCAACCATTTCCTATGTCTCATGTTTAGGTTCGGCTAATCCATGAGATACTTCATGCTTTTGTGGTCCGTAAATATGGTGCACCGAACCCCGTAAAGATAATGGCGCCAAGTCTTGAGGGCGAACACCACCGCCCCATCTCTAGATTGTGGGTGGGATCTCTCGTATTGTGAGGCTTCAGCTACCTCGAAGCGTATGCTATCACATGCCCCCTCTGCATCAGCACCGCGCCCATCCCTGATATAGATGAATCGCAGTATACCATAAAATCCTCCACTCCCTCAAGAAGGGCTAACACTGGGGCTTCGCACAATCTCTGGAAAAGTGTCTCAAATGAGGCATGCTGCTCGAGACCCCAAATAAAAGTAACACCTTTCCGGGTCAACCTGGTGAGGGGGACGAAAATCTTGCAGAAATCTTTGATAAATCTCTGATCGTAGCCATCCAATCCCAGAAAACTCATGATCTCGGATGGGAATCTCGACACCTCCCATCGCATAACTGCCTTAATCTTGGTCGGGTCAACCAATATCCCATTCTGATTAACGAGGTATCCCAGGAACTGGATCTCTCGTAACCAAAATTCACACTTGGAGAATTTGGCATACAGCCTCTCTGATCTCAACATCCCAAGAATCTCTCTCAAATGCTCCTCATGCTGCTCTTTGGATCTTGAATACACCAAGATATCATCGATGAACACGGTCACTGATCAATACAACTTGGGCCAGCACACCCGGTTCATAAGATCCATGAACGTCGTCGGTGCATTGATGAGCCCAAAAGGCATCGTCACGAACTCGTAGTTCCCATAACGAGTCCTAAAGGCCGTCTTCTAGATACCCTCCTCCCGGACTCTCATCTGATGATATCCCAACCTCAAATCGATCTTGAAAAACCAAGATGCCCCCTGCAACTTATCGAACAAATTCATCGATCCTTGGAAGTGGATAACGGTTCTTGACCGTCAACTTGTTCAACTCCCTGGCGATAGGCACCGCTCCCAGAACCAAATCAATTAGGAACTCCACTTGCCTCTCAGGAGGCACGCCCGGTAACTCCTGTTGGGTTTTAGCCATAAGAACTTTCCTATGTGCGCATGCAAAACCCTATTGCTTGGATCTAGGCTTTCTATCAAACATGTTTTTGAATCCAAGACTTCTAATGGCTAATTAGGTTAAACAATAACATTAATACAGATCTAGAATCATACCTTTGAGTTCCTTGTTGATCTTCTTGTCTTGGAGCTTCTAGAGTCACAATTGTCACTCCTCTAATGGCTTACAAACACCAATAGCAAGCAAGATGATTTAGGAGAGAGGAGAGGGGATGGAATTCGGCCAGAGGTTCCTTTCTTTAGGTTCTGAAAGGTTGTACACGAATTCCACACCCCAAGGGCCTATTTATACCTTTAGACTCCTTAAGGATTTCACCCTAAACCCTAATTGGATAATCTTCACTTAAGGCTATCCAAATCCATTCCATAGATATCCTTATGGACTATTTTGAGCTATCCTAAAGCTCTTAGAAACCGTCCAAAGTCCATCCTAATGGATTTATAGTCTAAAGTCTAACTATCAAACAATTGACAGTTTATACCCTCTTATTTAATTAATCTCTTTAAGTCACCAAATTAATACCAATTAATCTATGACTTATATTAATCAAATAGCTAAATATTATTCCTTATAATATTTACTCTCTCTTAACAAATCATCCTTCAAGTTGCTATGGTGAAGGCAACCCAAAAGGACCATGCACCACCGAATATAGTTATAGCCTTAGACACTATTCCAACAGTCTCCCACTTGGATAAGTCTAGTAACTATACAAGTATAATACGGTTTGCAATCGTAGCTCTCAAAGACGCTGTCAACTCTGATCTAATCAATCTTGTCCTTTAGATAAGGGATCGTACAGTCCTCTGTTAGATATCATGCTGACAATCCTATGGAATGGTTAGTCTAGCATTTAGATTTCTCGATCTTCGATTTATTTGACATAGAACTTAATCGAACACATCAATTCAGTTCTGACCGGGCCCGGCACATAAGTCAAATCAAATCATCGAGTGGCCAAGATATCTCTTCTACCCTCTTAGGATAAAATTTACAGATAAACTTCGACTTATATGCATTTACTTATTCATTAACCAACTATACACAACAATGCGTTTTATAACATCAAGTTACTGATGCGTTTTCGCATTATCAATGCACAATCAATTAACAAATAATAAACCATATATCTAGGTTTTAAGACCATATGATATTATCGTCTTGCGATCACCTTTTATATCGTATTCCATAAGGTGATTCCAGCAAGCGCGGGTTTATTCCAATGCTCAAAACCAGTTCGTAAGCACTCATGAACGTTGCAGCAACTCTTGCTATGTCTAACACCATTTAGACACTCTACACACCAATTCACGACAATCTTCATTCATATCTACTCCCAACATATGAACGATTGTGGACCATTTGAATAATTCGATTATTCCTAATAAACTCAATTATTCTGGAAGTCAAAACATGCAAAGTGAAACAATAGTTAAACAACTAACATGTGATAGTAACTTTACTCATAAATAAAACTTCTTTATTTAATCATCAAATGTTAATTACATTTATCTATTATACGTTTCTAATACAATCTAATCTATGCTAATATATCCTTCAGCCCAATACTCCTAGCATGCTGTAAGTGCTTAACCCTACTCAGTCCCTTCGTAAGCGGATCTGCTGGGTTATCTTCTGATGATATCCTCTTCACTACGAGTTGTCCTTCTTCTACACGATGTCTAATGAAGTGATATTTTCTGTCGATATGTCGAGATCTACCATGATCCCTCGGTTCCTTGGTCAAGGCAACCGCACCTTCGTTATCACAGAAAATCTCCATGGGCTCCTTTATGGCCGGTACAACTCCAAGATCACCAATGAAGTTCTTTAGCCATATTGCCTCCTTCGACGCTTCGCTCACTGCGATGTACTCTGATTCGCACGATGAATCAGCTACGGTTTCCTGCTTGGAACTTTTCCATGTCACTGCTCCTCCATTTAGGGTAAAGACCCAGCCCGACTGCGAACGATAGTTGTCCCTGTCGGTTTGAAAGCTGGCGTCACTATACCCTCGCACCTTCAAGTCATCACTCCCTCCAAGGACTAAGAACCATTCTTTCGTCCTCCGAAGGTACTTAAGGATGTTCTTCACCGCAATCCAATGTGCTTTGCCAGGGTTCCCTTGATATCTGCTAACCATGCTCAAAGCGAAGGCTACATCAGGGCGAGTACAAGTCATAGCATACATGATTGAGCCAACTGCGGAAGCGTATGGTACTCGGCTCATTTCTGCTATCTCGGCTTCGGTACTCGGACTTTGAGTCTTACTCAACTTGGCATTTCCTTGTATCGGTAGTTCTCCCTTCTTTGAGTTTCCCATACTAAAACGTTTTAGTACCTTCTCCAAGTAAGTATTCTGACTAAGTCCAATTAGTCTCTTACTTCTTTCTCTTACTATCCTTATTCCCAAAATGTAAGAAGCCTCTCCGAGGTCCTTCATAGCGAAGCACTTCCCGAGCCAGGACTTAACCTCCTGCAAAGTCGGGATGTCGTTTCCTATGAGTAATATGTCATCGATATATAGAACGAGGAAGCTTACTACACTCCCACTGGCTTTGACATATACACAAGATTCGTCTTCGCTTCGTACAAATCCAAACTCTTTGACTTTCTCATCGAAGCAAAGATTCCATCTGCGAGACGCTTGCTTAAGTCCATAAATGGACTTCTCAAGCTTACACACTCTATTCGGATGCTTCGGATCCACAAACCCCTCTGGCTGAGCCATGTAAACATCCTCAGCCAACTTTCCGTTAAGGAAAGCGGTCTTGACATCCATTTGCCAAATCTCATAATCATGAAATGCGGCAATTGCTAGCATCACTCTAATAGATTTAATCTTCGCAACTGGTGAGAAGGTCTCATCATAGTCAACTCCGGGAGTTTGAGTAAAGCCCTTCGCAACCAATCGCGCTTTGTATGTGTGTACGTTCCCATCCACGTCGGTCTTCTTCTTGAAGATCCACTTGCACCCTACGGTCTTACGTTCGGGCACGTAATCAACCAAATTCCAAACTTGGTTATCGTACATGGATTGGATCTCGCTATCCATCGCCTCTTTCCATTTCGCAGACTCCGGGCCTGCCATGGCTTCCTTATAGCTATTAGGTTCATCAAGATTTATTAGTGTACCATCACTAATATACGTGTCCCCTTCGGTAGTAATATGAAAACCATAAAATTGGGGTTGAACTCTAAATCTATCGGAACGTCTAAGAGGTAAGGATTCGTCAATCGGTTCAACCGGAGTTTCCTCCTCGGGTTGAACGCCAGCGGTAGAGGTTCCTTCATTTATCGATTCTTGAATCTCTTCAAGTTCGATTTGCCTCCCACTGTCTCCTTGGCTTATGAGTTCTCGCTCTCGGAAAACTCCTCTCCTCGCAACAAAGATAACATTATCTTTCGGTCTATAGAAGAGATATCCAAAGGAAGTTTGCGGGTAGCCGATGAAAATACATCGCTCACTTCGAGGTTCAAGCTTGTCGTGAGTATCTCGTCTTACGAAAGCCTCGCAACCCCAAACCTTGATATGTGCCAACGAGGGAGCTTTCCCTGTCCACATCTCGTGAGGTGTTTTGGCAACCTTCTTGGTAGGGACTCGGTTAAGGATATGGGCGGCAGTCTCTAAGGCATACCCCCAAAAGAAGATAGGTAGTGAAGCACGACTCATCATAGAGCGAACCATATCCAATAAGGTTCGATTACGCCTTTCTGCCACACCATTCAATTGCGGTGTCCTAGGAGGCGTCAATTGCGAAACTATTCCACACTCCTTGAGATAATCGTGGAATTCAAGACTTAGGTACTCTCCTCCTCGATCGGATCGAAGCATCTTGATTTTCCTGCCCAATTGATTCTCCACTTCATTCTTGAACTCTTTGAACTTTTCAAAGGTTTCTGACTTTTGCTTGATTAAATAGATATACCCATATCTACTATAATCATCGGTAAAGGTCACATAGAAGCGGTTCCCATCCTTCGTGGTTGATCTAAAAGGTCCACATACATCGGTATGTATTAGGTCTAATAGTCCCTCACCCCTTTCACAAGTACTCGTGAAGGGTGACTTAGTCATCTTTCCAAGTAAACAAGATTCGCATGTGTCATCTTCCCTAAGGTCGAATGACTCCAACACTCCATCCTTTTGGAGTTGGGCTATGCGTTTCTTGTTGACATGTCCAAGACGACAATGCCACAAAGATGCTTTATCCATACTAGTGGAAGAATCAATATTCAAAACATCATTTCCTAAGTTATCAACAATCATAACAGTTTCATATATTCCATTACATGGTACAGCTTCAAAATAAAAGACACCATTTAGATAAGTCAAAATAGAACCATTCTCATTATTAAAAGAAAATCTAATACCTTGTCTATATAAACCATGAAATGAAATGATGTTTCTAGCCATTTCTGGCAAATAGCAACAATTGTTCAAATCTAAAACTAAACTATTCTTAAGCACCAAAGAATACACTCCAATCTTGGTCACAGGCGACGATCTTCTGTTCCCCATGATTAGATTGATCCTTCCTTGCTCCACATCCCTACTTCTTCTTAGTCCCTGCACATTAGAACAAATGTGATAACCACAACCGGTGTCAAGAACCCAAGAAATAGCATGATTAGAATCGTTAGATTTTATTGCATATATACCTGCGAAAGATGGCTTGATCTTTCCTTCCTTGATGGCTTGCAGGTAATCCGGGCAGCTTCTCTTCCAATGTCCTATCTTGTGGCAGTGGTGGCACTCTGCCTCCTTCGGGTTAGAGCAAGGCTTAGAGGGATCAACTTTTGTCCCACTAGAAGAGGAACCATCTTGGGCTTTCACCTTTCGATAGTTATTTGAAGAAGCTTTCCTCTTCTTTCCCTTCCCTTGACCAATTGCCAAGACAGGAGCAGCAGACGGATTGGGAGTTGGTGCAACAGACTTGTCCTTGAAATTGCTCTCAGCAACCCTCAAGAGACCTTGGAGCTTACTTAGAGTGACCTCCTCTTTGTTCATGTGGTAGGTCATCCTAAATTGATTATACATCGGAGGCAAAGAATGAAGCACCATGTCGATCGCCAAGTCTTCGCCGAAGTCAACGTTTAACTTGCGAAGGCGGTCGACATACCTTTGCATCTTTTGCAAGTGCACGGTAAGAGATTCTCCATGACCCATCTTCGGAAATCATGTTGGTGAAGATCTCGTAACGCTCTTGTCTCGCGTTTTGGTGGTACCTCTCCAACAAGTCTTGATGCATCTCGTATGGATACATGTCCTCGTAGGACTTTTGGAACTCGGAGTTCATGGTGGCGATCATGATGCAATGTACTTTCGTCGCATCTCGCTCATGGGTTTCAAAGGCGGTGATTTCAGCGGGAGTAGCAATTTCGGGGTTGATTTTCTCGAGCTTCTCATCGAGGACATACTCTTTATCCTCATAGCGAGCAATGGTGCGAATGTATCTTATCCATTCGCCAAAGTTCGTTCCATCGAAGGTGACCTTTTGGCAAAGGCTCATTAACGTGAAAGAACTAGCAGCAGCGTTGTTTGCGTTTGACATCTATAGAAAGGACAAAGATAGATTAGAACAAGAATCCCTAATTATCACCCAATAAGAAAAATTAGGGCTAGGATCCAACAATAACATTTACATACTAGAAAAGGGATGCCGTAATCCAACATGCAAATAAATTGAAGGTAAGTGAATGACGATTCACTAATTCTCCATCACAAAACTTAAACTTTTAGTCCTAAGTGTTTTTGAGAATTCCTAGGTTCGGATGAGATTCATTGAACTATTCAATGGCATGTTTAAATCTCGATATGCCCCTCTTGTTTGTGACTGGGATGCCGAGGATCACAAAGCGGGTGTGAATTACCATGCAAATTTACATGGTGCCTTCATTGTTACGATCACCTATTCGATGTGCCGGTAAACCACACACGCTCCATCGAACTATGATAAACAATGAATCACCCTTCGCCACCTTCGCTTAGAACCAATTAGTGTGCCGGTAAACCACACACGCTCCACTAACATCTTAGCAAGGTGCAAAGTGTAATTTCATGGGATTGCATCAATTCACTTTTCCTAAAGTAACTAAGATTGGGAAATTTAAAAAAAAAGATTTAGTTACTTCGTATTTCTTATTATACTTTTAATGAGAGGATGAGGTTGCCCTATCCTACCCGTTCGGCTAACGACCCTCCACCAATCAAGCAAGCGGTGGGTGTGAGTGTACACCCATTAAGCGCCATTTTATAGGCCGCAACCTTATACCCACCTTATAGATCGGCTTCGTGAATGAGGCCTACTAGCGGTAAGACTAGCATTTAGTTATACATATATATATATATATATATATATATATATATATATATATATATATATATTATTCTAATAATGTCATATAAGTATAGGGTTGTATTTTAAACTTTTCAAAATCTAGGGTTTGAAATTTAAGTTGTCTAAATTAAAGCTTTTAATCACAAATTTAAATTTCAAAACTATAGGGTAGGTTTTAAACATTTAAAAACATGGAGGATCAAATAACAAACAATTTCAATTAACAATTAATATCTTAATTATTTTTTATTTGATTTATCTTTGATTTCTTTGAGGATAATTACCAAAAAATAATTAAAACAATTAATTAATTATCATATAAAGAAACTAAATATTTAATTAGTTGATAATTACCTTTAACTAGATCAAGATAACACTTATATTTATCAAAAAAATGGATTCATATTGATCTAATTAGTTTATGGTAAGTTTGGATAAGATAAACACAAAGAAATCCCGAATCTGGCCCTTCCTGACGCTTGGACTCGCCGAGTGCACAAGGGGACTCGCCGAGTCAGGCCTACTCGCCGAGTCCACCATGGAACTCGACGAGTCAGTGACTCAAAAACCAAAAAAATCGAATTTTGCAGGTTTGTTTCAGTTATTCAAGCAACAATTTGTAGAAAACCAATCTAGGCTCTGATACCACTGTTGGGTTTTAGCCATAAGAACTTTCCTATGTGCGCATGCAAAACCCTATTGCTTGGATCTAGGCTTTCTATCAAACATGTTTTTGAATCCAAGACTTCTAATGGCTAATTAGGTTAAACAATAACATTAATACAGATCTAGAATCATACCTTTGAGTTCCTTGTTGATCTTCTTGTCTTGGAGCTTCTAGAGTCACAATTGTCACTCCTCTAATGGCTTACAAACACCAATAGCAAGCAAGATGATTTAGGAGAGAGGAGAGGGGATGGAATTCGGCCAGAGGTTCCTTTCTTTAGGTTCTGAAAGGTTGTACACGAATTCCACACCCCAAGGGCCTATTTATACCTTTAGACTCCTTAAGGATTTCACCCTAAACCCTAATTGGATAATCTTCACTTAAGGCTATCCAAATCCATTCCATAGATATCCTTATGGACTATTTTGAGCTATCCTAAAGCTCTTAGAAACCGTCCAAAGTCCATCCTAATGGATTTATAGTCTAAAGTCTAACTATCAAACAATTGACAGTTTATACCCTCTTATTTAATTAATCTCTTTAAGTCACCAAATTAATACCAATTAATCTATGACTTATATTAATCAAATAGCTAAATATTATTCCTTATAATATTTACTCTCTCTTAACAAATCATCCTTCAAGTTGCTATGGTGAAGGCAACCCAAAAGGACCATGCACCACCGAATATAGTTATAGCCTTAGACACTATTCCAACAACTCCTTGGGGAAAAACATCCAGAAACACTCTCACTATCGGAACCTCATCAGAAGAACTCTGTCTCTCGGTAGCAACCTAAATATCCGACACATATGCTAGAAAACCCATAGAAAACTGCTAAAGAATCTACCTCGCCTTGGCAGCAAAGCAGAAGGCTGAACCAGATCTGGTACCCTCACCATACACTGTCAACACTCCCCCCACTAGGGTCTCATATAGTCACCAACTGACGCTTGCAGTCGATCACGACTCCAAAACGACTCAACCAATCCATGCCCATGATGACATAGACATCCCCATCGCAGTTGGCACTAGATCAATCGGAAACTTGACACCAAAAATCTCCAGTACACACCCTCGGTACACATCAGTCACGAAAACCGCATGCTTATTAGCTATAGAAACCCTCAAGAGTCGACTCAATACCTCATGTTGGATACTGATGTGACAACTAAAAGCTAAGGATACGAAGGATCGACTCGCACTCAAGGCGAATAACACTAAAGCAGGTACAGAACACACAAAAAATGTACCAAAATAGAACAAAGAATAAGCATAATAATTTTCAAAATAATTAGATAAAAGGGAAAAAAATATGTATCAGGCATGAGATCAGGAGTTGCGCAGACCTCCTCCTCTATCAGTTGAAAAGCTCTACCACTAATCCTCGGAACCTCGGCCTTCACTGGCCGACTATCAGCAGTGTGCAAAGCAATAGGTGCAGATCCCTGTGTTGAACCCTGACGAAGCTATGGGGGCACTCGACCTTCCGGTTACCGGTCTGTTTGCAGTGGAAGCAAACTGCAAACCCATTGGAGAAATCCTTTGCCATATGCCCCTCCTTGCTACACTTGTATCAAATCCCCGCTCGACACGACCCCTCGTGACTCTAGCCGCACTTTGCACAAGTGCGGCCCTTCTGGCCCCCAATCCTCGAATCAGCGGGCTTAGCGCACTTAGCTGTCGGGTACAACTATGTCGGCCTCCGATCGCTCCCCTGAGACTCCGCATCCTACCTAGCCTGAGTCTTCAACTCGATCTCCCTTCTCTTGGAATTCGCATGAAGCTCAACAAATGTCCGATAAGATAAGTTTGCCACGAACTCGTGAATATCTCACCTCAAAATTCTCAAATACCAGCTCATACGCGTCTGGTCTGTCAACACATGCTCTGGGCAAAACAGTGCCTTTTCATGAAACATCTGTGTAATCTCAGTCACCGACTTTGTCTTCTGCTTGAGAGATAGAAATTCCTTTGGCTAACCGTTCCCTCTCCATCAGGGGAACATACTTATCTCGGAACATCACAATGAACCTCTCCCAAGTCACTGCAGTGTGCTCTGCAGGAGTAAAACTGGTCGTCACAAACTTCCACCAGTCCTTCGCTCCCAAGCGAAGCTGGTTCAGCGCGAACTATACCCTCAAATGTTGTGGGTATGAACAAGTGTAGAAACACCCCTCAACATCAAAAATCCATATCATTGCAACAATCAGATCCTGCGTCCCATCAAACTCTGGTGGCTTCGTGTTGCCGAACTCCCGGTACAGCAACGAGTCATCCCCTGTGGCCTGACAGCAGCAATAGCTACGATGGCTGCAGCAGCAGCCGCCTCAGAAACTGCATCATTTCGCTCATAAAATATCTCTATCAAAGTGGTCTTTATAGACCCAAACATCTACGGAATAGCTTCTTGTATGGTTGCGGCCACCTCATCATGAATCATCCTACGAATCTCATCATCTCTAGCTCCACTGCTCCTTATGGTGTGGCACGTACCTACCATGATGTCTCTGAAACACAACACAAAATAATCAGAGACTCGCTCGAGCATACTCAAACTCGACTACTCATCCATACTTTCTCCTTAGCATCCTAATGATTCTTGCTTGGATTGCCTGCATACCGAGTGCTTTCAGTCGTACTGGCCCAATACTACTTTCCACACCCCATCTGTAGTCACCCCAAGTCCTCCTCCTAGGATTCTAATTCACAAATACTCTATATCTCACAGACCACATTTTACTATCTCAGTAGACCCTTATTAAACTCATCTAAGCATCTCTTCCTAGATGATCTCCTGTCTCAGAACTCAGCACATACTCAAGCAAATAACAGATAACAGTGATAAAAAAACATTCCCAAGGCTAAGGCATTATAAATCAGACAACTCTAGCCCTAAAATATGAAAAACCTAGCCTACCCTCTAGCATGCAATTCTAGTAAACTATCTCATAAATATTGCATAACACAAAAGTAAGGTATTTTGGGAAATCACCGTTCGGGCTCTGGCTGATTGTACACACCACTCCAGCTCGTATTCTCTTAAAACTCTTTCTCATTTTAGAAAAATCATTTCTTTTGAAAATTTCTCTCAAATCCTCAGTTTGAGTCCAAACGCACCTGGAGGTGCATCCGAATCC
This sequence comes from Lactuca saligna, assembly GCF_052625555.1. Taxonomy (NCBI): domain Eukaryota; kingdom Viridiplantae; phylum Streptophyta; class Magnoliopsida; order Asterales; family Asteraceae; genus Lactuca; species Lactuca saligna. Next base: position 60,550,638 of record NC_136417.1, on the reverse strand, counting down.
CTCAAACCAAGACTCTGATACTAACTTGTAACAACATGAAATTTTAAACCAAAATTTTCAAATTAAAATAAAACATTTGCCTCTATAAATACAAAATGTCACAATGTCAAATCATCAAATCCCATATCAAAATTGTTCATATATCAAAACTCCAGGATCCTCTAAATGATAACTCAATCGTTGATGTGTGTACAATTAGGCCGGCACCTTCCTGAGATCCATAGACGTACCTGAAACACATAACACATTACACGGTAAGCATAAAGCTTAGTGAGTTCCCCAAAATACCGCACATATCACATTGGCCACTCGAGGCTAACTTAATATGACCCTTTGGTCAATGTGTTCCAGTGGAGACGCTCCGGTCCTAGTACTCGGGAGGACCCTCCGGCCCTAACTCAATAAGTTCACAAAAATAAGAATAAATAACAAGAACAACATGCAAAGTAGCACAATAACACAAATAAGCACATAAGATATCTTAGTCACACAAGGATACCACTCATGGTAAGTATAGTGAGAAGACTCACCTCATAAGCTAGTAAGTACAAGTCTCGTGCTCGGAAATCTCGAACTAGATATAGGATAACCATCTCTAATTAATACTCTATTCATACTTAATTACACCAAGGTTTTTTTTTTATTTTTCTCTCAAATTCTTAGAATGGGTAATAGACCATTTTACCCCTCCATGCTCCTTATTACTCATGTTGACCAGCCCTAAAGTCATCTGAATTCAAACTTGAGTCAACAGTCTAAGTTTGACCTGACTCGCCGAGTGCACTCATGTGACTCGTCGAGTCCATTTTTCCCTCATAAGTCTTCGTGAAGGTCCAACTCGTCGACTTAACCCTTAACTCACTGAGATATAGTATGACCAACTCATCAGGAAAAACCCTAACCGACTCGTCGAGTCGGCTCCTCGACTCGACCAGTCTATTCAGACTCTTCTCTTATTCAGACGATTTCAAGGCAGAAAACGCTCCCAAACTCTAGATCTACACTCTTAAGACTCGTTTATCACATAAAGCCACAATCTTTATGTCCATGCATTGCACTTAGGGCTTGAAATGCCAAAAACATACTTTAATAAGGGTTTTTCACTCAAGAGCATTATTATGGCTAAATAAAGCAGGGACTTTTAGACTCTAGGGACCTCTCATAGTCCAGATCTGAAATCCAAACCTCTATAAACACGCAAGGTCCTCATATTAGATGGAAAAAGCCCTAAACTCCCAAAATCATGACATCTACTCAACAAAATGAGAAAGGTGCAAGCTTTATACCTTTCCCAGAAGCTCTAGGGTGAAATAACCACAGATGTAACAGCTCCTTCTCGTCCCTTGGCTTGGAATCCTTCCCTTCTCTTCAAAAGATGCATCAAACACTCAAAGTTAGCTCAAAATACTCTCTCTAAGCACAATGGCTGATTAGGGTTTACTCTCAGTGAAGGTAACAACTGGTGAGCCGCACATGAGGCTATAAGTGTCCTTAAATAGGCCTCAAACCGGGGGATTTAGGTTTTCTCTTCACAGCGTCTACTCGACGAGTCGGATCCTTGGACTCGTCGAATAGATCATTAATCCACATGGCATATCACGACCCTACTCGACGAGTTGTAGCACCAACTCATCGAGTCACTCCATAGTCATTTATGATGAATAGAAACATTTACTAAATCTAATCTAACATCACTACTAAGCAGAAGACTATAAGTTCCAATCTTGGTAACAAGAGAAGATCTCCTATTTCCCATGATCAGATTCGTCCTTCCATGCTCCACCTATTCACTTTCTCTTAGTCCCCGCAAATCAAAACAAATAAACCACATCCTTTATCAAGAACCATAGAACAAGTAGGGTGTGAGTTATTAGTTTGAATAATGTAAATACCTGCCGACGATAGCTTCACTTTACCATCCTTGATGTCCTGCAAGTATTTGGGGCAACTTCGTTTCTGATGGTCCTTATCATTACAATAGAAACAAATAGCCTCTTTGGGATCACTAACAGAAGGAATGTCAGAACTGGGCTTCGCTTTTGGGTCATTGCTTGACGTTCTAACATGGGCCTTGTCCTTCCAATTCTGCTTAGGAGCACCTTTCCTTTTCCTTTCCTTTGTTTTTCCCAATGGAAAGGGCAGGGGCATTAGTAGAGTTAGGAGTTTGATTCTTTTTGGTCCCGACTCAGCTGTTCGCAACAGGTTATGGAGTTAGTCCAATGTGGTCTTTGTGTTGTTCAAATGATAACTAGATTGAACTGATCATAACAAGGAGGCAAGGAGTTAAGGACCATGTCAATGGCCAACTCCTCATAGAAATTCCAAGGTTATAAAAATCGTTCGGCGGTAGCTCAACGGTCAACTGGTGTTAAGGGATTAATCGGTCTTGGCGGGGATTAATCGGGGACCATAGATTATTAATAAAATATTAATATTAATCAAATAATAATATATCTTACGAAAAACAAATACTTCAAATTAGAAAATAAGGAAGTTTGTAATTTGAAAATAAAAAAATATGAACATTTTGGTATAATATTTGAAATTTTGAAAATTTTGAAGTAAAAAAAGAAGTTGATTCTTTGAAATTTTTTTATTAACCTTTTTTAATATTTTGACAGTTTTTCAACTTTTTTGACTTTTGTTGACCGATTAATCCCGCCAAACACGATTAATCCTAAATTTCCAATTAATACCCTAATCCTCGACGGTTGGAGAACGCCACGCGATTAATCCACGATTAATCGCCAATTAATCCCGATTTCTGCAACCATGAGAAATTCACATTAAGCCTTTCAAGGCACTCCACGTATCTTTGTGTTCTCTGCACGTAGTTATAGATAAACTCTCCTTTCTTCAAGTTGCAAGCCATTAAAGCTTTGACGACCTCATGCTTTTATTGACGAGCTCTCTTGTGAAACTTTTCCACAAGATCCAAGTTCATATTGTGTGGCCAGTATTCCTCATATAAATTTTTTAACTCAAGAATCATAGTAGCAACCATGATGCAAGCAACCTTAGTCATGTATTCATAATGTTTCTTATAGGTGGTTATTTCTTTTGGAGTAGCAATGGCCTCATCGATCTCAACGAGTTGTTTCTCAAGGACATATTCTTTGCCCTCATATCGAAGAGCCATCTTGATGTTGTGCATCCAATCATTATAGTTGGTGTCATTCAATGTCACCTTGGATACGATCCAGAGTAACGAGAAGTTGTGGGTAGAGTTTTGAGAAGCAGAAGCATCATCAGAAATATACATCTATAGAGAAAAAAAAAGTAGTTTTAGTTAGATGGCAATAATCCTTAATATTTTAACCCATAATTAATATTTAAGGCTAGGATCCAAAATAAAAATTCAAAACTAAGAAAAGGGATGTTGTAATCTTATCGTGAATTTATGAAGGTAGGCAAAAGAAATTCACCAATTTTGAACTATGAAACTCCTAGATCTTTTGATATTAATTGAATCTGTTAATGACATGTTTAATCTTTGATTATGCTCTTCTGTTTGTGACTGAGATGTTGAAGATCATAAATAAGATGTGAATTTGATTGCTATTATATAAGAAAGATTTACATAGACGTAGCGGGTAAACGAGCAACAAGCTGTGCCACAACCCTTTTTTGGATGGCAAAACTAATTCTTTTAAAAACATCTACAGATCCTAAAGTCATAACATTACTATGCATGACCTGTTAGACTCTATTTAGTAGCTCCACAGCTTCTGGTGCAAGGAAACCGAAAGTATCAAATGCAAAGCGTATAAACGTGTGTTAATTTTCCATACACGCTTTCTCATGTTTTGCCACTTTGCTTGATGCAGCTTTTAAAGAAGCTTGCCCCACCGTGAAAAACTCTACTCCCCAAGCCGACAAGAGGGGAAACCCCTGTTAGATCCATGCATGCATGTTTTCATCCAGCCCATCCAAATATTAGAACATCAGTTGTTCTAAGTCTTGATCTTCCTTCCAATGGGTCAGACAGAAAGTTCACAAGTGTCTCTTTCTTGGCAGAAACCCCAACACGCCTAAATATATCGAAAAGAACATCCCTAACCAGATCGTGTCGGTATTTGAAACCCGTGAGCTCTTTACAATGAACTGCATGCTCCCCAAAGGAGTCAAAGCATGCCTTGCGACAAACACAAAGCACAAAGTTATGGAAGAACTGATAAACACAAAGCAAATACTTGTAAACTCGAAAGAAGGAAGAATTTGGAACAACCTATTTGTTGAATTCAGAAAAGAGAGTAAAGGAGATCTCAAATATGATGTGGAATAAATGGGACCTGAGAAGTCCTATTTATATTTACACTGATTTATAACTCGTGGGAACTACGGTTACAAAATTAATTAAACTTTTATAGTAAAAACTCAAATTATTAATTAATTATTTTAAGTAAATTATTAATTAAGAGATATTTTTTAATTATATAAAATTATAATTATTGATTCAAATAAATGCGCGATTATAATCTACATTAATTTTATTTTATTTTTTATTTTAAGTTTATTAATTTAATGTAATTAAAGTGAAATTTTTAAATTTTAAAATTTGAAATGAAAAATCAATAAATATCATAACATTAATTAGAAGGCATGATATGGTATCATATGACAAAAAAAAAAAAAAAACTAATTTTATTATTATAAGGAGATGAGACCCCAAAACTAAGATGGTGATGGACCAACCACTCAAACTCTGTCAAGACACGAGTTTATCTTACTGTTAAGCTTTATTCAAATAATACTTTAAACACTTATTCAAGTAATGAATACTTTAAAAGTTACTTTTGAATTGGATGATTTGTGTCTATACTTTTAAAATTGCAAATTTTATATCCGGATTGATCCAAACAAGTAAATTGACAAATATTTAATTAAAAGTAATTTATAGATTTTATAATAAACGGGTAAAAACCAAAGAACTTTAGCTCAACAGTATCCAGTGTTGTCTTCCCTTCTTAAGGTCGAAGGTTTAAGTCCCACAATATACATATGTGAAATAATTTAGGAGTATTTCACTGGATAGTTGTATTTGCTGTAAAATAATAATAATAATAATACATAAAAAAAAATAAAAAAACTGGTTAGAGAGAAAAAGGACAATAAATTACTTCATGCTGGGTCAAAAGACAACAGTTGACTTCTTATATTCTCGTCATCTCACACGCACACACATAAGGACAGATGTTTGTTTGAGAACTTGTAGTCTTGTAGAGCAAGTTTTGGGCCAAAACGATGTCGCCATGGTGGAGTTTGTCAAACAAGTTGTAGTGGTATATTTCATGTCTTTTTTCTTGACTTTATTGACTTCACATTTATTTTTTATCATTAAAAATAAATGACTATATATTTTTTATTTCCTAATGTTCTCTCTATTAAAAATAATAGTTTACTTTCTTAAGGCTACACAATATTTGGAGCTTGGAGAGTCTGATCCAATTTCAATTATGCTCGATAGAACACGATCCATTTATCTAAAATATTAATTATCATTTTAAGTTTTTAGTCATTAAAATTTTAATTTAATTGTGAATTCACGTCAACAATGTTCTCAACAATGTACAATTTTTCTCACAAGTTCGAGAGTGAAAACATGTAATTTCTAGTTTACACCGACATTAAATCCCTTTTTACAACCAATTCCATGTTTGTTACTGATTTTTACTTTATGAAACAATTATGGATTCCAAAACTAAACAACTTGAAAGAACTAACCTAAACCGTCAATATAAATCAAATTAAATTCAAACATTTAGTTAAAACAAAACTATAATTGCTATATTAGAATTTAGAACATGAATCTAACATCAAATCATATGATTAACTACATAAATAGAAAGTTCAAATTATGAAACTAGATGTTAATTCAACTTACAAAATAATAAACTAAAAATAACCTAATTGACATTCGTATTATAATCATAGAATTGTTGAAAAAACATGATCATAAGTTGTGTTATGCAATAATTTCTTAAACTTTTTTTTAGGTTGATAAAGCTCATTAACCAGCTTCTTGAATAATAAATCCAATTTGTAGTAACATTTGATTACAAGCTTTCAACCAAGTTACAAATTATCCAATTAAAACAAGTTACATAATTATGGAACAAACTCTTAATAATTATGTGAGAATTGTATTCAAACAAATATACTAACCATAAGTGGTTATTTTCATAAGCTCCAACGATTATACCAATTGATTTCATAATGTCAAACAACATCTATTACATCTCAATAACATTATTACTACTTTAGTCAATTAAACGTTCGATTACCTAACCAAACAATCAACATAATAAGTCAATCATCCAAACCCTAACGAGGTAATAAAAAAGAACTAAGACAACAAAATTTACTTTGATGGATAAACGCAAGAAACATACCCAACAACTTCACTAACAAATCCAAAACCATTGACATGATTATAAACGGAATGTTGAAACACACGATTTAGTCATCCATTTAAGATGGCTAAACCACATGAAACTATAAAAGAATCAACAATAAATTAAAACTTACATACAAAAATTCAAGACTCTTTGTTGCTAAGAACACAACACTAGAAAATCATCAAGTGGTTCGCTCCCTTTTGCTCTGTTTCTATCGTGCCTTGAAGAAGAAGAAGAAGAAAAGTGTGCGTGTCTTCATTTTATAGACGATCCCCCCTTTCTTTTTTCCTTCCTGCATACTTCATCTCAAACAACACTAATGGACTCTTCAATTGTGACTTGGGCTACGATTTATTTCATTTTATGGGCTGTTATTAATTTTCAAGCATGGGCAGCAAATTGAATAAATAATAAAATAAGATTTTTTGGCCTGAATTTAAATGCTTTTTATGCTGGGCATATTTTTTCTTCTGTAACGTTGTTCATGAGGCCCAAAAGGTGAATATTTGTCCAAGTTGTCCAAATCCAGTCTCCCACTTAAAGATCCATAAGTTAGGAATTAGATATTGCCCTTCAATTCTATCACTTTATTAAGACCCATTGACAAAAATCCAAAAATTCATTTATATCGTATTGTTTTTTTGCTTGATTATGGATGTTGCAAGTCTTCAATCGTGGATGAAAGGCTTTTGATGTGACTTTATCGATGATCAAAATTACTATCACCCGCTTGCATAAATATGCACAAGTTTAGTTTAAACAAGTAAAAAATTTCAAAACAATATGTAATGATTAGATATAAATAGGAATGTTAATTATGTTAAATATGCACACGATGTTAAAAAAGCAATTAAGAAAATATATTAAAATAATGCATAAAAAGTGAACCTAATAGCATAATAACATAACATGTTAAGCCAAAAATCTGGCTTAATATACTAAGATGCCAACCTTTACTTATTTTTATTTCTTCTTTTCTCCTATAGCCCAGTTCAAGTTAAAATTGATTAATATTATGAAATTTTGTTTCTTGAAAAAGGTAAAATAGTGATTTAGTTAATACTTTAATGAGTCTAGAAAAGGAACATAAATTATATACTTAACACTTTATTCATATACTACCACCGTCCCAAATTAATTATCCATATTTGACTTTTTAAATTTTTATTTTTCAACTTTGATCTTAATTATTTTTCTTTTTGATAGATAATACTTGATATAAAATATATGAATTGATTGTATTTTAAATGTCTTTTCATTGATATAAGTTTCATTAAGCAATATATACCACAAATAAAAATATTTAAGGTTAAAGGTGAAGAAAAAAAACTTCAAAAGTCAAAAATAGACAATTAATTTGAGACGGAGGGAGTATAAGTCATTACCCATTCAATCGTTTTAGGCTGTGTTTGGCGAGCCACAGCTAGCTGATAAGCTAATTTATTTTTCGAGCTTTTTTATGTTATTGTGTTTGGCAAAACCAAAAAGTAGCTTATAAGCTAACATTTTGAAAAACTACTTAGACTAGCATTTTAGGAACTTTTTTAAAATTTTCCAAATAAAGCCTTGAATTAATTATAGAAACAAATACTCTTAAATATCCTTTTATGTAATTTTATATATTTTCAACTAGTTTTACCAAACATCATTTTTTATCAGTTAGCTTTTCAGTTATCAACTAGTTTTTTATTTAACAGTTAGTTTTTCGGCTAACAGCTAGCTTTTCAGCTAGTACGTCAAACATAGCTTAAACATATATGGCTTAATATATTAGAAAAAGGAACCACCCCTAAAATGTATTACAATGTTTAACAAAAAAGTCACTTTATTGACAGAAGTACAATCATAAAATTACACGATCGGTCCCTGTAGTTTTGAGGACAACTACGAAAACATCTACTGATTAGTCCCTCTGGTTTCAATTTCTTGCGTGGTTGGTTGTCATAGTTGTCCTCAACCAGCTAGTTCTAGCAAACAAACCAGAGGGACCAATCGTGTAATTGTATCTACATAGAATCATCAGACTCATCACTATCGCTTCTCTCAGGCTCAGCAGCATTTGTTCCAGCCTGCGAAACATCAGGTTTTTCCACACGCACGGGTCCCGCTTTCTTCCTACCAATTTCCTCTTGCTCGCCCATTTCCATATGTTTTTTCTTATTAAGGCATTGTACTTTAAGAAAACCTATGAAAAACAAATAAATGAAACTACATTGCTATTTCTTGCATTTAACAGATAAAAGTAAATTTAGCAATACAAAAGGATATCGAAATTTTCAGCCGTTCCACCATTCATGATGTTTAGCAGATCCTTCTCTACTCGTCTAACAAGCTCAGGCTACAATTCAAATCAATATCCATTATAAGATTATATTTTTCAATTTTTATTTATTAAATGCTATAATATAATAATTAATTGAAAGAAAGTACATTGCTATTTCTTACATTCAAATCCGGCTCCCTACGGAACCTCCGCCTTCGAGCATCTCTCATGGGCGGTGTAAGCCCATGGCGGTGCTCCACCACCTCTGGTGGAGGATCACCGTCATCTCTCACCATAATCATCTGTCACGACAACACATTTGCATCACATCACATCACATCACACGAAAATGAAAATTAAAAAAATAGAAATCATGTTTTTTTTACATTTTAACATGTATAAGAAAATAAGAAAAATAAAATAACATACTTGGCCAACATCTGCAGTTTTAATCAAAACATTGTCATCATAAGTCTTGTAAGACTCCACAATGCAAGGAAGGTCTAAAAGAGATGCAGGAAAATGGTCTTCACCTATAATAAATGCCCCACTCCTTCCATCTTCTGCATCGAATATTAATTATTTTCTGAACTTTTATATTTTTATTTGTATTTAGTAAATTAAATAAAATGTCATATCTTACCTGAGAATGATAAATCCATTGACTCTGAGCCACTCTCATTTAAAAGACGATCTATACGTTCAGCAACAGAAGGTGGCACTCTCAGTATAAATTGTTCCTCCATTTTTATTCAAACTGAGAAGCTCTGTAAAAGGACAATTTTTTAACAAGACGAGGATAAGGGTTTTATTTAGGAAATGCACTGATACCAATACAATATATAAATCCTAGAAATTTAGTCCTTTTTTAAGCCAAAAGCCTAGTTCTGCATATATAAGAGTTAATTTGATGTTGAATTCATTGGCTAATCATATCGAAATCTCATGGTCAATACCATTTTAAGTTTCCTATGCTCAATTCAGTGGTCAATCTCTGCAATTTAAGGTGTATTGAAGAGGTAGAACTCATGAATCGGTAATAATCACGAATGGCAATAAGTTCTGAGAGTGAAGATAGAAAAGGCATGTGGAGAATGAAGTAAGTTAATTGAATATGAACGGATTGAGTAACTTCATTCGAATGATTTCTTGAGGGAATTCTTCGTTTCAATCATCAGCAATAAATATGGAGGATCACGATTCACGAAGTCACAGGAACAAAATGAGAAGAGATCATGCAGATAAAAGAGGTTCGTATCATGTAATTATCCAAATTCTCGAGAGCTCTCGTAAATTAAAAACTCACAGAGAAAAAAGTAAGAAGTGAAGACCTAACGAAAGATCAATTCAAAATGATAACTGGAAGTAAGAGTCGTTGAGATGAAAGGGCTTATGTGTGTTCGTAAGCAATTCTTCAATTCAATTAGACAATTACCATCTTTTATGCTCAAACTTAAGAACGAACACTCGCAATTTATGGTTAAGAACGAAATAAGATCGTTTAGAGGAAAAGGTTACCTGGGTTTGTAGATAGTGGGATTGAGATTTAATGGAGATTTGAGAACCCTGCTCTTCGTAAATTGCAGATTTTGGGGATTACATAGAAGTGGAAGGTGACCGACATTCGAGATCAAAACAAGATTTTCTTCCTTAAAAAAAAATAAATAAATAAATAAAAATAAAAAAAATAATAAAAAAAAAAATGATATTAAGAGGATGTTTGGCTTATTTGCAAAAGAACTTTTATAAAAAGCTCTAGATTTTCTGATTTTTTAAAAAAGTGAGTTGTCCTTCTATCAAAATTTCAAAAGTTGTTTTTAAAATATTTTTACTAAACATTTTTTTTTTCTATTTTTTTCTAAAAATCATTTTGATCTCTGAAAAAATAAACCAAACACCCCCTAACATTTACAGGATGAGATAATAACTTAAAAATATAATATATTCTTCGATTTGTATACATTTGGTCAATGAGTTTAATTTTTGTCCACATTTACCCCTTCAACTTCTTAAACTGTACACATTTAGTCCTTATGATCTGTTATTTCAGGTTAGCCGGTAAAAATGTTTTAATAAGGTAATATATTTTTCATTTTGTACACATTTAGTCCTTAATATTTTTGTACACATTTAATCCTTAATATTTTTGTACACATTTAGTCCTTAATTTTTTTTGTTGCAAAATAATTTATTTTTGTTTTTATACTCATTCAATACTAATTAATGTTTTCATTAAATTTTTCCCACAACATCTTACGTGGAACAATCATTAACGAGGTGTTTTAGACTTTTGATGCTTACGTCCATCGTGATCTCAACTACTTGGTTGCTTAGGTCATGTATTTTGAATGTTATAACTTTTTCATACAATCTTGGATTTTAACGTTCTTTATATCTATGCGTTTGTATTTTAGTTTACTACAACTTTCATTTAGATTACTCCCGTTAAAAAGTAATATATTTTTTTAGTTACGATATTTATATGCATATGTTTTTTATGAATGCATTTATGAGTTTTTTTTATAAAATCATAGGTAAAAACATATTATATTTTAACAGGAGTAATCTTAACGAAAGTTATAGCAGACTTAAAAAACGAACACATAGATATGAAAATCGTTAAAATCAGATATCGTATGAAGAAGTTACGACGTTCAGAATACAAAATCTAAGCCAAACCACACGACTTATGCAACCAAGCAGTTGAGGTTACGATGGACATAAGCATCAACAACCCCAAACACCTCATCAATGATAGTCTTACGTTAGATGTAATGAGAAAAATCCTAAATAAATCATTCATAAGTACTGAATTGATACAAAAAGAAAAAGAGACTTATTTTGAAAAAAACATATTAAGGACTAAATGTATACAAAATGAAAAATATATTACCCTAATAAGTCATTTTTCCCGGTTAACCTGGAGTAACCGGTCATAAGGATTGGATGTGTACAATTTAATAAGTTGAAGGGGTAAATGTGGACGAAAAAAAACTCAGTGACCAAATGTGTACAAATCGAAAAATATATTACCATTTTAAGTCATTATCCCTTTACAAGATTAATTTATCCACACACTTTTATAACCCATCAACGGTTATAAAATTAATTAGTTTTTTATAATAAAAATATAAAATTATTTATTAATTATTTTGGATAGAGTCGGATCTAAGCATTAGCTAGGTAAGTAAGAGGAGTAGTTATGAACCCTGTAGATCATCCACGTGGAGGTGGTGAATGGAGGGCTCCAATTGGTAGAAAACAACCCACAACCCTTCGGGTTATCTTGCACTTTGAAAAAGAAATAAATATAGTGATAATTTGATTGTTCATCATCGTAGTAAATAGGAAAGAAATATTCGTCTTTACAAAACAAAAAACTAGGAGGAAGCTGTGACACGCTATAAAAAATATATCTTAATTAATAATTTATTTAAAATAATTGATAAATAATTTTATATTTTATAATCGTTGATTTGAATAAATAAATGAAATTATATCACCTTATATATTAATTTTTGTAGGAATTATATTACGGAAATGTACGAAAACAAATAATAAAATAGAAAAGACTGAAACACGTGTTTAACATATTATCCTTAAAACAAATCCGTCCGCTATCGGGTGTTTGTTTCTCAGAATACAACAGTTTGAAATAGTTCTTCTAGATCATCCGAACCTCAATAAGACTAGATTTTACCTTTAATTCAGCAAGAAAACTGAGAACGTGAAATTGTGAAATGGAGATGAAAAGAGTTTTTGTATTCTAATTCGTGTCCTCAAATGGTTGTATAATAGTAGTATTTATACTACATATTCTATATCCTCTCGTTTAAACACTTCTATTAATCACAAAATTAATGTGTATTAATATGTAATTAAACTGTAATATTAGTTACAATTTCAGTTACAAAAGAAAGAAATGTATGCAATAAAGGTCCTTCAACTTTTCTTTTCTTTCTCCCAACCATTAAACTCTTTTATTTACTTCTTCCAACACCCATTTTCCAAAAACTTTATTTTATTTTTTATTCTAATGTTATTAATTTAATATAATTAGAGTGTGAAATTTAAAATTCTTTGAGATGAATAATCAATTATTAGTTTAATGTAATTAGAGAGGTGAAATTTAAAATTTTAAATTTGAAATAGAGAATTAATAGGTTGATATGTGGTATGATATGTGATATATAATATTAACGAAGATGTCTAATATTGTGACACTTGTCAATAGGAAAATAAACTTATTCATTTATTAGAATAAAGAGAAGAGATTATATGTTTTGTCGATTTGTGTGATAGCTATAAATATATTGTATCATATTTTGAGTAGCATTTAATGTTTGTTTCTCTTTTTTATTCGTTTTATCGTTTTTTCAAATTATAAAAAGCCCAAAAATATTTTCTTTTTATCTTTATTTTACTTTTAAGTTCTCTTTTTCGTGTTTGTTGGACATTCGTGTTTTCTTTGCAAATTTTTACAGGCTTTGCATGCATAATTGCAATTTGCAATTAGATGATCCTCATCGGTATGTATTAATCTAGGGATTGAAAGATCCACACTTAGGAAACGCACACAGACACCATTTCGATCTCGAAAAATAATATTTTTGTGATTATCCCTTAAAATCTATAAATGAAAAAATATTTATTACTTTTTATCGTTTATTAATATCCTAATTGCATTATTCCTTTGATTTTTTTTGGGCAGCAAGACAAGAATAAACTAGCACACCTAGCAAGAAGCTAGGGAAGGAATTACAAGATAGTAGTCGTGGGCTACTTACACCAGCTCTCTCAATCTGAGTTTACCTCCTTTTTCCACCTGCTATTAAGCCAAAGAAAAGCAAAGGTCTTAATATCAAACACAATAGAATTAATACAATGTGTATTTTTGTCAAACACCAAATGGTTCCAGCTTTTCCAAATCTCCCCAAACAAACACTTTTGTTATGATTTTGAGAACAGATCGAGCCATTTCTCTTGGAAACCCATTTGAGACATAACAGCTCCAAGATACTCCCAATTGAGGGAGTCGCCATTTGAGACATAACATCTCCAAGATACTCCCAATTGAGGGAGTCGAAAGCCACGTAAAAATCCACTTTAAAATTAAAAATCTTCTTTTTCCTTCTCTTTGCCCAAGCTAGGATCTCACTAACCAAATTAAGTGTAAGTTACGAAAAAAGATTTAAATTTAACGAGTAAATAACACGAATGGTCCCTATGGTTTAGGATAATTTGCATGTTTGGTCTCTAACTTATTTTTGTTAACTCGGAAGGTCTCTATTATTCGTTTTTGTTATGTTTTTGGTCCCTGTCTTACCTAAAAAGATTATTTTCCCTTGATTTTTTAATTTATTTAAATAAACACACACCCCAACCCCACCCCTCACCCTATCTTACATACTCCACAATTTTTCCCTATTTAAATAATAGTATTTTTAGGTAAGACATAGACCAAGAACGTGACAAAATCAAACAGTAGGACCAAACGTGTAACAAGAACAAATGGCAAGGACCTTTCGAGTTAAAAAAATAAGTTAGGAATCAAACATTCAAATCACCCCAAACCATAAAGACCATTCGTGTAGTTTACTCAAAATTAATGAACATCTGTAACTGATTTAGGGAGAGGGGGGTTTTCGCGTTAGGTATGTGGTAGTTTATTGTAACACCCGTGTTTCTAGGCTAGCCATTAGCATTAATATAATAGTCTAGGTTAACCTTTGTAACTCATTTTGAAATAATAGAAATGTATTATTTAAGTATTAAGTGTTTTATGCTTAATTGTTGTGATTTAAATGAATTAAGGATAAAATAAGAGTTAAAATGAAATATTAGATAAGCCCGATATGTATACATAAAGAGGTAGTGGTCATGACAAGGATTCTGAATATATATAGAATGCCGAAATCCGAGTTATAACGAAGAAGTTATGATATGTCGAAGTTTTGCGATAAAATCGGTACGACACTGCGTGACGTAAATAGTGAATTTATGATAGAGCAATATTTAACCTTAGTGATCTAAACGAAAGTCGTAGAATACGTTAAACCGAGAGTGTGCATAAAAAGAACGTCTAAATCTTTACTTCGTGTGACTAAATTATGATTTTTCGAAGTTTCGACTTAGCAGTATGCAACCCAAAGTTCGATTATGAGATCGAGTGATTTCTAGCCGAAACAATCTAAACGATAATCGAAGATTTCGTCGATAGTAGTTCAACGGTAAAAAGACAGACGAAAACGGACGCCGGATGAAGAAGTTATGAATTCTAACAAAGTTTTCCTATCCCGACCTACTAAAAATAATATAATAAAAATAAAGTCAAAATCAGTCGACGGAGTCTAAACGAGAGTTGTGGAGCATAATCTCACGTATGCGTGGATATAAAAAACGGAGCTCGTATGCGAAAGTTATGAAGTTCTAAAGTTCGAGGCACGCAAACCGAGGCATGTCAAAAGGGAACGCCCAACATTCGGAAAGGGAATGCCCCACGTTCGTTGCTAGGCCTCAGATTAGCCACGTCTCTGCTAACTCGGAGCTCTCATCGGATAAAGACCAAACCCCGCTCCTACGCGCAACATTTGGAGGAACGCCTAACGTTCAGGGAACGCGCTGGTACCGAAGGCCAGCCTCACCCTATAAATAGAATGTGAGGCCAGCCGTTGGTGGTTGCCAAATTTCCACTCTTAACCCTTAAACTTTCTTCAACCTTGCGAGAAATACCCCCAAAGCCCCGGTATCAATCCCGACACCCGAAGCAAGTCCCGAAGCCCCGAAGATCCCGAGAAATAGAGTTGTCGAGCCGAAACTCTACCTGTGAGAAGCCCGGTTTTTGGAAGATATCCCGGTTTCATCGAAGATTATTATTTTAAGAGACAAAGTGATGTCGGATAATTGTTTTTTCAAGTGAGCGTGTAGTTGCTTTCTTCTAACACATAGATATGAATTATTTCTCTATAAAATATGTGCTATGTGTTTATATGTTATTTGGAATGAGTACTGAATGAATATTTTATACAGGTTTTTAAGCTGTATATAAATGTGTGTGTGTGTGTGTATATATATATATATATATATACACACACAAATATGTTGGGTAAAACGTGGGTAGATAGTTGATGTGTGATGAAATAAAATGATGAGAAGCCTCGATGTTGTTGTTGATCTAGCCATCTAGCGGAGTATGGATGACGACCACAGACTCTTTTTAGACTGTCCAGTGGAACGTTGGTAGGTTCATAACCTATATGTGTTGTGAAAGATGTGTTCACCTGTGTACTCTATCCCCCTCATGGTTGCATTTAGGATATTTATTGTTGAGGAAATCCGTTTGCAATAGTGTCCATCCCAATGAAAATCCTTAGACTAGGTCCCTTGTGATAGTTGTTGTTTTAGGGACGTAAAGTGAGGATAACAGGAATGGGTAATCAGGTTATTGTTGGTTGGTAAATTAAATTAATTATTTATTATGGGTTGAAAACCCTATATGCTCACCAGGCCCCCGAGCCTGACCCGCTCAGTTTTATTTGTATTACAGGTAGTGGCGCGAGAGCATAAGTTGGATGAGTTATCAAGTTATTTTGTTTATAGGCCTGTAGTTGTAAATAACTATTGTAAGGCTTATAATGTGTCGTTTATGCTTTTGGTTTGTATCGAAACACACTACAAGAAAATTTCGATTTAGCTACAGAAAAATTCCATAGCAAAAACATGAAATTCCGTAGCTAAAGCCGAATAACTAAGGAATTTGCTACGAAAATTTTCAATTAGACTTTGTAGCTTTATTTCATGTAGCAAACTGTTTAGCTACAGAATTGGAATTCCGTAGCAATTTTGCTATAATAGTTTCTACGACATACATTCGTTCAATTTGAGTTCCATAGCATTTTCATAGTAAATTTTGTAGCAATTTTCCATAGCAAATTCCATATCAATTTTTGCGTAACAAATTCCATAGCAATGTTTCCGTAGCATATTCCATAGCCAATACCGTAGCGATTTTTCCATAGCCAATTCCGTAACGATTTTTCCGTAGTAAATTCCGTAGTAATCTTTCCGTAGCAAATTTCGTAACAACTTTTTCCATAGCAAATTCCGTAGCAGTTGTTTTGTAGCTAATTCCATAGCAATTGTTCTGTAGCCAATTCCGTAGAAAATTTTCCATAACAAATTTCGTAGCAAATGTTTTGTACCATTATTTTATAAAATTCGGTATTTGAATTCGACTACTTATATCAGTTTCTAAAAATACAATTAATATAAAACCAAAAGTGGTATTTCTATATAGAAACTAAAATAAATATCCAACACATCTAAAGGCTATAAATTAAACATAAAATGTTATTTGATACATAATATTCTATCATTCATTAAAAAAAGTTTCCAATTGTCACAAAACTTAGGTATCATAAACCAGTGTCAACTAAAACCTTGTTCGCGTAGGTATCCTTGTTGTTGGTGGCTCTTAAGCTCTCAGCGACAAATTATTGTCCTGCACCTTTTGCTACAACAATTACCACATGCCTGTTTTCTTTTATTCTTTTTTCTATATGTTTAAAAAGACCACCATGCCCTTCACGATAGAAAGGTGACCCAGGCACTCAGGGATCAAACAATAATCAACATCTAGGCTTGCAAGAGCTACATACAGTGCAATAAAAATAAACCCTTCATAAATATTTTAAAACTTAAACCACAAACACTAAGTTTTATTTAATCTTGTTTTACAAAACTTACCATTATTACGTCCCATTAACTTAACAAGTCCTATACAATTCTCGTTGGTCTCTTCTTCAGAATTTGTTGCGTTAATCGCGCGTTGAGCCTCCTCAACAACATTATCAAATCCAAATGATTTATCAATAATCTATAAAAACAAGATCAAAGTAATGAATTTTATTTTAATAATATGACATAAGGACTAAAATCGACAATACTTCAATATAAAGTACCGGAATGTCATAATCGATAGTTTTTGTTATCCCGATAACCACAACTTTAAGACCTCGTCTTCTAAGTTCCTGTATAAATACAAAAAGTTTATACTTTTCTTCATTAAAAATAACATCAAGGTTATATCATATATATGTGACAAAACTAGTAAAATTACTTGTTTTTGGTTGTTTTATAATAACCTGATTAATTTTGGGACCTTCAACACTACTGACTATCTTTTTGTTATCATAGCCACCTCGTGATGTCCCGGTTATGGTGCCACCTTGTTTATGAATGAAATTAGCAACTTTAGGTGTTAATGGTATTGTATTTCAGGAGTAAAATCCTCTGTATCCACCCTGCAATTAAGATCACACTAAAAAAAATATACCTTGAGATGTAATGTGATGCAAGATCCTCAAGGAATAAACTTCTCAAGATCTATCTCCTCTTAGATAATATAAGAGCTATAATTCGCTTCTCCTTCCCAAACAAATTTGCTTATTAGAGTTTGGAGTTCTTGTTAACAAGATCACCTATTATTATTATATAAAACAATCAGGACAAAAATGATTAAAAAAACTCCATGAATAATTCATGGTATTTTATAAAAAGAAGTATCAAAGGGTTGAAAAACGACACACCTTATCAACAACTTGGAAGACATAATAAACTCCCACACCAAATTGACCAATCAAATTGTTGTCTAAACCACCATCTTTGCTATTCTGTCAAATACAACCTTTAGTGCAAGTATATTATTTATCATTCTCATAATAAAATATTTATATATGTTAATAAAAACATCTAATGTATGGAAATTAGCAAATTTTCATTTAAACTTTCAATTAAGATTCTTAGCTTACTGTATGGTTATTATTCTAATCTCTTGATCATTTTAATGTGCATATCATTTCATAAGCATCCTCCAAAAGTTATTGATCAGTAACACTGAGTAATCGAAGGTTGTCCAAGGCATTACTTGGGTTGGCCTATGAATATTACAAGGCATTATTCGTAGGTTGTAATGTGTAAGTTCTTTATGATCAAGAATTTAAGTCTTCCTTCCTCTAGGCTCCAACTATATCTCCAATGAGTTTTCTTACAAACTAACATATACATCAACATTTCATCCTAATATGTCCAACTGAAAGACAATTGAGTTAAACAAGGTGCTACAAGTAATGCTACTTCAATCAATAACACACGGAAAGTAATGACAATGCTACACAAAAGGTCATATTAAGGAAATATGATTGATAAAGCTCGCTGTGAATAATAATATAAGATCTATTTTCTAGTTCCTAAAGATATATTTTTGTAATACAGTGTTCTTCATAATTTGGAAGAGGCTACATACAAATTATTTTATTGCAAATCTACAAATTCAGAATTTTATTACAAATCTACCAATTCAGAATTAAAGTTCCTTGCGACCTCATGTAAGATCAAAATAACAGAACTAGTCGATTACGATCCCAATTCCGAAGAAATTACACATTATATCGTTATAATGACAACTTAGTAGGAAGACTCCAACTCCTATTCAATGTGCTTTGAATAAAAAATCGATTTTTTAACAATTTTAACACCAATTCGATGTAAAAACCTAATTCAATTGGCTTATTGGACTACAATTGGAGAGAGAGAGAGAGAGATAGATAGATAGAGAGAGAGTATGCTTTTAGGTTGAGGGAGGTGAGAATTGAATGGTTGCTAGACTGGATCTCACGGACGTCCCTTCCCTCCGTCATTTGATCAACACCGTTTCTCATTTGAGATCAACAACCTCGCTACACAATCACATGTCGTCGTTTCCTTAATTACACTGCAGATGTCTGAGACGGATCAACTTCGCCACCGAAGCCATAGATACTCCTTTTCATACACGATCGTCTTATGCTACTTCCAAATGTGATACGTATGATATGATTTGGGGAAAATTATGCTGCTTCCACCGAAGTCAAGGAGACAAAACGAGGGAACATAGAACAGGGGTTACTGCGATGATTTGGGGAAAAGTACCTTAGGTAAAAATAAATAATGAGACGTAATATATGTAACGCCCGCAGATCCGGGCTAGTCAATTTAGAGGCAATAAGTGTCGAAAAGGACATTTCAGCAAAATATTATTTAGAATAAATAATCTTAACCAAGTTTTAGTATATGTTACTAGGTTTTCGTATATATAAAGACCGTCAAAATCCGAGTTATAACGAAGAAGTTATGATCCATCGAAGTTTCGCGACGGAACCGGTACGATACCGGGAAACGTAAATAGTGAATTTACGATAGAGCGAGATTTAGCCTTAGCAATCTAAACGAAAGTCATAGAATATGTTAAACCGAAAGCTTCCATAAAAAGAACACCCAAATCTGACTTCGTATGAGGAAGTTATGATTTTTCGAAGTTTCAGATTAGCAGTGTACAGCCCGAAATTCGAATATTAGATCGAGCGGTTTTTAGCTGACACAACCTGAACGAGAATCGAAGATCTCATTATTAGTAGCGTAACTATAAAAATACAGACGAAAATGGACATCGGATGAAGAAGTTATGATATTTTAACGGACCAATCTTGTCCCGGCCTGTTAAAAATATAACTTTAAAAATAAAGTCAAAATTAGCCGACGGAGTCTAAACGAAAGTTGTAGAGTACGTCTTCACCTACGCGTGGATATAAATAATATCAAAAACGGAGTTCGTATGAACAAGTTACAAATTATAATAACATATTTACGTATTAAAATAAATTATAAATCATATATACGTACACATATATATACATATGTATATATCATTAAAAATGTATCAACGATGCGGTCATTATAAGACTAATATTGAGTTCTTTCAATATTAGTTTAGTACAAATATCATTAAATCTATTTAAAATAGTATTATAAAGGGTGTTTAGTTGTTTATATAACTAAAATGTCATTAAGTAATTATGGAGGACAATTTTTGAAAATTTAATTAGTATAAATAAGAGCCTTGGGCTCTCATATTTCTTGCACCATTCTCTTTATTCAAGAGTCTTTCTCTCCTTATCCCCCGGACATTTCGGTCCCTCGTGATTCGACTTCTCTTTCTGTAGTTTTAGTATAATAAGGTGAGCGCTAAAGCGATGCATGAATCTTTCTTAGAAAGATTCAGCGACGAAGTTTTGCCTCTGCAGAGCCCGACTCCTAGCTAAAATCCCCTTGTAAGTAAGTTATGCTTACCCTATTTTAAATGTAGTTTACATTTAAAATTAGTATTTGAGCTATTATTATGACTTATATAAGTGTCGTTAAAATATCTTTTTAACTACTCACGGTACGGGGAATCTGGTTTAAAGGGCCGCATAAGGTTGTAGGATTTCAGAAGTGCTATACGCCAAAATGGTCATGCCCTCCGGTGTTTTATGTTTAGCCCCTGTTTGTACATAGTGGTTGGAAACTATTATTTAAACGCCTATATAATAATAATAATAATACTAATAATTAGTCACGGTAAATATTAGACTAAAATCTAGTGGTAATAATACTAGGTTTCGTCGAAGGAAATTATTTTAAAGTAAACGAAGCGCTGTCCGAGTACCGAGTCACCACCTTCTTAGGTGAGTGCATAATTACTTTCATCTTACACATAGATATGAAATATTTTATATAAACTACGTGCTATGTGTGCATATTATCTGAATACTTGCTGTCTATGCTGGATGAACTTTTTTTATACATGTTTTAAATGATTTGAACTGTATACGTATTTTAAATATACAAGTATGTTGGGTATGAGATGGTTAGATGAATGATGAGAGATAAAAGATGATGTGAGTAAACACTGACTGCTATAGACTTAGTGCCTAACAAATAACATCGGTAGCTATGGACTTAGTGCCTATTGGACAAACATTGGTAGCTATGGACTTAGTACCTGTTAGGAATTGGTAGCTATGGACTTAGTACCTATTAGATAAACACTGGTAGTTATGGATTTAGTACCAAGAAGCTATAGAATTAGTGTTTAACGAATGAGCATTGACAACTATGGATTTAGTGTCAGTTCTATAACTCTGGAAGCAAAGAACTTCATAATGAACAAATATGGGATAGATGACTCTTAGGATAGATCCTTAAGAGTAAAGAAGATAATGAGGATGGGTAATTGGGTCGATTGTTTGATTGTTTAAACATAATAATTATATTATTGTGGGTTGAAAACCCTATGTACTCACCAGGTTTTCCAACCTGACCCACTCAGTTTATTTATATTATAGGTGTTGAGATGAAATCACATTACACTGAGAGATTAAAGAGATGTAAATCGCTAGTGTAAATAAATGTAAGTTATGTTTATGCTTATGTTTTTGTATTGACGATGACATCCCAAATGTTTTAAAACGAATTAAAAATATTTTTTTTTTCGGAAATGCTTTGATAACGTATTTATCATGTTTTACTGGGAACAAATTCCTCAACATTTTTATTAAAAGAGGTACTCTGATTTTTATAAAACATAAATAAAAGCGGTCTTTTTTTTACTGTGAAAATGGGGATTTCACAATATATATATATATATATATATATAGTTTTTATTTATGTCAATGAAGAAAAAATCATAACTTTTTAAGTTACGATGATATCATTTTCTTCTTTTGTTTTAAGATTCTTATTAGTTTCCTTTTAAAATAATTTTCTATATTTTGCTAGGGGAGAGATATCAAGTAGCTATTTAACTACGAAATAATTTGTAGAGAAATAGCCACGGATTTGGTTTTCGTAGTTATTTTGCAAATTCCGAAACCAGTCGTATACACAAATTACTATGATTAGCATTTTCGTCACAAGTTTCATGGTAGATTAACTACACAATTTTATTGTGTAGCAAATTTTCATAGCAATATAACTACCAATTTCAATTTTGTAGCTAACTAGCTACAAATTTTGATTATGTAGCGAACTTTCTAGCCAAGTATCTACGGATATGAATTCTATAACAAGTTTCATAACAAACTATCTACAACCAAAAATTATGTAACATATTTTATAGTAAAATAGCTACGGGTTTCGATTTCGTAACAACTATTCATGATTCAGCTACGTAATGCAATTTCGTAGCCATTTTCGTAGCAAAGTACCTACGACCAAGCATTTTGTATCATATTCCATAGTAGAATAGCTACAAATCTTAATTTCATAGAAGCTTTACGTAGCTATTTAGGATTTAGCTATGGAATGCAATTTCGTAACCGTTTCCATAGCATTATAGCTACAACAAGCCATTCCGTAACATATTCCGTATTAAAATTGCTACGGATTTTGATTATGTAAAATTTTTCCGTAGCTATTCATGATTTTTCTTGTAGTGATATGACATCTTGAGTTTTGCTTATATAATGAAAATACATTTCTTTATGAAATGCTTTGGTAAATATTATTTTATCATATTTTGTTTGAGAACAAATTTCGCAACTCTTTTAATCAAATGATTATTCTGAAATTATTTTAAAAGCATAAATTAAACCGGTCTTTTCTGACTGTGAATTTGAGGATGTCACATTTATAAGATTTGGTAAGAATTGGAATTGAATTCCGACAAATTTCCACGTTTGGTTGCAAAAACATTAAATTTTTTACAGAAATTAAATATCCTTCTACCTTTTGTTTCTATCATTCCTTCTACTCATTTAAATGATAACATGTATCATATTAGTATCCTAAAATATCCAATAAAATACATCAAACAAGGTTTTTCAAAAAATTAAAGAATTTACTGTCTTATTACTTATTTAACCCTACATTCATGTCTTATTACTTATTTAACCCTACATTCATCTTCTTCATTTGTTACTCTCACGACCCCACCTGTAACACCTCTTCCTTCAATCTCTCATTCATGATCTGCTACTCTCACAACATACGCCCTGTCACACCATTTACCACATCTTCTTCCATATTCCCCTGTTAAAGTCAAATCTAATTAATTAAACATGATAGTAAAATGAGTTTTTGTGGATATGATTGTATATGTATGTATGTATGTGAAATACTATTAAATTCGTTCAGTAACAACTGTTTGTTAGACTTTAAAGGGTATCGAAAAGATTATATGCAAACATATATTTATGGTGTCGTACTAAGACATTTAACATATAAAATTGTACCAAGCCATAGTTGGTATGATAAACTCCTACTCGAGAATATGGATGGAGTGCATCATTAATGGAATGGAAATAGAATGCATCTCGTACTCTCGTGTCCATATATATATATATATATATATATATATATATATATATATATATATATATATATATATATATATATATATATATATATATATATATATATTAATGCGAAAACATAAATATTTTACGAAAACGCGAAAACAAATTTATCTTATAAAAATCAAATACATGTACTATAAAAAATAAATTTATTAGCAATAAATTAAAGATAATAAATTTACATTGGATCGTGTTATGATAATATAGATTTCAAAATGTTTTTAACAATTACTTTTTTTTCACGTTCTTAACTATTTTTAAATTCACGTTTTCATAATAAAAATATCAAAAATCATACTTTGCTAATATGAACAATTTCTCATCCATTATCAATTATCATAATGTATTTCAAAGTTTGGATCAATTATTATCCAAAATATAATGTTGAGGTGACACAAATAACTTCCACAATACATTATTTGTATATTACCTCTACCAATGGGTGTAGGAGGAGGCTTGCATACAGGTCTACTATCTTTTGGTAAACAAGGCGGATCACCATAAAATAGGCTTGGATATTCGATATGGGGGTTAGCAACAACTTCAAGTAGAAGTGATGACTCCAGCAATATGCTCAGGCAAAGCAAAGTTGTTGCAAGGGCCCCAATATTTGTCATTTGATCAAAAATGTGTTTGGAATTCAATTAATATATGAAGTTTTAGTATTTTGAAACATGGGTATTTAAAGCAGTAATGCTATGTTGAAACTTATACATGTGTATTTATGTCATTATTTATACCAAATATGAATAATAATAATAAAGTTATTCAACTTCATATATATAAGAATGTTTACAATTAAAATATTCACAAATTTATGTTATCAAAATAAATATATCCTATTTGGGTTAGTTTTCTTAGAGTTGTGATGTTCGTGAGAAAATTAAAGAAACCTCGTTTGTTGTTGGCATTCTCTGTTTTGTGGCAAAAATTGACGTTGGTTTTTGAATTTTGTCAAGCAACCCTTGTTTCCTAAACTATTTGTAATGTTTCTATTTTTTTTTTTTTAAATTAATTTTTTATTATTTATTTATTTTGTCAAAGATTGATCTAAGTTTGGAAAGTAGACACATGATTCCAATTAATTTTTTTACTTTTCAAATATTTATTGGAGTTAAATAGTATATACTAGATTATAGCCCGCGTTAAACGCGGGAAATACATAAAAAAAAAAAACATATAATCGTTTATAGATATTGTATAATGATTATTAAAAAAATATATGGTTATTGGTATTATTGAAATATGTAGAAAATACATTGAAAACGATAAATATATATAATCATTGAAAGATCTCTTTGTAGACATCATTTTTTTGTTTTATTAGTTGAACGATTTTCCTCGTCTTATATAGTTATAATATTCATATATTTATAAGCATTTTAATTAGACGTTCATTGCATAATAATGTTAACTAATTTAAACATATATTGACAATCAATATACCGTTTTTTCTATTGCATTAAATATTAACAACTATTTCATTTATTCAAATAAAGTTATGTAATATAATTTATAAAATGTTAAATGTTATATAGATTTAATTTTAGTATATCATCAATGGAGATTCTTTTCTAAATCATGATTGGTTTATTTTAAATTGATTATAAATATAAATGCTAGCTTTTATGTTTGTTCTTATTTATTTAGTGTTCGTAAAAATTTTGCATTAGTTTTGGCGCAACTTTGAATAATTTTAGTATATTAATTTAATTTGATATATCTGTCAATTATATGAAATATCAAATAATCACATTTCATTACTATTGTGATAATTTAGTTTATATATTGTATTTTCAGTAATCTTAACGCTCTTATTTTTCTAATAACCGTAACGCTTTTACTAAATGTACTATTTACAAATCTCCTAATATCTTATAATTTTAATCTTACTTTATAATTTTTCATAACTATGTTATTTTCAAGATTGACTGCTTTAATAGTGTTTTTTTTAGTCTATTCACTTTTATATTTCATTGTACAACATTATCGTTTGTATGTATTCTGAAATTTCACTTTCAAAATGTTTAATGTTTACACCTTGATATTAATTTTTTTAATAAACTCATGTAATAATTATGGAATATATATCTCATTTTAATTAACATTCACTTCCTTTATTAGATCAAATTCCTCATTAAATGGATATACTTTTGGAAAATAATAATTATAATAGGGCAACATTATCTAAAACGTAAATGTTTGATATACTTTTGGAGAAAAAAAAATCAGGATCATTAAAAAAAATTATATAAAGAAAATACAAATTTAAATTTGTTGAAATTATTGATGAAATTACTGACGAAAATTTATTTTGGAAGGAGTTGTATTCTGTAAGGTATAATAATATTACAAAATTTGAAATATCTATATTTGTTGTGTAAATTAATAAATTTTATTGTTACTATACGAAGATAAAAAAGTAGGTTGATATGATATATAAAAACATAATAATTTCAATGATATTTTAAAATCATGCCAAAATTAACCGGATTCTTATGACATAAAAATTAAAAAAAATCATAATCATCTCTAATATATAAAAGTAAAATTTTCGTAATTAATGTCACTTCCCAGGATAGTTAATTTTTGTTTTGTTAAAGGTACCTAATACCTTTTCATGTTTATTTGAAAAGTTTCAGAAAAGTAGTTAACTGATTTCATGTAATTTGTGACAAAGAAAATCGAAATATATGAATACATACATTTGATATAGGAGCAAAAAATGATCGAAAAAAATATAAAAAACGAAAGAAGGTACTGACCTTCTAACACACAAGAGCGAATGTTGATAGCAGAAAATGATGATGGAAGTTATAAGCAATATTAACGATGTTGTATGAGAATGTTTGAAGAAAAGAAACGATTGAAAATAAATGTGAGTCGCGGATTCAATGATGAATCGTATATGTATGTGATGATTTGAATATGATTTTTCGGTATAAATGATTTCCTAATAAAAAAAGATTTTATATTACTGGTTTACGAATATAAATGGATTTATATTAATGGTTGATATTAAGGCCTTATTTGAAATGATTTGTTAGTAATATATTTTTAAAATTGATCATATTAAAATCTTCATAACTGAAAATTCAAGATGTAAAATATGGAAAGTTTTTATTGGAATTAAATACATTCCATTTCAACGAATGTAAGTTATTGATTGATGATTGAAAATCATTTATTGGAATTAAATACATTCCATATGGGGAAGATGATGTCAGCAATTTGATCTAAGGGTGGAAAAAATAAGATTGAAATACAATCAATGGTCCAGATTATTTAAGATGATGTCATAAAGTTTCTCTTTTAGTAATATTTAAGATAGTTTATGTGGTTTTCATTAATTTCATATGACTCAGGAACTTCAAAGTTAGTTTGTTTGTATAAACTTGTAGTAGGAACCTCATATTTATGGCATGATTGTTTGGAGCATGTAACATATTATGATGAAGGAAATAAGGGTAGTTAAATTATGGACGATATGGGAAGTTTGGAGCAATGAGACTTTGAATTGTGGCATATATCTCCTCTCTTGCTTTATATTGGAAGGTCTTCTAATGTAGTTAGGGGTCCATATATATTTTGGACTTAGACCGAAATAAGGTTGCCTAATGTAGTTAATAATAGTTCAATAACTAAATAAATACATACACAAACATTGCAAGTGGGTTTGAAGATTGAAAGACAAATAGTCTATGATACTTAGGTTTTCATCACTAATTGAAAATTCAATTATAATTAAAAAGAATGCCTATAGATTTTTTCTAACGAAATGCATCAACTATTTTACACTTAAATCTATATTTTTCGTCTCATATGAGACTTGCATCATCAATTTAGATGATGGATACATATCCTTCAACTCCTAATATTGCTAGACCAAATGTCCTTTAGTAAATAGATTATAGATATATATAATTGATTTTAGAGCGGAAAGCATTATGAGTTTTGAATTCTATTTCCTTTTTAAGTGTTAGTTGTTCTAAAAAATCTAATTCTAAACTATTTATAAAAAAAAGTATTTAAAAATAAATTGCAAATTTACATTATCTAATATTATATATAATATATTCTTTTAGTATTTATTGAATAAGTTTGTATTTTTTTTCAATAATATATTACATAAAATGAAAAAAAAAAAAGTTTTGTTATTTTAAATTTTACTCAAAATAATAAAGCTAATAATTTATTAAAAAATTATATTACACAAACCAGTAAACTAAAATAAAAAGAATATTAATATTAATATTAATTCAATATAAATAACTCATACATACATAAATTGTCTCTTTGACTGGATAAAATGTTTTATGTATTAACCTAGCATTTCATGTCAGGCAAATTGTCTGATCCCCAGGGTCAATATGGTAAATTTCTGTCGTTTAATTCTAAATGGGCTTCCGCCTATATAACTAAACCCTCATACGATGAGATTGACGGCTAGTAACACTTTTGTCCCTATGCCATTGCAGCAACCAACTTCTGTTTTGCGTTTTTCTATGACTTTTCTCAAAATCTTATTCATTTTCTGCAAATCATATAATCTAATCGCTGGCTAATGTTGATGGATATTGGAATTGTTGATTGTGTTGTTGAACATGATATGTATATATCATTTTGGATGCATTTATTTGTTGCAATATTAGAGATGGTTTTCTGATTTGGGCCTGAAAAGTGATTCATCCTTGATTTCCCTGTTTAAAAGGTCAGTTTCAATGGTAACTTACTTAATGGGGATGATTTGTTCTTTGGGCTTATTGTATATTGAAGGACAAACATCTGAAGAAGCTGGGTGGATATGTACCCTAAATGAATAATGGAAGGTAGAAAAAGAACTCCACCAACATTATGGAGAAGTTAGAATGGGGTGTTGAGAAAAGGGTCTACAACTCCCATCTACATTAGAGACCATTGGTATCATGTTGATTGGACAACAAGTGACTAGAGGATAACCACTTGGGTTGTGGCGACTTGGTAAGACATGTGGAAGATATGGTGGATAACCTATTGACTCATGTTCAAATCCTGGCACTACTAAGCCCTTGTGGCCATGGAGGTTCGCCTGCAGTGACTCCAGGGCATGAGGCAAAGCCTCATGTTTGCAGCGAGGGATTAGTCGGTGCGCGAAAGCTGGCCCGGAAACCCTCGTTAGGGAAGTTCCCTTTCCAAAAAAAAAAAAAGTGACTAGAGGTGATGAAGAATAAACTTAACTATTTACATAACCATGTATGGAATTTTCCAAGAAAAAAAATGAAAAGAATTAGATATGATTCAAGTCTATATTTTTTGTTTCATTTTAGTATATAGGGTGCTCTTGAATATCTAAGTATCTCGCACACAAATTGTACATTGAGATGAAATTAAACAATGGTGTGTTTTATTATGATATGAAATGCAGCAAAAAAAAAAAAAAAAAAAAAAAAAAAAAAAAAAAAAAAAAAAAAAAAAAAAGAATACTCACTATGTAAGATTAATTGGTTAATAATCATAAATTCAACCTATTTTTTGGGCTTGTATTTGTAAGGTTTTTTAAGCTATACATTATTTACAAACCATAATGCTTCTCATTTTCAGTTTCTAACATAATTTAAATATAAATTCACAGTAAAAAAAAGTATGGTGATTCTTTGATGAATTCACAATAAGAGTTTTTTTCAAAAAAAATTTCACTCCCAAATGCTCATTAAAACTGAAAAACCATTGAAAGAAATTTTTTAAAGTCGAAGCTTTTACGTGATTTTATTAATTAACAAGCTCTTAACATGAACTTTTTCAATGATTTGGTGGGTCTTATAGGTTTTCAACTAATTGTAAATAGACAACTTATATAAAGGTCTTACTACAAAACAAATTAAAAAAAAAAAATCTCCTATATATATTGTGAAGATCAAATGAGTTTTTTCATTACAAAGTTTCACTAAAAAGGTCTCTCATTCTCGATGCTTTGGATGCTCTATGACAATTGTTGTAAAACATCGATCCCCTAAAGACCATGTAAAACGTCAATCACCATAAAACAATTAATCTCAAACTTTTTCATTATGAACGTCCTCTTTTAGAGCTGATTTGCACCGATCCTATAACGCATGAGTAATGATGAATTTGTGTAATTCTTAAGAAGCATAGCACGAACCAAAATGAATGTGGTCAGTAAGCCTTTGAGGTTGGACTTAGATAATATAAATGAAGGGTTATTGTCATGAAGTCTTGTTTTCCGGTTTAATTAGTCCCTCATTAAATTTTTGGTTCTTTTAGACCATTAAAAAGAGAAATAACTTGCTAAAAAGGGGAAATGAAAGACTTATATTATAGCCCGTTTCAAGGTAAGTCAATTAGACCATCTCATTTGAGTGTTCTCAAGGGGTGGACAATATAGGACATACGATTGTCCATGCAACCCCTGATTTCCGGATGCAGTGTAAAATTTTTTGAAAATTTTATTTTTTCTACTATCGTGCAACCCTTAACCTTCCTGTAACACCCTACTATGAAATCTTGCGTTCACCCCTATGTTCTCTATTTTTTTTAGAACGGTAAATATACACTATTCCTAAACTACTCCTAATACCACATATGTCTCCAATGAGACTTGAACCCTCAACCTCTAAGAGGGAGGGTAACACGCGATACCGTTGGACTAGAAATCCAGGCTAACAAGGAAGGCTGTGGTCTTTTGTTGGGGGCCTGAGTAGCAGACAACGTTCGAGACACTGAGACAGAGATTGTGCGAGGCACCAATCTTAGCCCTGCCTGAGGGCATAGAGGATTTTGTTGTGTACTGCAATGCGTTCATCTCACGTTTGGGCGCGGTATTGATGTAGAGAGGGCATGTCATCGCCTACGCGTCGAGGTAGCTGAAGCCTCACGAGGCGAATTACCCGACGCATGACTTGGAGCTGGGGGCTGTTGTGTTCGCCCTCAAGATTTGGCATCATTACCTTTATAGGGTTCGCTGTACCATTTACACAGACCATAAGAGTTTGAGGTACCTCATGGATCAGCCAAATCTAAACATGAGGCAGCGTCGGTAGTTGGACGTGGTAAAGGATTACGATTGCGAGATCTTTTATCACCCAGGGAAGGCCAATGTGGTGGCCGATGCGCTTAGCCGTAAGGCAGCACCGATCCGAGATATCTGCCTACGGATGACAGTAGTGACTCCGTTGTTGGAACGGATTCGGGAGGCTCAGTAGGAGGCTATGAAGGAGGAACATCAGAAGAATGAGCGGATTGTGGGACATCTTTCCTCCTTTGACTATGATAGCTGAGGGTTATTGACTTTTCACTGTAGGGTGTAGGTCCTTTATCATGGTGGCGTGCGTCAGGTTCTGATGGGAGATGCACAAATCCCGGTTCTCTATTCATCCCGAGGCGACGAAGATGTATAGGGATCTTCGTCTAGACTAATGGTGGCCCTGCATGAAGCGGGATGTGGCTTGGTACGTTGAGCGGTTTTTGACCTGCATGAAGGTCAATGCCAAGCATCAGAGACCGCACGACAAGATGCAGCCGTTGGACATCCCGTTGTGGAAATGGGAAGATATTACGATGGATTTTATCACAAAGCTTCCCAAGATTTCGCGAGGAGTGGATTCGATATGGGTTATCGTGTATCGATTAACCAAGAGCGCCCATATTATTCCAATTCAGGAGAGCATATCGGCCGAAAAGTTGGCCGACATCTATATCAGGGAGATAATGGTGCGACACGGGGTGCTAGTATCCGTGATTTTAGATAGGGATGTGCGTTTTACTTCTAGGTTTTGGAAGAAATTTCATGATGAGTTGGGCACTCGTATGCATTTTAGCACCCCCTTTCACCCGCAGACAGATGGTCAGAGTGAGCGGACCATCCAGACTCTTGAGGATATGTTGCAGGCATGCATGCTAAACTTCGGTGGTAGCTGGGATTCCTATATTCCTCTAGCTGAGTTCTCGTACAACAACAACTACCACGCAAGTATTGATCGACCTCCCTTCGAAATGTTGTACGGGAGGAGGTGTCGGACCCCGATATGTTGGGGGTAAGATTGGCCAGAGGGTCATGGGGAGCACCGAAGTGGTGCTCAAGACGACCGAGAAGATTCAGCAAGTTCGGAGCAAGCTTCTGATAATATTTTTATGTTATGTTATATGTGATAGTAGTAGTAGGGGGTGAAATAGTCCTCGAGGTTCGGATGTTAGGACCGAAGGGTAGTCAGCAACCCAGAATGGCTTGACATGGGTAGATCGGCACCCCAAAATGGTCGTACCGGGTAGGTCGGGCACCCCATAAATGCCTGGCAGTATCTGTGTGATATGATTGTATGGTATGTGGTACGATGGGGGGACTCACTAAGCTTCGTGCTTACAGTTTTCAGTTTTGGTTTCATGTACCTCTTCAGCGAAGGGGAAAGAGCTGGCGTGGTAGCGGCACAACATACACACACATTGGATTTCCGCATTATGAGATGTTCTGGGATTGTACTCTGACATTATTATTATTTTCATGTTTTGGGTTTTCAGACACGAAATGTGTTTTATGAAATGATATGATCAGATGATGTTTTACTATAAATATTTTACAAACCACTTATTTTAAATGAAATTTTTTAGGCGTGAAAATTTGGGTCGTTACACTTGAGCTAGAAGAAATTGTCCACCCAATGGGTAGGGACAAAGCAAAGAGAAATGGAAAAGGATTTCTTCGGGTGTATCGGATTTCAGCATGGATGTTGACGAAATATGGAAAATAACAACATCATTTGATCGATATAATCTTAATTTCTCCGAACGTTTGACGTTCGACAAAGAAAAAGAAGAAGCAATGAAAAAGGAGCGGGCAGAGAGACAAGAAATTAAGGATATGAAGTTTTTGATGGAAAACACCGATCATCTCTCGGAACCAGCTCTCGAGCTCGTGATGAAGAAGAGAGAAAAAATTCTGAAAAAAATATTTTTCGTAGGTCGTTGTTGGTTTATTTGATTTTTAGTTTGTATGTGTGTGTTTTTTTAGTGTTTTAAATTTTATGTTTATTGTAATTTTTATTTTAATTAATGAAATGCATTTTATTTTTAATTAAAAATTTTGGTTACTTTAATTTAAAAATTATAAATCATAAAAATTAATTAATTCTATTTTAAAAAAATAATAATAAGGAAAGTCAATCCCATACATTCATTAAGTTTTAGATAAAGGAAAGTAAGAAAAATAATAATAAAAAATGAAAAAAAAAAAAAACTTCTCTCATAATCTAAGAAATAAGATCAATGGGGGTGATACCCTCTAGTCTAAGAACTCTAGTCTAAAAACAAGGAGGTAAGAGGTGGGGTGATACCCACTAGTCTAAAAACAAGGAGGTGGGGTTGGGATGTAAGATGGGTTGAGATGAGCCCATAATCTATAATTTGTTTTATATTCTTTAATTATAAATATAAATTAAAAACTAGTGAAACAAAATAAATAAATAAATGTAATTTAGTCTTTTTTATATGGACAATGACAATTAATTTAGTTTTCAAAATGCAAGGATATCACCCATCAAACTTTTCTACGATTGACCAAAGCTAAAAATGTGACCAAAACTAAAAAACTAACTATATCATAGGGACCATTTTTAAATTCATAACGATACTTCATTATAACTTTTTGGTCTTTTTGTTGTGTTATATTTTCCAATCGTTTTAGTGACTTATTTTTTCCAACACTTTGGAAATTTTTATGAATGCAAACAAAGAATACATCATATGAATTTTCATACCACACATCCTTTCATAACAGCAATTAATTATAACTTTTTAGTCGTTTTGCTACTAATTTTTTCCACAGTATGGCAATTCTCGCAATACAAAAAATGAAGAATATATCACATGAATCTTTCCTTCTAGACCGGTCATATATATATATATATATATATATATATATATATATATATATATATATATATATATATATATATATATATATATATATATATATATATAGGGTAAATTACACCGTTGGTCCCTCGTGCACATGCCAGAAAGCATGTTTAGTCCCTATTTCCAAAATTTAACTCGTGCAGTCCCTCGTTGTTATTTATCTTGCATGGTTAGTCCCTATGCACGTTAACTGTTAAATCCTTCCGTTTAAGCTACCCACGTGCCTTGCACGCAGGGGCATTTTCGTCTTTTCAGGGTTTGTATACATGAACCAGTATGGCGCGACTTCGATAACCGATCATTTCTGATTTCATCCTCCGTCGACCCTTAGCATTGCACGAGAAAACCCTAGTTTTCTACGATGGTGAACTGGAGGATTAGGCAAGAATGGGAGGAATACGATCTCCAAAGCTCATACGGTAAAATTTTCTACATTTTCAGTTGATCATCCATTATACGTTCCTAAAACGTAATTTTTTTTTGGGTTCGCAGCTGACAATCCATGTATGTTCTCGATACGATTGAACTATGGTGGAGTTTTTACGAAGTTTCCAGGCCGCAAATACATAAAGGGGAAGATGAAATATATTGATGGCATTGATAGTGACTTGTTCTCGGTGCATGATATGGACGAGATAATGGAATTGCTTGATTGTGTGGAACCAGGTAAAAGTATTTATTATCATTTCAAACGACCAACCTGGGATTTAGATTTTGGGTTGTATGCTTTGGGTTGTGACGAAGATATAAACCACTTTAGGTCATACGTGTATGAACACAAGGTGATAGAAGTGTATACAGAGTTTTGGGAAACTAAGCTCCATACGTATCAAATGTCCCCAAACCCTGCAAAGATAAAGATACACGAAATTCCTGAGTCCCTTTGTCGTAAAAGCTTGTTATTGACATGGTCAAATTCAGGGGATTGTCCTAGTGAAGAAGCCCCTGTTTTTGAGAATGTAGAAACTATGGACGAACCCCCTAGTACATTACTTGAAACAACCTTGGAACAACCCCTTGTTACATTGAGTGAAACAGTTGAGTCAACCCCTGCCTATATACCAAGAATTGAAAGCCCTTTGACTGAACCAATGATAGGAAGCACATGTCCTAATGTTGATGGTTTGGGTGATACATTTGAATGGTGTGAACCTTTTGGTGGGACTCCTATGGAACAAGATGAACCAAATAGTGAAAAAGCAGGTGAAGACAGTCAAGCTAGTAAAGACAGTCATGATAGTGATGACACTGAAGATAGTGAATACAGTCAAGATAGCGATTACATAGTTGATGAAGATAATTTGTTAGATGATCCAGAGGTTGATATGAAGAACTTTCACCTCAACATTGACAAAGAGGTGGAGTGGGTTGGAAGTTTTCCTGATGATCGAGATGAAGCAGTAAAAGGTGATGAAGAATTAGAGGTTATAAACACTGAAGAATTTGTATCTGCATCTTCATCAGATGAGGGTGAAGCTAGTAAAAAAAGGAAGAAGATAAGAGATTTACGAAGAGCACATAAGAATGAAGCAGCTGCTGTCAAAGATCCATTTTACATCCACCAGACTTTTAGCACAGCCAAGGAAGTTAAACAACAAATTTATCTTCATTCCATACAGAGTAGAAGGGAGTTAGACTTCGTCAAGAATGACAAAAATAGGATTAGAGTCGTTTGCAAAGGGACAATACCAAACCTTGGAATATTAGAAACAGGTGGGACCAGCAAAAGTAATGACAAAGTGGGACCAAGTCAAAAGAAAAAGAAAGTGAAAGATGGTTCTATTCATAAATGCCCATGGGTCCTACTAGTGAGTAAGTGGAAAAAAGACATTAACTGGACTGTTAAGACCTATGAAAAGCAACATACGTGCCTTCAAACAAGGAAAATTAGGGCATGTAACTACAAGTTTCTCTCTGAACAGATTGTTGACACAGTGGAGGCAAACCCAGAAATACCACTTAGAGCATTACGTGAGATGCTTGAGAAGAAATACCAACTTGGATTGTCAGACATGAAAGTTCATAGGGCGAAAACGAAAGACCTGGAATCAATTAGGGGAGATTTTGATGCTCAGTACTCATGTCTAAGAGACTACTTACAGGAGGTGCAGAGTAGAAATCCAAACACCACAGTCAAACTTCAAGTGCAAAGTGAACCATGTTATGCATCTAAGACCAGGGTATTTGAACGAGTATACATTTGTCTTGGTCCACTGAAAAGTGGATTTGCAGCAGGGAAAATAGATTTACTAGGGCTTGATGGTGCATTCATGAAGGGTCCATACCATGGTATGATCCTGACAGCAGTGGTATGTGCATAATCATATTTTAGTATTTGATTAATGTTTGACCATAGTTAATTGTTTGCTTATTACTGTGTTTGACATGATAATTCAGGGTTTAGATGGGAACAATTGCACATACCCTTTGGCATATGCAGTTGTTGAAGCAGAGAACTTTAATTCATGGACATGGTTTTTAACTAACTTAGGAGATGATCTTGGTTTGTATGCAAACTCCAACTTCACTTTCATATCAGATAGACAGAAGGTAAATAAAGTTCTCCATTCATTTTCACATGCATGTTTTACAATTCAATAAGCAACTTCACTCTTTTGATGATTTAGGGGTTATTGCCTGCACTTGAGAAACTTTTCCCAACAGCAGAGCATAGATATTGCCTAAGGCATCTTCATGAGAACATGAAACGTAAATGGAGGGGCAAGGAATTCAAGGATTGTCTTTGGAAATGTGCAACATGTGCCACCATACCACAATTCAACAGTGCCATGGAAGAACTAAAGAAACTTAACAGTGAAGCATATGACTGGCTTAATTCTATTCCACCTAAGCACTGGTCTAGATCCCACTTCTCAGGTATATAATATTATGTTTATAAGTGTATAATTTTTAAATATAATCTAATACAGTTGTGTTTTATTAGGGAGGGCACATTGTGATGCTTTGTTGAATAATATGTGTGAGAGTTTGAATAGCAAGATAGTGAAGGGTCGTGATAAGCCAATTATCAGTTGCTTGGAGTTTATTAGAGAGTATATCATGAGGAAAATTGTCATGGTTCAAAAAGAAATTGATAAAGCTAATGGCCCATTAACTCCTACAGCCACTAAGACCCTTGAAAAAAATTAAAGAAAGGGCAGTACAGTGTAGGGCAGTGTTCTGTGGCAATGGGAAGTACCAGGTTACAAGTGAAGGTACTAATCAGTATGTGGTTAATATGGACCAACAAACTTGTTCATGTAATAGGTGGGAACTGACAGGCATACCCTGCAAACATAGTATAGCAGCTATATGGGATATGAGGCTCAACAATGAAAATGTTGGAATATCTGAGACATGGGTACACCCAACTTATTGGCTCAAGACATGGAAAGAAATGTATGTCTTCAAAGTTGAACCTATTAATGGGAGGTTATTGTGGGAAAAAAGCACATGTCCTACCAAGTTGATACCACCAAAGTATCGTGTCCCTATTGGCAGACCCAAAAAAAAAGAGAAGAAGATCTGCAACAGAAGATGATGGAGTGTCCACAAAATGGAAATCTGTAACATGCACAAAATATGGAAATGTGGGCCATAATGGAAGGACCTGCAAGGGACAATCACAGACTGGGAATGGAACAGGAGAAGGTGCAGCAGGTAGCAGTGGTGGTGTACAAAATGGAGTTGGGAACAAAGGAAAAAGCCCCATGCTTTGAGAATTTGTAGTTTGGTATCATGATCATGCAGGATAACTATGTTTTTGTTAGGCATTTATTGCCATATTACTTTGTTGTTATGTTTTGTATTTTGATACTTTGTTGCTGTGTAGGATAACTATTTGTATGCCATAAGACTATGTTGTTATTTTGGATGTCCCTTTATGTTAATGGTCAATGGTTATCTTGGATATTTTAGAGTTTTTGTCCTTTTTAATTGTTATTTTGGATGCTAGTATTGAATGGTATATTGCATATGTTGCAAATACCACATTTTCATTAAATTTGAACACCAACTGATAACACCACATTATGATTACACAATATATTGTAACTAAAATTGAAATTTTTTTGTTAATACAAATAACATTACAAAGAGTCTCCATTACAAAATACACATACCAAAATACTAACAACTTCATTACTTAACCTACACTTTATATATAAGGACTGAAACAAAAAAAACCCAGCTAATAACTAGGTAAAGCTTCAATTTGCGATTTTGTTCTTCAAGTTTCATCCTAAACGCCATACAATCACAGTCCTGATCATAATCATTCACCCATCCTATGAACTTGCATAATGGTCCCTGAACCAATTAAAGTAGATGAAGAATTAGGGCAAAATTAGAGAAGACGAAGAACAAAATTGAAATCATTAACCTTACCTTTACTGTACAAGCATAATAGAGTTTCCCAGGGTTTCTTTTGCTATAAGATGTGCGAATCACTGCAGTGGCTCCACAATTGCATTTAATATCGATCATTGTTATGTATTTGGAAGAAATCGATCGAACGAGGGGAAGAGACGAACAAGAGGATACAGAGGAAAAGAGGGTTGCAGTGTTCTTTATAAGATTTAAGGTGTAACGGCATTAAATATGGACACAAACCCTGAAAAGACGAAAATGCCCCTGCGTGCAAGGCACGTGGGTAGCTTAAACGGAAGGATTTAACAGTTAACGTGCATAGGGACTAACCATGCAAGATAAATAACAACGAGGGACTGCACGAGTTAAATTTTGGAAATAGGGACTAAACATGCTTTCTGGCATATGCACGAGGGACCAACGGTGTAATTTACCCATATATATATATATATATATATATATATATATATATATATATATATATATATATATATATATATATATATATATAGGGTAAAGTGAATATACCTAACAACCTTATATAAGCTTAGGTACCTAACTCCATAATACTACATCGGTTTGTATCATATTTACATTGTAATTGCCTAAGGTTCTTAAACTTCAACCCTATAACTTGATTACTTTCAAAATCTTTGGATTTTGAACAATATCTTTCTTTTACATTACGTCTTTCTATCGAATACCACCTAATGGGCTTCATATCCTACCGCTACATGTAGGAGAAATACAATGATGAATTTCCAAATTTTTTTGAAGTAAATCAAGTTTAGGGATGAATTTTAAGAACCTTGGATGATTGCAATGAAAATTTAATGCAAAATGATGTAGTTTGATGAGGTTAGGTACCTAAGCTTATATAAGGTTGTTAGGTATATTCACTTTACCCATATATATATATATATATATATATATATATATATATATATATATATATATATATATATATATATATATATATATAACGTTTAATTATTGTGTGAATATATGGCTAATTCTAGACCAATCATTTGGTAAATGTAATTTTGTAACTTTAGTAATTAAATAATTGTTATTTATTAGAAACTTCCTAGAGGTATGGTAACTAATAAGTGATTGCCTCTAATTATGGTCTCCATAAGACCCCAACTAAATGCACCTCCAGCAATATGTCTTCTTTTCTATCTTCTTCTTTTCTAATGTTCTAGGAAGATGTCTCAATATTTGCACAAAAAAATTCCTCAATTATGTTGTGGTGATGAAAAAAAAAATGATGGATTAAAAAGACATAAAAACTACCTTGGGTGTTTTTGCGTTCCAAAAAAACTACCTTGTGGTGATGAAAAGTAATTATGTTTAATGGTAGTAATATCGTGTACTTAGTCTTGAGCTGCTCACTTAAAATTTAGTTTGTTTACTAATGAATTGACAACGGTTCAAAAATAAAATTGTTTTTCGTTTGTTATTTTATTTGTAGTTCACATGTTTTTTGTGTATAATTTATTATACTATATTGATAATCAAGTCAATTGATTCTTGACGTTTAGACTT
Source organism: Lactuca saligna (assembly GCF_052625555.1). NCBI lineage: Eukaryota > Viridiplantae > Streptophyta > Magnoliopsida > Asterales > Asteraceae > Lactuca > Lactuca saligna. The sequence continues at coordinate 60,510,943 of NC_136417.1, read as the reverse complement.
TCTTTGTTTTCATGATTAACAATTTTGTTTTGGGTTTTTTCTTTTTACATTCAACGAAAAGACTATGCTTCTAAATCATCATCTGAGAAAATGTAGTAACAATGTATAAGTTAAATTTACTTAGCTTAGAATGTTTGATCCCTATTTTTATTTAATTTTAATTTTAGATTAAATTCATAATTTGATAACACATTCAATATGATAACACATTCAATGTGTGTATCAGTCAAATTATAATTATCATTTTTGCAATTTTTTGTTTTGGCACCCATTTTTATTTTGAAATTGTATTTGTATTTGATTGAATTTTTTACTATTAATTTAACATAGTAATATTAGTTGTTTTGGCAGCCACATTACAATATTTCAAGGTGAGGCTTAGGATATTAAGGTTATGAAAAAGGAAATAAAGATTTGTATATGAAAAATATGTGAATGTGTTTGTTAATTGTTTAGGATGTTATGAGAAAATATTTGAATTTAGTCAACGGTTATCGATCGAAGAAAGTGGAAACAGAGAGAGTTTTAAACATCGTATTCTTCAAACATTATTCAAGAATGTTTGAATTCTTTAAAAATTCTTCACACGTATTAAAAAATTGTTATGTTAGAGACCTGTAAATATATACTTTTTTTTCTTCAATTCTTCAAGAATTCTTCAAACTTGTAGACACTGTGAATGGATATCCATTGAAAAAAGTTGAAACATAAAAAGTTTTAGACATTGTATTCTTCAAGAATTTTTGAATTCTCAAAGAATTCTTCGATTATAACAAATTAATCATGTTACAAACTTTCAATCAACAAAATCAAACCAAAAGAATGATGTATTTCCTAAAGAATTTCTAATATGTTGTACTATATCGTATTTTTAAAGAATACAAACATAATAATCAACACAATCAAACCAAAAGAATGAAGGAATTTTTAAAGAATTTATAGTATGCAAAAATCTCATAGAATGCACCAAAAATAACCAACTTTTAAATAAAAATATCCATACGGTTTACTAATCATATGAAGGATGTGAATTTAACAAGTAAAAAATGTAATATTATTTTTTCAAATATAGTTTAAATGTTGTCCATTATAATCTTCACTTTCCATAACTATTGTTAATAAATACGACTAATTAACTCTTTCAATTAATTAAATGCATTTATATAATTCATGTTATCCCATGTTAATAATATGTACCATAAGATCATAACCATTTATTATTTTAATCTAATGGATCAAAACTAGTTATACATTCACACTATATTTGTAGTTTACATTTAATCCTTGTGGATTGACATTTATTGTGCGAACATCCAGATAGTGTTATTCTATGAGAATAAAAAAAAGGTTGTTTGATAATTGAATACGTTCAGTCTTACATAACTATTGACATTATCACGTATTTTCACTATTTAAATCGTTTATAAGGTTATTATAGACTTATTTTAATTATTCTCATTCTGTCAGAATGTTATCAGGATTTATTGAGTCATATTCTATAAAAATGAAAATGATTGAAAAACGATGCATGAGAACAAAAATAAATAAGAATTATTGAAAATGCATGGAAATGACAATAGTTGTGTAAGGTTGAACGTATTCATATTACTAAACAACTTATTCTCTTATTAATTCTCATAAAATAGCATTGTCTACACGTCCGCACAATAGTTGTCTATCCATATTATAACCTAGCTCTCTCTCTCTCTATATATATATATATATATATATATATATATATATATATATATATATATATATATATATCTTGAACAACACCAAGTAGGATAAATAAGATTTGTTTATTTTTAGATATAATCAACTGATTATTTAAAATGATTATAACTTAAAGCTCTAAAAAATATAAAGACATTAAGTTATTTGGTCATGTAGAATATACATGGAGTTTAAGATCATTTCTCCACAATAGTTTATTGAGAGATAGGAATGGGTGAATTACTGTGGCACGGTCCTATAAATGGCTCTATATATATATATATATATATATATATATATATATATATATATATATATATATATATATATATATATATATATATATATTAGAGTTTCCCCTTTTTTCATAATACCCTTTTTAGAGGCACTGTACATATATCTCACATGGTATGAAAGTTAGTGTTTGCACCTTCGTAGCTTAACACATACTTATCTGAGAGATAGGAATGGGTGAATTACTGTGGCACGGTCCTATAAATGGCTATATATATATATATATATATATATATATATATATATATATATATATATATATATATATTAGAGTTTCCCTTTTTTTCATAATACCCTTTTTAGAGGTACTGTACATATATCTCACATGGTATCAAAGTTAGTGTTTGCACCTTCGTAGCTTAACACATACTTATCTGAGAGATAGGAATGGGTGAATTACTGTGATACGGTCCTATAAATGGATATATATATATATATATATATATATATATATATATATATATATATATATATATATATATTAGAGTTTCCTCTTTTTTCATAATACAATTTTTAGAGGCACTGTACATATATCTCACATGGTATCAAAGTTAGTGTTTAGCTTAACACATACTTATCTGACCTCATCGAGCATCACTTTCTAAGCACGGGGTGTTCTTGTATCTCATATCGCTACGACACAGTCTATTATGTCTTTTATATACTTTGGAGTTTTCATGACTCTTTTGTTTTAGTAGAGACAACATTGGACTCCACATATGTTTCTCAAAGGTAATACCACAAAAATTTTAGGAGAAAGTGACAGATCATAGGTTGCAACATGATATAACAATATCATAAAGTCAATTTAGCTTCATGTTAAGGAGGTCGACAACTAAGGTGATCCACCTTCTTTGATGAATTATGGAGAAATATAACGAATTTAATATGGATTTACATATGTTTTTATTGACTTGGAAAAGACAAAACCTTCAAAAAACAATATAGAGGACCTTGAATCCAAATGGGCATTGGAGATACATGTCATCGTTATTCACAATATGTATTGTTGGTCTTCAACATGTGTCCATATTCTTACTAGTGACATAAAGTCCTTCAAAATATAAAGTGGGGTACATTATGGTTTGACTCTTACTCCCCGTTCCCGAGTTCAACTTAACGAGAGAGAAAACAAAGGAAATGGATGGAAATAAGAAGAAAATAAAAGAAATTGGTGTTCCCGAGTTTCATTGAAGGAAGGAAGTGGAAGGAAATGGAGGGAAATGGAAGGATCACTTTACATCCTAACTTTCCTTCTGATTTGGGAGGATTTGGAAAGAAAGAACAAAATGATTAATTTTCCTTGCACTTCTCTCCAACTCGAGAACACAAAAGAAAAGTTCATTTTCCTTTCCTTTTTCTTCTTTCCTCTCCTGGCTTTCTTTTCTTTTCTTTTGTTAAACTCGGGAACTAGGCGTTAGTTAATATATCTTTGCTTTGATCATAGATGAGATCGCATACGAGATTCACATGATGCTTTGACGTTTGTTATTTGCCGATGATAAAGTGTTCGTGGTTGAGAATAAGTCATATCTTAATGATATGTTGGACACTTAGTGACAACATTGGTAGATATCAACACAATTAAGATGGAGAAAATGTTGTGATATTTTAATAGGGAGTGTAATGAGAAAGGATTAGATTTAGTATATAGGTGAAATATCTAAATACAAATGAGTGTTGCTTGTAGTTATGGGACGTGATCCATAAGAAATGAGTGTTAAGACAAATGTTAACCACCATGATAAGGATGATTTGTTAAAGTGGACGTCAAAAACATGATTTTTGTGTGATAAGAAGTTTTCATTTGAAATTAAAAGAAAACTATTATTAGGTAGCAGTTAAATGAGTTGTGTTGTATGGATCCAAATTTATCCAAGAAGATAATAGGAAGATGGAAAGTTTCATAAATGAGAGTGTTACGGTGGAAGTGCAGTTAGGGTGTATCAAAAATCTCTACACCCACTTAACCTCAGTGTCGGTCCAAACCGATTTGGTGCTCGGGGCAAAGACAAAAAAATGAGGCCCTTTAAAATTTAGAAATTTAGTATTTTTTTTAACATCAAGAGATTTTTTTACATAGACCTAGAAAATACAATGACAATAAAATAAGAATGTTCTCCTGACGGTGTAAGTAAAATGTTTGAGAAAATGTTTAAGAAAGAATAAAAAAATCTTCAGATTTCAATAAACTTTAGGATCCAAAATTTGATCTTCAAGGTGAAAAAACAATTTAAGCAACAATAGCCTCTATTGCACCTGTGCATAACCAAAGCACATTGGCCAGTCATGCACTTATCACTTATCAGTTATGTAATTTATGGTGCTTTAAGCGTCATGAACAAGAAACAAGGTGAGATAGAAAACTGTTCTTAAACTTCCATCATTACTAGGATCCAAATTTTGAGCCATGACTACAATATAAGAGATCACTCTACTAAAACTATTATAGAAACATCAAACAAACAACCAAAACCTTAACTCTAAATCATACAAGTCTCCTAGATATTTTATCAAACATATGGAGTCCATATCCATTAAAGGAAAAATATGTACACTAACTCACATAACAAACTTCAAGACGTCCTTCTATACAACCATATGAACAAAGAAAGCACATAGAAATATAGTTAGCGTTAAGATTCAGGTTGTAATATTTTTTTTCGGGTTTGGGTTAACCAAGATAACTAATTAATCAAGCCTACATACATTTAGAAACATGCTTTACATATTCTACATTCTATAGCATCACATATTTATTTGACAATCCTTTCAATCAACAATATCAAGCCTTTTAATCATATAAGTAATCCCACTTACACGTTTATCGATACATCTTGACCTTCTCCACTTAATCACTACTCGTCTTTGCCTTCTCTACTCGTCACCACTAATAAGTGTTTCTCCCTTATTGGAACAATTACTTCACAATCGTGGTTATTTTTTCAAATGAGTTTGACCAAAGGCTATGTAAATGTGTATTAAAGATGTATAGTATTTTTTAGAGATGAATAACTCACATATGTTTCTGGTGTGGTCATTAAAATACAACACTTGTGAATGATGCTTTTAGAGCAAGCATGTATATTGATATTGTTTATAATCTTATGTTAGCATTATGTTACTGAATATACAATTAGATTTTGTGTATTTATTAGTGTTATGTTTTCATAGTATTACCCACTTGACTTAAGTTGCATCTTGTAACGTCCTAAAAATACGACTAAAAAGTTTCATTTTTAAATTTATAAAACTAGTATCCAAAGAACATCATCATAAAAATCCACATAAAGAATGTATCAATCAATGTATCACATCATAGTAAATCAAGAAAATATGGAACGAGATGGTGTGTGCCCTGCAATCATCATAAGTTCTTCCACTTGGAACTGGAAGTACCTGAAACATAAACTGAAAAATGTAAACATAAATTGAAAAATGAACGAGATAGTGTGTGACCCGCTTGGCATTGGGCCCCGCTGGATATACAGACAGGGTCCCGCCCAGCATACATATAAACATATATCATATAAACACATACACATGCAACTATCACATAGATTATAGACACATAACATACAAGATGGTCATTGGGCCCCGCCCGATAAGCATACACGTATAAAACACATGAAAGAGTCATACACACACATTTAACACCCTAATATAGCATAATCATGGGTGGAATTGGTGCCTTCGACCCGCTAAACCTAGTGAGAAAACTCACCTCATACTGCTGAATAACACTGATAAATCCCTGGTTGCTGGTCTGAGGAATCCCCGAGCTATCAATATCAAATAACATCCAATTAATAATTGGATTCTAATCTATAACTATCGGTCCATAAGTAAGGTAAATGATTATTTTACCCTTTACCAATTTTGGACCAAGACTTAGGCCCAAACTCATAATCCTAAAGGCCCAATAACCAATTAATCATCCAAGGCCCAAACATGGACCATTTTTTCAAATTAGGCCTAAACCCTTTCATGGGCCTTACCTCAAGGTCCGAAAAATATTTCTAGCCCAAAACACCTAAATTCAGATGGCCCAACAAAACCCTAAACATCTAGGCCCAATACATGGCTCAAACTGAAGACCAAATGATTTGAGGGCTACTTTGCTGAGTACGACAGGCGTACTCAGCTCGTACACACAACGTAATTGCCTTAGGGCTTGTACGCTAAGCATACCTACATGTACGCCTGGCATACCATCGCAGTTAGCCATCTTCCCTTTCCAACTCTTAATCCCTTATGACTTTATTCCAAAACCAAGATTTGGCTTCCTTGGGCTGAGCTAACTTTACGTGCATGCATGAGTTAATGAAGCTCTTAAAGCTCAAAAGGACTTAATAAATGACTTGATGCATGCATGAGGCAATAATACCATAATGAAACGTCCCAAAAATATAAACCAAAATTTTTTTGTTTTAAACATTACTAAAACCATGAAATCAATCATCATATAATAAAACCACGAATCGCATGTCTCAAAATGTAAAAGCGAATGTATCAAATCAACTGATGTCAAAACATATCAAAAATATCTGAATAAACTTCCAGGATAAATTGAAGTTGTAGTGTGTGCCAGGCCATCATCCCGAGCTCTTCCCCTTACTAGCGGAAGTACCTGAAACCAAACACTAAAATTGTAAGCACAAAGCTTAGTGAGCTCCCCGAAACTACCCCATACCATACAAAACATATAAAGCAACTAATGGGCCTTGCCCACTGCATCGGACCGAAGTCTGGAACTAACCTGGGCCTTGCCCTCTGCATCGGACCGTAGTCTGGAAATTGCATCGGACCGAAGTCTGGAACTAACCAGGGCCTTGCCCTCTGCATCGGACCAAAGTCTGGAAACTGCATCGGACCGAAGTCGAGAACTAACCAGGGCCTTTCCCTCTACATCAGACCGAAGTCTGGAACTGACTGAACATAGCATAGCATAATCATTACTACTAACATAAACACATATATTGCATACTGCATAAGACCGAAGTCCAGAACACATAACACAAGGACATGCTTGAATCAAAAAGACATCAAGCACACTGAACTACTCCATCGGACCGAAATTCGGAACTATTAATAACTAAACGGGCCGACATTGTGGCCGTAGACTCGTTCCTACTGGAACGAAAACTCACCTCACACTACTAAAGTCCTGCTGACAAAACCATAGCTGCTAGATGACAGATTCCCGATCTGTCAATATCAAAATAACGCCCAATTCATAATTGGGTTCCAACTCATAACCATAAGTCCTTACTTGGGGTAAAAGACTACTATACCCCTATCTTAGCTTGACTAAAGCCCAAGACCCAATCCAAAGGCCCAAAAGTCTAATAATGGACCAAGGCCCAAGTGTGGCCCAATTTTCGAAATTGGGCCCAAACCTCTACATGGACTTCCCTTAAGTCCCAATTGTTCTATCTAGTCCAACATGTCTCATTCTAAGGGCCCAATATCATACAACCATCCAAGCCCAAACTATGGCCTAATTTTCCAAATTGGACCCAATCCTTCATATGGGCCTTTCCCTAAAGCCCAACTAATTATTCTAGTCTATTTTATTATTCTTGGATGGCCTATTAACAAAACAATTACCAAAGCTCAATGGAAAGGCCCAACACAAAGTCCAAGTGAAGTTAGGGTTTCACATTAAATGATGATTAGGGTTAAGTTTCCTACTTAAACCATTAATGACTTAATCCATAAAGAACTTAATCCATTAAGTCCAATATTGCTTAGATTAATCTTTGCCAATGATTATTATTTAATAATTCAAACTACTAAATATTTCCGGCATGTGCATGTTGATTAATTCTCAAAAATAAGGTTTTATTGGGCCTATTAGACCCACTAGAATATCATTAAGACCATTAGGCTTCATTGGGACCATTAGGGCTTACAAGGCCCATTAGGGTTTCATGCACCCCAAATGAATCAAACTGAGCGAGGTAAGCACACCGCCACCCGACACGGCGGCCAGTGGCGGCAACCACCACCCTAAGGTGGTGGTTTTCAATTTCTTTCATTATTCATTTTTTCTTCTTACAAATTTTACAATGAACTCACAAAATAACACACACATACTAACCAACACACACAACCACTTTAACGGTGGCCGGTGGTGGTACAAGGTGGCAGCCACCACCTCACGGTGGTGGTGGTGGCACTTTTCATGATTTCCGGCCAAACAATCCCAATCATACATCACTGAAATAACACACGTCCACCCCTATGCTCAGAAAAGTAACACAACCTCCACCTGGTGGTGCTTGGCGATGGCAGAACAATGGAGAGGCGGCAGTGGTGGTTTCGCGATGACATCGGCGTTTTCTCTTGATTCCCAATCAAGCAAACCTATGTGCACACTTAAAAACATGATCTAAAGGCTAATACATCTTGAACTCGGCCACTACGGGTGGCAGGAAATGAACGGAATCCTAGAGATGGTGACTAATAGTGGCGGCGACCCAAACGACGACCATAGGGCTGTTGGCGGCAGCACCTAGAGTTTCAAGTCATTCACACTCAACAGTGGCGTTCACCACCTCCTTCGTGGGTCTCGGTGGCTCCTCTGACTTCCTTACGTGTCCGGTGGAAGCTATGTGGTGGTACTCGCCGGTGAGGCAGCAGGAAACACTCTTGACTGGTCGGAAGAACAAGAAGATGAGGGAGATGGCGGCTGATGAAAGCGTTCCATGGGTAGTGGCGGCTACATATGATTCTCTCTTAGGGTTGAAGATGAGACGTAAGGAAGGGATACGGGTATATCCCGTGTCTCTTTCAAACTTATGCCAAATATACACTTCTAGTCCCTCCCCACCCATTCCTTTCTAAATGAGCTCCAACAGTTACCATATAACCCTTCATGACAAATTTCTTTCCAACTAGATACTTATTTTACCATTTATACCCTATCTTCTGAAGCCTCTTTCGAAACAAGTCCCATAATTACCAAATGCACCCTGACTTCCAAAAACTTTTCAAATTAAATCCATAACTTATACTTTTAACCCCCAACTTTTAAAACCCTTCACAAATTAGTCTGGGACTTATATTTATTAATTTATTTAAATAAACGGGGTGTTACAACTCTCCCCCACTTAAATTAGATTCTGTCCTCGAAATCATTCCTTACCATTTCTTACATGCTAACTAACCAAGTAACATGGCCACAATCATGTGCACACCCTAGTCTTCCCCATGGTAACTGTAACCATCCTTCGCAAGGTCCTAAATTCTACAGATGAACGAATTCCTTGCAACAAGATCACATCTACTCTATCTGAAATATGTTGTCTCGATATTGTCTAAATCCCTGACATATCACTCATACTAAATCACTATAGATTAACCCCGCGGTGGGTGACTTAGCATTACTAAGCAATCTGTTACGCTTACCATACATGAGATCCTCAAATAACATTACTGTTGGAGACCCAAAACTGTCTTAAACACTGACCTGCTTGAAAACACCGAGCTATCTGAAGCACTGACTGCCTGAAACACTAAACTGCCTGAAACACTAAACTGTTTGAACACTAAACTGCCTGAAACACTAAACTGTCTGAACACTAAATTGCCTGAAACACTGACTGCCTAAACACCAAACTGCCTGAAACAACATGCTGCTACATGGCTGCTTTCCAACATCTATCAAGACCTTCCTGGTCTCCATTCATTTGTCAGTTATTTGAAATACCGGGCTCCAACTCGACTACGGAGCCAAAGGACTCCCTACTTAGTCGCTCACACGACTTCTGAACGAAATCCTTCTCTGGAACTAGTTGCTACTAGTTATCTTGTCACTGTGGCCCTAATAACCTTATGATCTAACTGATTGGGTCCATACGTGGAGTCCTGAAATCACCATATTCAAGGCTAAAAGTGATTGCTACATGATCAATGGTAGCCTGATATCACAAGCAATCTTATTCGGTCTATTGCTTCCCTGATCCCATAACTGTAGTGACACTCCTATGATCTTATCATTGGCTCAACCAGACCTAACCCATCTGAGAAATTCCGAAACCCAATAGGTGGATTTATATATCCTCATTGCTGCACCCGAACCGGTAGGTACTACTATTCCTTTCGCGTTCTAACAACACGCTCATGGCATCTACCAATTTAGTGAATGCTACGGATACACTCGCAGTCGCACACACGTTAGCACTATCTGGCTACTAGTGAATGCTATGCCTACACCCGCAGACTTACAACACTCTATCACTATCTGACTGCAAGTGAATGCTACGTCTACACCTGTAGACTTACAGTACTCTATCACTATCTGGATGCTAGTGAATGTTACGGCTACACCCGTAGACTTACAACACTCTATCACTATCTGGATCGAACACGCGCTTGACCTGTATTCGAATGAACTCATGTCCTGACTGGAATCCCTAACCTGATTCCCTTAAGGCTTGTTGGAAAACATTACGGGAACACGATCTCCTTATTGGAAAGTTTTTCCAAACTTCCATCTCACACTATAATCAAACCATACAGCCGCTTGGGCTGTCTTCCTTCCTAACAAGGATGCGAAACTTATCCAAGTTTCAAAACTGATCCTACTTCTAAATCCTTGGATGATTTTCCCCCACTTTGATTCAACTAACATCTTACAGCACACAATACTGGAAGGATTCTCAATCCTTCTTACCATTCTATGCTCAATCTGCTGAAAACCACATTTACCATTGCTAGTGTTTCATTACTAGCCAGTCCAAAAGATCACACCACCTCCAAGAACCTGAATAAATCTCCGGGAATAACCCACTAGACCCGGGAACTCCGAATCTCAATTGGAGACCTCGGAATCTCCCACTGCATCACGGCCTCTATCTTGGCCGGAACGACTAGAATACCCTTCTGATTGACAAGGTGCCCAAGAAATTGCAACTCGCGCAACCAGAACTCACAATTGGAGTATCTTGCAGAAATTATCTCCCTCGTCAAACTATCTAGCACCACCCTCAGGTGCTTCTTGTGCTGTTCCTCAATCTTGGAATAAACCAAGATGACGTTGTACTCTCCCAATCCTGCGATTTGGGATATGATCTTTCGCTATCCACTAATAATTATCAGTATGCAATTGGCATTTGCCATTTCTTGGAAGTATAATTCAAACACAAAAGGAGGATAACCCAGAGTCACACTTACTTAACCCCTGAAAAGAAAGACTCTATCGTGCAGTTTCCCGCATGTGCTGTAATGAATCTAACCCTGCTGGTCTCTCAAGAGCTGATCCAAAATGTAGGGTCTCCTTCGAGACCCCTCAATATAAGCAATTGATTTGATTCCCTCTTACTAATGTGCTCCAAGTCCATATCCTGTTCTCAAGCTCTAGAAGTCATATCATTCAGGGTCTTGCACCGCGAGATACTCACGATCTCCCTGCTATCACTCTACAATCTATTTTGAAAACTTACCTTCTTTATTTCCTCATCTGCTGCATATTGTGGTACCATATAAGCTCTTTCTCGAGACTTGGCAATGAGCTCTGCCACAGTCTCAGTTGTCTGGTGGAGATCTAACAACTCTTGCGCCAACCTCTTCCTATCACTTGACTCACTACCAACCTCTTCCTATCAACCTCGTGCGCCTCAATCGCCTGGGCATACTCTACCCAGAATCTGGTCTAAAAGTCATCCCATGAAATAGCATCATCCGCTTCATCACTTGACTCACTACCAACCTCTTCCTATCAAGCTCGTGCTCTATCCCTCAGGAGACAGGAAGTAATTCAGATCTTGTCTCCTTTCGAGACAATGTCTGGTACGAAAAGTGTTGGCGACATCTGCCAACCATCTGTTGCTAACAATGGGGTCCCTAACCCCCATGAAAACCTGAAGCTTCACAAGCTCTGAATTCACAAAACATCAACGTACGGGTCTCTATCATGACTGCAATCTCAGTTCAGAATGCACTCGGCCTCTCATCACCAATCTCTATAATGCCCTCCTTGATCATACTGAGGATCACAGGAGTCTGGTCAATGATATCGCGTGTAATCTCAGATGGAATGAACTCCCTCATATAATCATCGAGCTGCCCAGCTACAGAGTCCGAGCCTGATCCCTTTTCGAAACAAGAACTACCATTTGGTCTACCACGTAGCATCACTATACTCGGCAATATACCATCACTAACATCATAATACTCATCAAAACTCAAGGGATCTCACACACTACAAGTTCACTGGTCTTATCTCAGCCTTCCTTGATTCGAGTATGAATCCTCTGCATTCAGTAGTACGGGCCCATACTACCTTCCACATCTATCTGTACTTTCCTCAAGAACCACCTTGACTCCACCAAGTCCCTTCTACTACTACTGCTCTCTGTTACTCTCATCCTAGGCTTACCCTAGGGATATCTCTGACCCAACCTAGTCCTCAGCTGCTGAAGGTCTCCTCGTAATGCCAATTAGCCACCACATGAATACCATCACATGTAACGAGGCTCGGATAATCTTTCGAGTAAGGGACTCATCCCTACAACGGTTAGGACTCAAACAAGAGCTGCGTAATAGGCTCAAATCCAACACTCTGAGATTATTCAACCCTAATTGCATGTGACTTAACATATCCACCTAATAGCTAACTCTCATCACTCCGAGTCCCACAAAGCACAAAGAAAGAAGCATTTCGACAAAGGAAACAAACAAAAGAAATCTTATCCACATAACAAGAATCTGTACTAGCATAGAGTTCTAAGCTCATACTATTAGGCATAACCTAATCAGGCTATCCTACTACTGTCTACTCGATGCTAGCATGCTATTCTCATAAAGCTGAAACACATATAGCAGGCACATAAGGCATCCTTCCTAGATCCTTAGTCCTAATCTAGCATGTTGTTCTATTGAAACTGATAATCATAACATAAACTTGTATGGGTAATTTGGGAGTACGTACTTGAGCTCGGATGATTGCATGCACCACACCTTTTTCTTTGCATTTTTCTCAAAAACTCTTTTCTGTTTAAGTTTCTTTTTTTTAAAAGTTTCCTTCGAAAATGTTATTCTTTTGAATACCTTATACCATTTCCTTAGTTTGACTTCAGAGACACCGGAGAGTGTGCCCGAATCCCTCAAACCAAGGCTCTGATACCAACTTGAAACGTCCCAAAAATACAACCCAAAAAAATTTTGTTTTAAACATTACTAAAACCATGAAATCAATCATCATATAATAAAACCACGAATCACATGTGTCAAAATGTAAAAGCGGATGTATCAAATCAACCGATGTCAAAACATATCAAAAATATCTGAATAAACTCCCAGTATAAACTGAAGCTGTGGTGTGTGCCATGTCATCATCCCGAGCTCTTCCCCTTACTAGCGGAAGTACCTAAAACCAAAAACTGAAACTGTAAGCACAAAGCTTAGTGAGCTCCCCCAAACTACCCCATACCATACAAAACATATAAAGCAATTATTGGGCCTTGCCCACTGCATTAGACCGAAGTCCGAAAACTGCATCGGACCGAAGTTTGAAACTAACATGGGCCTTTTCCTCTGCATCGGAACGTAGTCCATAAACTGCATCAGACCGAAGTCTAGAACTAACCAGGGCCTTGCCCTTTGCATCGGACCAAGTCCGGAAACTGCATCGGACCGAAGTCCGGAACTAACTAGGGCCTTTCCCTCTACATCAGACCGAAGTTTGGAACTGACTGAACATAGCATAGCATAATCATAACTACTAGCATAAACACATATACTGCATACTGCATCGGACCAAATTCTGGAACACATAACACAAGGACATGCTTGAATCACAAAGACATCAAGCACACTGAACTACTACATCAGACCGAAGTCTAGAACTACTACTAACTAAACAGGCCGACATTGTGGTCGTAGACGCGTTCCTACTGGAAGGAAAACTCACCTTACACCGATGTAGTCCTGCTGACAAAACCATAGCTGCTGGATGATAGATTCCAGATCTGTCAATATCAAAATAACACCCAATTAATAATTGGGTTCCAACTCATAACCATAAGTCCTTACTTGGGGTAAAAGACTACTTTATCCCTATCTTAGCTTGACTCAAGCCCAAGGCCCAATCCAAAGGCAAAAAAGTCTAATAACGGACCAAGGCCCAACTATGGCCCAATTTTCCAAATTGGGCCCAAACCTCTACATGGACTTCCATTCAGGCCCAATTGTTTAGTCCAATCTAACATGTCTCATTCTAAGGGTCAAATATCATACAACCATCTAAGCCCAAACTATGGCCCAATTTTCCAAATTGGGCCCAATCCTTCATATGGGCCTACCCTAAAGCCTAACTAATTATTCTAGTCTATTTTATTATTCTTGGTTGGCCTATTAACAAACCAATTACCAAAGCTCAATGGAAAGGCCCAACACAAAGTCCAAGTGAAGTTAGGGTTTCACATCAAATGATGATTAGGGTTAAGTTTCCTACTTAACCCATTAAGGAATTAATCCACTAAGGACATAATCCATTAAGTCCAATATTACCTAGATTAATCTTTGCCAATGATTATTAGTTAGTAATTCAAACTATTAAATAAATCCCGTATGTGCATGCTGATTAATTCTCAAAATTAAGGTTTTATTAGGCCTATTAGACCCACTAGAATATCATTGAGTCCATTAGGCTTCATTGGGCCCATTAGGGCTTACAAGGCCCATTAGAGTTTCATGCACCCCAAACGAATCAAACTCAACGAGGTAAGCACACCGCCAACCGACACGGCGTCCGGTGGCGGCAGGAGGCGGGAGCTACCACCCTAAGGTGGTCGTTTTCAATTTCTTTCATTATTCCTTTGGCTTCTTACAATTTTTACAACGAACTCACTAAACAACACACACACACACACAAACTAACACACACTCCCACTTTAGTGGTGGTCGGGGGGGGGGGGGGTACAAGGCGGCAGCCACCACCTCACGGTGGTGGTGGTGGCCCTTTTCATGATTTCCAGCCAAACAATCCAATCATACATCACTGAAATAACACACACCCACCCTATGCTCGGAAAAGTAACACAACCACCACCTGGTGGCGCTTGGAAACGGTAGAACCCCGGAGAGGCGCCAATGGTGGTTTCACGATGACAACGGTGTTTTCTCTTGATTCCCAATCAAGAAAACCTATGTGCACACTCGAAAACATGATATAAAGGCCGATACATCTCCAACTCGGCCACTACGGGTGGCAGGCGATGTACGAAATCCTAGAGATGGCGACCAATTACGGCGGCGACCCAAACACCGACCATAGTACTGTTGGCGGCAGCACCTAGAGTTTCAAGTCATTCACACTCAACATCGGCGTTCACTGCCTCCTTCGTGGGTCTCGGTGGCTCCTCCGACTTCCTAATGTCTCTGGTGGCAGCTATGTGGTGGTACTTGCTGGTGAGGCAGCATGCCACGCTCTTGATTGGTCAGAAGAACAAGAATAATAGGGAGATGGCGGCTGATGAAAGCGTTCCATGGGTAGTGGCAGTTGCATCCGATTCTCTTTTAGGGTTGAAGATGCGATGTGGGGAAGGGATATGGGTATATCCCGTGTGTCTTTCAAGCTTATGCCAAATATACACTTCTGGTCCCTCCCCACCCATTCCTTTCTAAATGAGCTCCAATAGTTACCATATAACCCCTCATGACAATTTCATCCCAACTAGATACTTAATTTACCATTTATACCCTGTCTTCTGAAACCCCTTTGAAAACAAGTCCCATAATTACCAAATGCACCCTGACTTCCAAAAACTTTTCAAATTAAATCCAGAACTTATACTTTTAACCCCCAACTTTTAAAATCCATCACAAATTAGTCTAGGACTTACATTTATTAATTTATTTAGATAAACGGGGCGTTACACATAAAGTTGCGAACTTTTAAAATCCTTCACAAATTAGTTTAGGACTTACATTTATTAATTTATTTAGATAAACAGGGCGTTACACATAAAGTTGCGAACTTTATGCCTAAAAAGCTCATAATATGCCTAAATCTAAAAGAATGAGCCCTACAAATGACTTAGCCCATCAGGCTAACCCAAAAGGGATGAAAAGCATAACAAACCAAGATATGAAGAGATATACGCAAGGAGAAGACAAGGTATTAACTTTATACCTCAAAGAGGCATGCAAAAAGAGTAATGCTTCCGGATTTATAAACTTCACACCAAGAAAAGCACCTTCAATCTTCTTTACTTCCTTCAAAGAGAGCAAAATAACCACCAGGTTCTTCTCAAGAGCTCAAAGACATAATAATAGAGGTTAAGGATCGAGATTTAGTGTTTTGGAGCAATAGAGGCTTGTAAAGAGGTCATCCCTAGGGACTTAAGGTCTTTATACATGATGTAACACCCTAAAGTTAGGTTTCTTAATCTCCGAGTATGCTAAGCGTAATCCTCGTACACCCAGCATACGATGCCTCACACCCGCAAACACTTCCCTCCTTAGTACACTAAGCGTACCATATGGTATGCCTCACGTGCTAGCTTCTCAGCTATCACACTAAGAATATGAAGTGACACGGCCCACGTAATACTCCAAGGCCCAAATGCAATAATTTTAATATAAAGGGAAAATAAGGAGCATACTAGAATCCATGTGTTTCAATTCTCCCCCACTTGAATCGGACATTATCCATGAAGTCCCCTGCCCCGAACAACTCCAGATAGTGCTCCTTTATCTCATCTTTCGACTCCCAAGTCCACTCTGAACCCTTGCAGTGCTGCTATTGCACCTTCACCAACTCAACAAAGTTGTTCCTTAAGGTTTTCATCTTTCGGTCCAGAATCGTCACAAGTCTCTCAATATAATTCAGGCGGTCATCCACTTGAATATCCTCTAATGGTAGCACTAAGGAATCATCCAATAAGCACTTCCACAACTGAGACACATTCAACATGTTAAGAATATGACAAGGCTTATTTGGAAGATCCAAGTGATAAGCAACCCAACCCACCCAAGACAAAACCTTGAAAGGACCAATATACCTGGGGCCCAGCTTGCCCTACTTCCTGAACTGGATGAAACCTTTCTAAGGTGTCAGCTTCAGGAAAACCATATATCCCACCTAGAACTCTAAATTTGATTATTGTCTGTCATCATAACTCTTTTGGGGACTCTAAGATGTCTGGAGCCTGCTCTGAACCTTCTGAATCAACTCAGTGGTCTTAAGTACCAGTTGGGTACTCCCTATAACCCGCTGACCAACCTCGCCCCAACAAATTGGGGTCATATACTTCCTCTTGTAGAGAATCTCGAAAGGAGGTTGATTAGTGCTAGCATGATAACTATTGTTATACAAAAATTCCACTAATGGAAGATATGTATCCCAACTCCCACCAAAATCTAGAACACATGCCCATAACATATCCTCTAGGGCTTGAATAGTTCGCTCACTCTGATCATCAGTCTGCGGATGGAAAGTTGTGCTGAAATGGAGATGAGTGCCCAACTTGTCATAGAACCTCATCCAAAACCTGGAAGTAAAGCGATTGTAACGCCCCGATTCTCAGGTATTAATTTTATGGCTGTAACTTTCATAAATTGCAAGGTCTACTCGACGAGTTGGATCCCCTGACTCTTCGAGTAGAAGTGGATTGGGCCACGTGTTTAAGAGACCTACTCTCCGAGTCCAAGATAGGACTCGACAAGTAGGATCTGGAAGATGAAATCCTAATTTACAGGGTTTTGCACCTTATTAAAAGGTGCATTAGCCTCCCTTAGCCCCCTTACAGCATCTTGAGTGTCCAGCACACCCTAATCCATATGTGTGCTCCTTTTTTGTGTTTTTTAAGTTTTAGAAGGTGGATCATAGTGAGAGGAGCTTGAAGATCAAGTAGCTAGCAACAAGGAACATGGGTAGATCTGAAGTCTACCTCATTTTAGCATCATTGGAAGGTATCAAGTTGTTACCTTGACCTTATTTCCTTCTATTTCACATTTGGTTAAACGTTAGGGCTTTTGTAGCATTTTAGGAAGCCATTCTTGGGTATGAGCTAAGATCAGAAGTTGCATCTTCAAATCTAAACTCTCCTTGGTCTCTAAGTCCATAAAGTTCCAGCTTTAGCAAGTGTAAACCTCTCCTTAGGAGTAAACATCCATTACAAGCTTGGATTTGACATTCTAAGTCTTTATAGCCTTACATGCACGTAAAGTTTGTAACTTTACATGATAAACATACCTTGGAAAGCTTGATCTGCATTATGGAACCTTAAAATGGCATAAAAAGTATCTGAATGGATATAGGATTGAAGGGACTTGGTGAGTTGCATGGTCAATTCGATGAGTCCGATGAAGATTGTCGAGCAAGGACTTCTACATGGAACCGGCGAGTTAATAGGGTGAATCGGCGAGTTAGCTAGGGTTTTCACAACTTTTGGACATGCATGAACTTGGCTAGTTGTGGGGAAATGGGACGAGTCAGTGGGGTATTTCATAACTACTTGAGTTCTGGAAGGAATCAGCAAGTCAGTGACTGCACTCGACGAGTCAGGTCAACATGGACTGTTTACCTTGACCATTGAATTTAACTTTGACCAAGGGTTGAGTAATTGAATTTTGGGACATTCTGGGAATTTATGAACATAGTTCTATAGTGAATATAGGTGGTGGAGTTTGTGGTGGTGATCCAAGAATTTGAGCTTATCACTTCGAGTCGACAGTTGAGAGGTGAGTTGTCCTTACTATATCAACAGGGTCTAAGGAACCAATGTAGGCCCTTATCGGATTTTGCATCCGGGTATATTACATTATATGTTATTGATTTACATCCTTGTAGTTAGGATGGTTGTTATGTTAGAGATCGGTTAGATCAGTATCCTCGTTATAAGATGGTTGCCATAACTAGGGATACGCTAAATCTGCATGTATAATTACTTATATGTATGTGCACATATTTATTGGCGTGTGGGAAAGAGTTGAGGTAGGTCATGTTGTGTACAGTAGGCTAAGACACCCTAGGTGGACCGCGTAGACTGCAGGCCCGAGCTGGGCCAATCTAGTCAGGCCGAAGGCCCATCGAGCGGTCCAGGTAGGTTGAAGGCCACGAGGAGGGCGATCCAGGCGTGTCGAGGGCTCGAAGAGCGGTCCAGATAGATTGAGGACCAAGATTCGGTCCAGTCAGATTGTTAGCTAATTATGCATGTTGTATTTGTTATATGATATGATTATATTTGTATGGCATTGGTATTTTGGGGAAACTCACTAAGCTTCATACTTATAGTTGTGGATTTTGTTTCAGGTACTTCGGTTGATCGCGGGAAGGCAAAGACATGATCGTATCGCTCCTCTTGTTATTATGATTTTAATGATTTGATACTGGGATACTTTGATATTTACTATTTTGGAAACAAAATTTGTAATGTTAAATGGTTTAAAATGTTTTGGAAAAGTTTAAAATTGGCATGATTTTTATGAGTGTTACAAGTTGGTATTAGAGCATTGGTTTAAGTGAATTGGAGGAAATACTCGCATGTCTCCAGTCTCAAACTGAGGACAAGATTATAAAACAATTTTCTTAAAATGTTTTCAAATTAATAAAGGAGGAATGGTTTAAAATGTTTTGGAAAAGTTTAAAATTGGCATGATTTTTATGAGTGTTACAAGTTGGTATTAGAGCATTGGTTTAAGTGAATTGGAGGAAATACTCGCGTGTCTCCAGTCTCAAATTGAGGACAAGATTATAAAACAATTTTCTTAAAATGTTTTCAAATTAATAAAGGAGGATGCAAGTGTACGATCGGTCGGAGCTCGCCGATAGACCCCCAAAATACCTTATGGATTATTTGATTTATGTGATATGTTGGAATAACATCTTAGAACTAGGATAGGGATCTTCAAGGATTGCACGTTAGAATTTCCTGATTACATGATGCCCGCTAGCCTAGGGTTTTCCTTATATGAGATTAACATCGTTATTGTAGTTGCTTAGTGTATGCATCACGATTATAGATAATTAAGATCTTATAGCATGAGAATGTTTGGTTTGGCCTTATGTTCTGTTCTTGTTTGATTGGGGGCTTAGGTAAGGATCGGATACTCGAAAGTCTATAGGGTCCAACGTTATGTATGACTAGCATACACTAGTGCTGCAGGGTTGGTGGAAGTTTCATGGATGTATAGGTTGTTGGGGAATAGTCCGCTGGTTGTGAGATATTTAGCCTTCCTCTAGGAGTGAGTACTAAGCGCATGCCATGCTTATGTATAGTTTAGGTTGTTGTGATGATACTTGAGACAAATATGGGTAGGTATGGAAGGTAGTATGGGCCCGTACTACTGAAAACATAGGACCCATACACGTAACAAGGAAGTCACATCCCTTGGGATTCTAGTTGGGAGTTGGTTCCTGGATTGTTATATGGAGTATCTTATATCTATTTGGTGTGATTTCAGCATGGTGGTTACACGAAAATTCGTGACTGGATCTGGATCAGGATCAGGAGAGGGTAGACAGGAGGCACCCATAGCGCCCGAGACTATCAGCTAGATGAGGCCAGACGAGATGGACGACAATATTCGGGAGATCCTGCAGGACGAGGTTGTTGCTATGTTCTGGGCTCAGCTGCTGGAGATTTTCGGGTCTATCAAGACCGCTATGGTGGAGTATTTCGATGAGCGATATGCATCCCTCACTGAGGCGGCTTTCACAACAACCACCGCAACTCTATCGGCAGTAGGGTTGGGAGCTGGACTGGCTTTTCAGTACCGGGACTTCGATAACATGAAGGCCCCTACTTTTGATGTGATTCAGGATCCCATCAAGGCTATGAGGTGGTTATCTGATGTGGAAGGGTGTTTCACATGTTCATGTCCTACTGACCAGAAGGTCAGATGTGCCTTGAACTTGTTATGGACTGGGGAAAATGAATGGTGGAGGCTGGTGATCGGGTCATATACGGATGACCAGAGAGCTGCTGTGACTTGGGAGCAGTTCATGCATATGTTCCGCGCTCGCTACATTCCACGTGTCGAGCACGAACGGTTGGCGCAGGAGTTCTTGGATCTGAGATAGGATGGTGAGTCGGTGACGAAGATCACCTGCTTCTTCACTGAGAGGGCGATGTTTTGCCCGAAGTTTTCCTATGAGCAAGATCAGATGACACGATATCTCAGAATGCTCAAGACTAACATCTGTCAGTTTGTTTCTACTAAGCGGTGTGATACCCTGCTAGAGCTACAGGAGGCCGCTAGGGGGCGTAAGTTGGAGATTAAGCTGTAGTTGAGGGAGCAGCGGTAGGCCCCGACATAGTCACAGCCGGCGTCGAAGTGGGATAGCAGGGCCGCACTTGTGGAAAGTGTAGGAAGGGTCATTCATGGGTTTGTAGGTCAGGTAGCGGATGCCGCAAATGCGGCCAGGTGGGGCATTTCACGAGGCATTGTTGCCAGACGGACCCGGTTTAGGATATGAGGATCTGCTACCACGGTCATCAGCTTGGTCACGTGAAGACCAACTGTCTGTAGCTTGCTACTAGGCTGGCACAAGCTCTAACACCAGCTACACTGAGGATTACTGATGGGAGGCAAGGTAGAGCAGAGCCCCCGAGGGCTTAGGGACGCACCTTCCAGCTTACAACCAAGGAGGCCAGAGCATCACCGAATGTGGTTGCTGGTATGTTTCTATCCTTTATCTCATTTATTATATCTATTTGATGATTATCTGTTGTACCTGTGATTAGGTACGTTTTTAGTGAACTCCTTACCTGCATTAATTTTATTTGACTTGGGGGCGAGTTGGTCATTCGTATCACAGACATTTAGTAGGGAGTTCAGTGTACCAATAGGTGAGCTAGAGTGTCCGTTGCGAGTCTCTATCACCAACGAACATGAGATTTTTGCTTCTTTGGTCTAACGAGGATGTGAGTTGGAGATATTCTAGGTGTCCTTCCCGATAGATGATAGTTAGTTTTGTTTACTTCTTTTTATAGTTTATTTTAGCATATTTCATTCATAATTTAGATAATTTCCATGCATATTTTCCTTTTTGTTATTTTATGACTATTTCGGGTACTTTCGAATCTTGTGAGCATAATTGCAGGTTTTCGGGTCTAGCGGAGCGGGAGTGTTCGGGACGTATGGGAGGCGATGAGATTTGGTAGACAAAAATGATGTTGGGCTTGATGGGTAGTGGAGATGATGCATGTAGTGATCTTGATGATTATTTGAAGGCTTGGAGAGAAATAAACTTTAAATTTGCGAGATGCGGGGGAATATTCAAGCGTACGTAGATTATTAATCGGGCGAGTTCACGAGCTGTGGAGGATTTGGAGAGGTCAAATTGGGCTTAAAATGAAGAAAAACTTGAAGAAAATGGGCTAGGAGGTGATTGGATTCGATCTGGGCCAAGTGGGCTAAGCTATGGAGGCCCAAAACCTCAAAGATGCTACATCCAGGGACCACCCGCGCAACCCACCCGCGCAAGAGCACGCGGGTCGCGCAACCTCCTGCAGGGGCAGTTTCGGAAATTCTTCTTTTGAGCTATTTGAGGAAGGTTGGTGCCCATCTTTTGCATACTCTTGGACATCCAATTTTTGAAGATTCTCTCTGGAGTTTTGAAGACTTTTGAAGGCCAAGAACCCTTGAAGAACATCATATTTTTACCTCTTGATTCTTGCTTAATGTTTGGTACAAATTTCTCTAACTTTGTTTCTTTGGGTTTAGCCATGCTTGGCTAAGCTAATCTTGGTTGACTTTTGGTTAATCCTTTGAACTTTTGTTGAATGTTGAAGAATCCATGAACATGTTCTTGAATCTTTATAAAAATGTTTTGTGTTTTAACATCTTATCATTACTTGTATGTTTTAGTTCATGAGTTTAAATGTGTTTGTGGTGATTAGTTGGCTAATTTCTTGATTAAGTAAAGGATCCTCAAATTAGCAAGCAACAAATGATTTTTGTGTTGTTTTTGCTTCACACAATCATAAAAACATTTCCTCCAACATGGTGGTGAAAGCATTTGACCCCTCTTGGATTTGGTGACTTTTTGGTTCTTAATGCTAGTTGACTTTCACTAATTACATGCTATTTGGAATTAGTGACTTTGACTAAGGAAATTGTTATGAGCTTCTCTAGCCATTTCAACAATTAAGAAAGGTCTAGGTAATCTCAAGCTCCTTGGATTACTATAGCCAAATTGAGGATTTAAAACAAGTATTGCACCATTGAATTCTAATGATATGTTCATCAAAAGTCAAAGTGAGAAAACTTTAAGTCAACCATCTTTCCCTTATTGATTTTACATCAAATTCTTATTTTTGTTGCAATTGTCTATTTAAATCATAGTTAATTCTAGTTTGTTTCAAGTATTTCAAAACATCAAAACCCCCATTTTTAATTTATTATCATATTCCAAGTATTTTACAAAGAGATTTTTCATAGAGTTATCAAATTGAACCAGTCTCCGTGGATTCGATCCCTTTACCACTATACACTATTTTAGTGTGTAATATTTAGGGTTATTATTTGTGTTGGCCTCGACAACCACCAATAGACTTGATTTCGATTCCCATGGGGGAGGTGTTCGCGATTATGGGGATGGACTGGCTTAGTAGATTTGGTGCCATGATAGATTGCGAGGATCAGTGGTGGTAGTTCGAACCCCAAGTGGGGGAGAACTGATTTTATATGGCAAGGGGACCAGAGTGGGTTCAGTCTTTTATTTAGCTACCAGGGCTCGACAATATATTTAGCACGGGTGTGCAGGTTATCTAGCGTATGTGGTGGATACACGGGTCAGGGATCAGACTCTAGTTTTAGAGGTTCTAGTGGTTAGAGAGTTTGCTGACGTGTTTCTGGAGGAGTTACCTGGAATACCTCTGGAGAGGCAGGTTGAGTTTCGGATCGACCTGGTGCCAGGTGTGGCCCCTATCGCCAAAGGGTCGTACCGATTGGCACCTCCCGAGATGCAAGAGCTGTCATCACAACTGCAGGAACTGCTGGGCAAGCAGTTCATTCGACGGAGCAGTTCTCCATGGGGAGCACTGATCTTCTTCCTCAGGAAGAAGGATGGTTCGCATGAATGTGCATTGATAATAGGGAGTTGAACAACTTGACGGTGAAGAAGCATTATCCACTCCCGAGGATAGATGTTCTCTTTGATCGGTTACAGGGTGCATCTTGGTTTTCTAAGATAGACTTGAGGTCTAGGTATCATCTGGTCTGGGTTAGAGAGGAGGACGTGGAGAAGACAGCGTTTCAGACTCGTTATGGACATTACGAGTTCGTGGTAATGCCGTTTGGGCTCACCAACGCGCCAACAATATTTATGGACCTGATGAATCGGGTCTGCAGACCGATGCCTGATCGCTCGGTCATTGTGTTTATAGATGATATCTGTAACATCCGGATTTTACCAGGTATCTTGTAAACCTAATTTTGTCATATTGTGAGAGGGACTCGGCGAGTTGGAGCTCAGACTCGCCGAGTAGAGACGCGGAATTGAACATTGGTGCGCGCCTGGACTCGGCGAGTCCAGGATATGGACTCGGCGAGTCTGCGCTGTGTAATGAAACCCTAAATCTCCGGGTTTTAGGCCTATTTAAAGGGCCTTATGGCCGTCATTTGTGCTCACCCAACCCTCAGTGAGTGACCCTTGTGTTCTTGAGCTATTTGTGAAGAGAAAGGAGCCATTCTTGATCTTGTGTGTGTTATTTAGCAAGAAGAAGGAGACCCTAGGCAAGAGGAAGCAAAGGAGGTTGCTATTTTGTGGATTTGGAGCTTAGATCATCACTCTAGAGGTATTATCTCGGACCATTTTCTGTTTAGTGAAGCATGATGCAATTTAGGGCTTGTGGTGGTCATTTATGGGATGATTTGAGGCCCATTGGTTCCCTCTTTGAGTTGAGGCCATGGATCTGGATCCATAGAGGTCCAGAGAGCCTCACTCATCAAGCTTTATGAGTGACAATAGAGTCTTTGACCTTGTGTTGTAGTATTTGAGTCATAAACATCATATATGGTCATATAGAGGTTGTATGTGCATCAAGATTGTAACTTTACGTGCTAAATGAGCTTGGAGGGACTGGATCTATGGATTAATGAACTGGATCTGACCTTTAGAGCAAGATTGAGTCAGTGCATGGCATGGACTCGCCGAGTCCGAAGAACAGACTCGGCGAGTAGCATGAATGTTGCCCGACCACTCTGCGAGTGGCCTCGCCGAGTTGGGAAAGGTGGACTCAGTGAGTCAAGGGGGAGTCAGAATGGACAGGTGGACTGAGTCTAACTGGACTCGCCGAGTTGTTCTTGAGACTCGGCGAGTTGAGTCGTGGTGGCCCCACAACTCGTGCCAGGTGGAACTCGTCGAGTTGAGGGAATGCTCGACGTATCAAGGGAGGATTCCAGGGAAATTGGTGTACACGCCCAGACTCGCCGAGTCGCCTGGGTACTCGCCGAGTCCGGTCAAAGTTGACCGTTGACCGTTGACCAGCGTTGACCTAGATTGACTTGTTATAGTGTGGTCAACCCTAGTTGGGAAAGTGTTAATTAGAGGTGTATTGTGCTATAGGGGGACGACAGCTCGACAGGTCGAGTGATTAGCGATTTCAGGTTTACGATTTACCGAGACACGCGAGGTGAGTCTTCTCACTATACTTTACCTTGAGTAGGTAACCAGAGTTATGTGATAGAGTATTTGTATGCTATGTATGTTATGTGTTGTACTGCATTACTTCTATGTGTTAGATGCTGTGCATGTTTACAGAGTTAGAACCGGAAGGTTCACAGAGTTAGAACCTGAGGGTTCACAGAGTTTGGGTGCACGGACCCACAGAGTTATAGCCTCGAGTGGCTAATATGTGTTATATGTAGTATTTTGGGGAACTCACTAAGCCTTGTGCTTACAGTGTTGATGTTATTGTTTCAGGTACTAGTGACGACCGCGGGAAGGCGCCGGCTTGATCCGTACACACACACATTCGGAGCTTGATATCATGATCTTGGGATTTGTATTGTCTTGTTTGGATAATTAAAATGGTTGTTTATTGAATATCAATGGAATTATGTTTTATAAAAATTGAAAAAATTTGTTTTGAAAATTTTCGGTGTTACAAATTGGTATCAGAGCCTTGGTTTGAGGGATTCGGGTACACCTTCGGGGGTATTTGAACTCAAACTGAGGAATTGA
Organism: Lactuca saligna; assembly: GCF_052625555.1. Taxonomy (NCBI): domain Eukaryota; kingdom Viridiplantae; phylum Streptophyta; class Magnoliopsida; order Asterales; family Asteraceae; genus Lactuca; species Lactuca saligna. The sequence continues at coordinate 60,484,791 of NC_136417.1, read as the reverse complement.
AGAGATATTTCAAAATAAAACCAAAGTTTTCTAAGAGTAAAAGATTTTCCAGGAAGAAACGTGTGTACGATCAGCCAGCGCCCGAACGGTGAATTTCCAAAATACCTTTATATTATGTGATAATTATTATTAATGTGATGTATTTGCATGCTAGAGTAGGCTAGGTATTGCTAATAGGACTAGAGTGGCCTGTTTTGTGATGCCTTAGCCTAGGGAGGGGTGAGCTGCTATGAGATGCTGAGAGTAATTAGGTAGCAGCTAGGACTTTGTGTGAGACCTGTTACAGAGTGATTTAAGTATAATAGAGTACTTGGGGATTGGGATCCGAAGAGGAAGATTTGGGGTGTGTACTGAGACGGTGCGGACAGTAGTATTGGGCCCGTACTACTGAAAGCACCGGTGCGGTACACAGTCCAAATAAGAATCTTGGGATACCAAGAATCAAGGAGGGGTGGATTGTCGAATGTAAGAGTGTTCGAGTAAATTCTAATTATCGCATGTTGTATTTCAGAGGTTGATCATGGTGAGGACACGTCGCATGCCGGAGGATGCCGGAACTAGCGATGAGGAGATTCGACAGATCATTCATGAGGAGGTGTCTGCGGTCATCAGAGCTGAGTTACCAGAGATGTTCGGGTCCATTAAGACCGCGTTGATTGAGACATTTGACGAGCGCTATGCCGCTCTTTCTGAGGCTGCGGTTGCAGCGGCTACCGCAGCGATTGCTGCGGCAAGACCCTAGGGAGGTGATGCGACATTGTTTAGGGAGTTCAGCAACACCAAGCCACCAGAGTTTGATGGTACGCAGGATCCGGTGGCAGCTATGAGGTGGATATCTGATATGGAGGGATGCTTCTTCACTTGCTCGTCCCCTGAGCATTTGAAGGTTCGGTTCGCGCTGAACCAGCTTCGCTTGGGAGCGAAGGACTGGTGGAAGTTTGTGACGGCACACTTCACACCGACTGAGCTTTCGGCAGTGACCTGGGAGAGGTTCACTACCATGTTCTGAGATGAGTACGTTCCTCAGGTGGAGAGGGAACGTCTGACACAGGAGTTTCTGACTCTCAAGCAGGGTACCGAGTCAGTCACAGCTATTACGAGGATGTTTCATGAGAGGGCGATGTTCTGCCCTGAGCACGTGTCCACCGAGCAGGCACGTATGAGCCGTTACCTGAGCATTCTGAGACGGGATATTCGGGAGTTCACTACGAACTCCTCGTATCGGACATTTTCCGAGCTTCAGGAAAATGCTCGGAAGAGGGAGATTGAGCTTGAGACTCAGGCCATGGAGGAGGCGGAGTCTCTGGGGAGGGATCGGCGGCCGGCACAGTCCCAGCCGGCAGCCAAGCGGGCCAAGCCCGCTGATCCCCGACCCGGGAGCCAGAAGGGCCGCACTTGTGGAAAGTGCGGCAAGGGTCACGATGGAGTCTGTCGAGCGGGGTCTTGCTACAAATGTAGCAAGGAGGGGCATATGGCCAAGGACTGCCCCAAGGGGTTTACAGTATGCTTCCACTGTAACCAGACCGGACACCGGAAGGCAGAGTGTCCGCTACTGCGCGGAGCATCTCAGGGGTCTGCTCCCACCGCCATCAGAGCTACTGCTACAGAGAGTCGGCCCGTGAAGGCCGAGGCACCGAGGGCTCGAGGGAGAGCTTTTCAGCTGACTGCGGAAGAGGTCCGCGCTGCACCCGACGTTGTGGCTGGTACGCTTTCTTTTTATTATTTATTTATGGTGTTGAGATATTATGCTTATATTATGCTATGCATAGGTACCTTCCTTGTGAATTCTGTACCTGCTTTAGTGTTATTTGACTCGGGTGCGAGTCGATCTTTTGTATCTTTGACATTTAGTCAGCATATCAGTGTTAGTCGTGGGGCACTGAGTCGGCCCCTGCGGGTTTCCATAGCCGCCGACAGAGTGATTTGTGCCACGGAGGTCCTCCGGGGATGTGTATTGGAGATTTTTGGGGTTGAGTTCCCGATCGACCTGATTCCTATTGCGATGGGTGATGTTTGTGTTATAGTGGGCATGGACTGGTTGAGCCGATTCGGCGCGGTTATCGATTGCGAGCGTCAGCTGGTGACTATACGAGATCCTAGTGGGGGAGTTCTTTCGGTTTACGGCGAGGGTACACGTTCTGGATCAGCCTTTTGTTCGGCTGCTAGGGCGAGGCAGTGTCTACAGTAGGGCTGTAAGGGTTTTGTGGCGTATGTGATGGATACGCGAGTGATCTCCGAGAGACCGAGTTCAGTGGATGAAGTTCCGGTGGTGCGTGAGTTTCCAGATGTCTTTCCCGAAGAGTTACCAGGTGTGCCTCCCGTGAGGCAAGTGGAGTTTGGTATCGATTTGGTTCCGGGAGCCGTGCCTATCGCTAAGGTGCCGTATCGCCTTGCGCCTCCAGAAATGCAAGAGTTATCCTCGCAACTTCAGGAGTTGCTGGGGAAGGGGTTTATTCGGCCGAGTAGCTCGCCGTGGGGAGCACCCATCCTGTTTGTGAAGAAGAAAGATGGCTCGCATCGCATGTGTATTGATTATCGGGAACTGAATAAGTTGACGGTCAAGAACCGTTACCCGTTGCCGAGGATCGACGATTTATTCGATCAGTTACAGGGAGCATCTTGGTTCTCCAAGATTGATTTGAGGTCGGGCTATCATCAGGTGAGAGTGCGGGACGAGGACGTCCAGAAGACAGCATTCAGGATGCGTTATGGGCATTATGAGTTTGTGGTGATGTCTTTTGGGCTCACCAACGCCCCGGCTGTGTTCATGGACCTCATGAACAGGGTATGTCGGCCGATGTTGGATCGGTCGGTGATTGTGTTCATTGATGATATTCTGGTATATTCGAGATCTAGAGAGCAGCGCGAGGAGCATTTGAGGGAGGTTCTTGGAGTTTTGAGATCGGAGAAACTTTATGCAAAGTTTTCCAAGTGTGATTTTGGTTGCGGGAGGTCCAGTTTCTGGGACATCTCGTTAACCAGAAGGGGATATTGGTCGATCCGGCCAAGGTTGATGCAGTGATGAGGTGGGAGGTGCCAAGGTCACCTTCCGAGATCCGGAGTTTCCTTGGGTTGGCAGGGTATTATCGGAGGTTTATTAAGGATTTCTCCAAGATTGCGGTTCCACTCACCAGATTGACCCGGAAGGGTGTTACATTTCTATGGGGTCCCGAGCAGCAAACCTCCTTTGAGACGCTTCGCCAGAGGTTGTGTGAAGCTCCGGTATTAGCTCTTCCGGAAGGGATGGAGGGTTTTGTGGTATTTTGTGATGCATCGATTTTAGGACTGGGAGCGGTACTGATGCAGAAGGGACATGTGATAGCATATGCGTTGAGGCAGTTGAAGCCTCACGAGACGAGGTACCCCACACATGATCTGGAGTTAGGGGCAGTGGTGTTCGCCCTCAAGATTTGGCGGCACTACTTGTATAGGGTTCATTGTACGATTTACACGGACCATAAGAGCTTGAAGTACCTGATGGATCAGCCTAACCTAAACATGCGGCAAAGAAGGTGGTTAGATGTGGTCAAGGATTATGATTGCGAGATTTTGTACCACCCGGGCAAGGCTAATGTGGTAGCCGACGCGTTGAGTCGCAGTGCGGAGAGTACTCCACTGCGAAATGTATGTTTGCGACTGACTGTGATAGCTCCAGTTCTGGATGCCATTTGTGGGGCACAGGCCGAGGCTGTGTGTCCGGAGATGCAGAAGAGAGAGCGGGTCGTTGGGTTGGTTTCGGAGTTCGTATCGGATAGTCGAGGCCTTATGACTTATCAGGGCCGGATCTGGGTACCGTTTGTAGGCGGTACATGTACTACATTGATGGAGGAGGCTCATAGATCGAAATTTTCGATCCATCCCGGGGCTACAAAGATGTATTTGGACCTAAGGAAGGAGTATTGGTGGCCTTGTATGAAGAGGGATGTCGCATGGTTTTTCGAGAGGTGTTTGACCTGTCGAAGGGTAAAGGCCGAACACCAGAGACCGCATGGCAAGTTGCAGCCATTGGAGGTTCCCGAATGGAAGTGGGAACAGATCACTATGGATTTCATCACCAAATTGCCGAGGACTGCCAGAGGAGTCGATGCAATTTGGGTGATTGTGGATAGGTTGACGAAGAGCGCTCACTTTCTTGCCATCAGTGAGAGTTCTTCGGCGGAGAAGTTGGCAGAGATTTATGTGAGGGAGGTTGTATCTCGGCATGGGGTGCCGATCTTGATCGTTTCAGACCGCGATGTGCGTTTCACTTCCCGCTTCTGGAAGAAATTTCATGAGGAGTTGGTTACTAAGCTGCATTTTAGTACCGCATACCACCCCCAGACCGACGGCCAGAGTGAGCGGACGATTCAGACACTTGAGGACATGCTTCGGGCATGTGTATTGGACTTTGGGGGTAGTTGGGATACGTATTTGCCTTTGGCGGAGTTTTCCTACAATAACAGCCATCATTCGAGCATCGGTATGCCACCCTTTGAGCTGTTGTATGGTAGGAGGTGTCGGACTCCCATATGTTGGGGAGAGGTTGGGCAAAGGGTAATGGGCAGAACAGAGATCGTGAATCAGACGATAGAGCAGATACAGCTGGTCAGACAGAGGTTATTGACCGCTCAGAGCCGACAAAAGAGTTACGCGGATAGACGCCGGTCCGAGCTGGAATTTCAGGTCGGCGACTTTGTTCTCCTGAAGGTTTCTCCTTGGAAAGGAGTGATCCGGTTCAGGAAGAAGGGCAAATTGGGGCCCCGGTTTATAGGTCCGTTTCGTGTGATCGAAAGGGTAGGCCGGGTAGCCTATCGGCTGGAGTTACCAGCAGAGTTGGGGCAGATTCACAACACTTTTCATGTATCGCAGTTGAGGAAATGTATAGCCGACGAGTCGGCAGTGGTTCCATTAGAGGATATTCAGGTAGATGCAAGCCTGAATTATGCTGAGAGACCAGTGGCTATTAGGGATCGGAAGATCAAGATTTTGAGGAACAAGGAGGTACCTCTGGTATTGGTACAGTGGCAACATCGGAAGGGATCAGAAATGACCTGGGAGCCGGAGGGTATGATGCGGGAGCAGCATCCGGAGCTATTTTAGAGCGAGACTTCGAGGGTGAAGTCTAGTTCTAGTGGGGGAGAGTTGTAACATCCGGATTTTACCAGGTATCTTGTAAACCTAATTTTGTCATATTGTGAGAGGGACTCGGCGAGTTGGAGCTCAGACTCGCCGAGTAGAGACGCGGAATTGAACATTGGTGCGCGCCTGGACTCGGCGAGTCCAGGATATGGACTCGGCGAGTCTGCGCTGTGTAATGAAACCCTAAATCTCCGGGTTTTAGGCCTATTTAAAGGGCCTTATGGCCGTCATTTGTGCTCACCCAACCCTCAGTGAGTGACCCTTGTGTTCTTGAGCTATTTGTGAAGAGAAAGGAGCCATTCTTGATCTTGTGTGTGTTATTTAGCAAGAAGAAGGAGACCCTAGGCAAGAGGAAGCAAAGGAGGTTGCTATTTCGTGGATTTGGAGCTTAGATCATCACTCTAGAGGTATTATCTCGGACCATTTTCTGTTTAGTGAAGCATGATGCAATTTAGGGCTTGTGGTGGTCATTTATGGGATGATTTGAGGCCCATTGGTTCCCTCTTTGAGTTGAGGCCATGGATCTGGATCCATAGAGGTCCAGAGAGCCTCACTCATCAAGCTTTATGAGTGACAATAGAGTCTTTGACCTTGTGTTGTAGTATTTGAGTCATAAACATCATATATGGTCATATAGAGGTTGTATGTGCATCAAGATTGTAACTTTACGTGCTAAATGAGCTTGGAGGGACTGGATCTATGGATTAATGAACTGGATCTGACCTTTAGAGCAAGATTGAGTCAGTGCATGGCATGGACTCGCCGAGTCCGAAGAACAGACTCGGCGAGTAGCATGAATGTTGCCCGACCACTCTGCGAGTGGCCTCGCCGAGTTGGGAAAGGTGGACTCAGTGAGTCAAGGGGGAGTCAGAATGGACAGGTGGACTGAGTCTAACTGGACTCGCCGAGTTGTTCTTGAGACTCGGCGAGTTGAGTCGTGGTGGCCCCACAACTCGTGCCAGGTGGAACTCGTCGAGTTGAGGGAATGCTCGACGTATCAAGGGAGGATTCCAGGGAAATTGGTGTACACGCCCAGACTCGCCGAGTCGCCTGGGTACTCGCCGAGTCCGGTCAAAGTTGACCGTTGACCGTTGACCAGCGTTGACCTAGATTGACTTGTTATAGTGTGGTCAACCCTAGTTGGGAAAGTGTTAATTAGAGGTGTATTGTGCTATAGGGGGACGACAGCTCGACAGGTCGAGTGATTAGCGATTTCAGGTTTACGATTTACCGAGACACGCGAGGTGAGTCTTCTCACTATACTTTACCTTGAGTAGGTAACCAGAGTTATGTGATAGAGTATTTGTATGCTATGTATGTTATGTGTTGTACTGCATTACTTCTATGTGTTAGATGCTGTGCATGTTTACAGAGTTAGAACCGGAAGGTTCACAGAGTTAGAACCTGAGGGTTCACAGAGTTTGGGTGCACGGACCCACAGAGTTATAGCCTCGAGTGGCTAATATGTGTTATATGTAGTATTTTGGGGAACTCACTAAGCCTTGTGCTTACAGTGTTGATGTTATTGTTTCAGGTACTAGTGACGACCGCGGGAAGGCGCCGGCTTGATCCGTACACACACACATTCGGAGCTTGATATCATGATCTTGGGATTTGTATTGTCTTGTTTGGATAATTAAAATGGTTGTTTATTGAATATCAATGGAATTATGTTTTATAAAAATTGAAAAAATTTGTTTTGAAAATTTTCGGTGTTACAATATCCTGGTGTATTCCAAGACCTGAGAGCAAAATGAGGAGCACCTCAGGGAGTTATTAGGAGTTCTGATACGGGAACGACTATATGCCAAGTTCTCGAAGTTTGAGTTTTGGTTACGAGAAGTCCAGTTCCTCGGACATCTCATTAACCAGGAGGGGATTTTGGTCGACCCGGACAAAACCGAGGCAATCATCCAGTGGGAGGTGCCGAGATCTCCTTCAGACATCAGGAGTTTTCTGGGATTAACAGGGTACCAACGGAGATTCATACATGATTTCTCCAAGATTACAGTACCCTCACTCGTCTGACGAGGAAGCGGTGGATTTCCGGTGGGGCCCTAAGCAGCAGAGGGCATTTGAGACCCTCCAACAGTGGTTGTGCGAGACTCCAGTATTGACTCTTCCAGAGGGAGTCGACAATTTTGTGGTGATCTGTGATGCATCCATCACACGACTGGGGGCGGTCCTCATGCAGAGATGATGGGTCATAGCCTACGCATCACGACAGCTGAATCCGCATAAGACGAGATACCCTACACATGATTTGGAGTTGGGAGCAGTGGTATTCGCTCTGAAGATTTGGAGACACTACATCTATGGGGTCCTTTGTACCATATACATGGATCACAAGAGCCTGAGACACATCATCGATCAGTTGAACCTGAACATGAGACATCCCAGGTGGCTAGATGTAGTAAAGGAGTACGACTGCGAGATCCTTTACCACCCCAGTAAAGCGAATGTAGTGGCAGACGCTCTGAGCCGCATGTTAGCTAGGTCTTCCACCCCAGCGAGTAGTGGATTCTCCACTAGTGAGTTTGATTAGAAATACTCAGGCTGAGGGCATGCGAATAGATAACTGGAAGCTAGAGAGGACCAGGGGCAAGAATGCCCGGTTTGTGTAGGATAGCCGGGTATTATTGACCCGATACGGTCGAGTACGGGTACCAATGTTTAGTGGGGTCAGACAGACTGTCATGGAGGAGGTTCACACGTCTCACTTCTCTATTCAGCCGGGGGCCACCAAGATGTACCGGGACTTGAGTTTGAGTTACTGGTGGCCGTGCATGAAGCGAGAAATCGCTTGGTACGTCGAAGGGTGATTGACCTGTGGGATGGTCAAGGCCGAACATTAGAGGCCACATGGCATGCTTCAGCTCCTGGAGATTCCCATGTGGAAATGGGAACAGATCACGATGGACTTCATTACCAAGCTATCCTGGACGGTGAAGGGGTTTGATGCTATATGGGTCATTGTGGATTGATTGGCCAACAGTGCCCAATTTCTTGGCCATACGGGAGAGTTCATTGGCTGAGAAGTTAGCCGATGTGTATGTTCGCGAGATTATCGCTTGCCATGGGGTTCCAGTCTCCATTGTTTCCAACCGAGATGTTAGATTTACCTCCCGTTTCTGGCAGAAGTTCCACGAGGAACTGTGGATGCGGCTGAATTTAGCACAACATACCATCCGCAGACCAATAGTCATAGCTAGTGGACCATACATACCCTCGAGGACATGTTGAGGGCACGTGCCACTGACTTTGGTGGGAGTTAGGACTCCCACCTACCCCTTGCAGAGTTCTCCTACAACAACAGCTATCATTCCAACATTGGCGACCCGCCTTTCGAGCTGTTGTATGGGCGGAGATGTCGCACCCCATTTTGTTGGGGGTGAGGTCGGACATAGGGTGATGGGATGAACGAAGGTAGTCCTACAGACTACCAAAAAGATTCGGCAAATTAGGCAGCTGTAACGTCCCAAAATACAGGCCAAAATTTTCATTTTTAAATACGTTGTTATAGAACCAACAGTATAAGAAAACATCCATAATAACATATCATGTCAAAACCAATACGTCAATAATCAAATAATGTCATCATAAAACCATATCAAAGTATAATCCCAAAGATCTCATGTGCGGAAAACATAGTGTGATGTGCTGCGATCGAGCCGACTCCTTTCCTTTGAAAGTGAATTACCTGAAACCAAAACTAAAAACTGTAAGCACGAAGCTTGGTGAGTTCCCCATCATACCAGATACCATACAACACACATACTGCCAATCATATCCTGGTGTTAGCATACCCCTTTGGTATCTTTCAACCGGTATCCGGGGCTGTCTCACCCCTATATCTACCACATAATAACATAGCCTAACATACATAAATATATTGCGAGGCATATTTTGGTTCCCGACCTACCCTTTCGGTATCTTTCAACCGGTAACCGGGAGCTAACCTCCCCTTCGATATCTTTCAATCGGTAACCGGGAGCTAACCTCCCTTTCGGTATCTTTCAATGGTAACCGGGGACTATTTCACCCCTACGACTACCACATAATAACATAACATAACGTACTGCTAGGCATGCATGGGTTCTGACGACCCTTTCGGTATCTTTCAACCGGTATCCGGAGACTATTTCACCCCTACCACTACTAACATATATAACAGAGCATCCTAACACATAGTCACTTACTAGCGGGCCGACATTAGTGCCTTAGACCTACCTCTAATGGAAGGTAACTCACCTCACACTGCTGAAGTCCCGTAGACACAATCCCAGCTGTTGGTTGACAGATTCTCGAACTGTGAATATCAAACATCACCCAATTAATAATTGGGTCCCAACACAAAAATCAGAAGTCCATGCTTGGGGTAAAAGACCACTTTACCCCCATCTTAGCTTGATTCAAGCTCAAGGCCCAACCCAAAGGCCCAAAAGTCAACTATGAGTCAAAGGCCAACACATGGCCTAAATTTTCAAACTAGGCCCAAACCTTTATAAGCTCTTACCATAGGGCCTAACCATTTAGTCCAGTCCAATGTTCAACATTCTAATGGCCCAATATCACATATTGATAAAGTCCCAAACTATGGCCCATCTATGGCCCAATTTTCCAAATTGGGCCCAACTCCTCATATGGGCCTTACTTTAAAGCCCATTAATTTTTCTAGTCAAATTGCTTGATCTTGGATGGCCCATTAATAACCCAATCATCAAGGCCCAATAGAAAGTCCCAACAATAAACCCAAGTGAAATTAAGGTTTCACATAAAATAATAATTAGGGTTAAGTGTTTCTCACTCAACCCATTAAGGACTTATTCTATTAAGTTCATCACTCATCTAAATAAATCATATGGTGTGGATGGGCTTAATACACAATTCCATTCCAATGGCCCAAATGTGGGTCCTGATAAGTCCAAGAATATAAATCCAATATTAGGGTTTTCTACACCCTAATTAGGGTTTCCAACCCCATCTTAGCCCAATAGGCCCAATAGCTTGTTCTTTTGATCAATTAGGGTTCATTAGGCCCATTAGGATTTTAGTCCCTTTGTCCAAACATCCTAAACAAGTCACAATACAAACGAGGCACACCGCCACCTAACATGGCGGCCGATGGCAGCAGGAGGTGGCAGCCACCACCTCACGATGGTGGTTTTGAGTTTCTTTATCATTATTCTTCTTTCTAGTTACATTTTACAATGCTAAACCCCAATAATCAAACATACTAATACAAACACATATACACAACAACCTAGTGGTGGCTGGCGGTGGGACGTGGTGGCAACCACCACCTCACAGTGGTGGTGATGCCTTTTCCGAGAATTCCAGCCAAACACACACGCCCACAAACTGAAACACACACACTTTCACTTCTTTTTATTGGAAAGAGAAGGCAACCACCCACCTGGTGGCGTATGGCGGTGGCAGTGATGATTTTACGATGGCAACGACCACCTCACAGTGGTGGCAGTGGTTCCTTTTGTCTCCCCGTCAAGCAGCATGGCAACAGAACAAAAAGAAGAAAAAGAACGGCAACCGCGATGTAACAGAAGAAAAGAAGCGGCATAACAACAGTGTAACAACGGAGTGGCGGCATCCATTGGCGACAATAACAGGGACATCCCGTGGGGTGTTCCCTCCGACCATTAACTGCCATGGCGCTTCATGGCGGCCTTCGTCTTCAGCAGCGGTGGTTCACGTATTTAGCGGAGTGGAACGAGGCTGGTCATCTTGGTTCTTCGGTGGCTTGGTCGGTCGAAGAAGCAAGGGAGAATGGGGTGGCAGCCGGTGGTGGGAGGCATAAGGAGGAGGGCTGACGACTGCTTATGATTTAGGGTTTCGGGTAGGAAGAACAATGCTTAAATATCATGCCCTATCAAACTACCTTCCATAATGGCAGGAATGGCCCCTCCCCATAGCATTTATTTCAATCTTAATCCAATATTTACCTTTTAGCCCTTGATCCCATAATTTCCTTTCATAATAAGTCCCAAAATTACCAACCAGCCCCCCTAAGCCCTCAAATATTTTCAATTTAAGTCCATTAATTACCAAACGCATCCTGTCTTTTGAAATCCTTTTCAAATTAAATCAAGAACTTAAACTTTTAACCCCTAACTTCTAAAATTTGATAGTTAAATCCTCGAGACCAACACCTTACTATATAATTAGCTACTATACATTCATTAATTTATTTATTTATTCACTTAATAAATGGGGTGTTACAATAGCAACTACAGACTGCTCAGAGTTGGCGGAAGAGTTACGCCGACAGGCGTCGATCTGAGTTGGAGTTCCAGGTCGGTGACATGGTACTCCTGAAGGTCTCGCCCTGGAAGGGGGTAACCCACTTCAGGAATAGGGGGAAATTAGGTCCCCAATATATTGGGCCATTTAGGATCATTACCAAGGTTGGAAAGGTAGCTTATAGGCTAGAGCTTCCTGAGGAGCTCAGTGAGATCTACAACACTTTTCACCTTTCGCGATTGCGGAAGTGCATTTTAGATGAAGAGGCAGCAATATCATTGGATGACATTTAGGTTGAGGAACGCCTGAATTATGTTGAGAGGCCCGTGGCCATTCTGAAGAGGAAGGTAAAGGTTTTATAGAACAAAGAGATACCTTTGGTAAAGGTACAGTGGAAGCACCGAAGAGGGTCCGAGTGGACATGGGGGACAGAGGCGAAAATGCGGGAGCACAATCCAGGGTTGTTCACCACAGCAGACTCCGAGGACAAAGTCTAGTTCAAGTGGAAGAAAATTATAATGCCCCGAATCTTAGGTATTAATTTTATGGCTCTAATTTTCATAACTTGCAAGGGCATCCAACTCCTGACTCGTCGAGTAGAAGCGGGTTGGGCCACGTCTTTAAGTGACCTACTTGCCGAGTCCAAGATAGGACTCGACGAGTAGGAGCTGGAGGATGAAACCCTAATTTTCAGGGTTTCGCACCCTATTTAAAGGATCATTAGCATCCTTTACCCCCTTACAGCCTCTTTAGATTCCAACAAACCCTATTCCATGTGTGTGCTCCATTTTTGTGTGTTTTAAGCTTTGGAAGGTGGATCTTAGTGAGAAGAGCTTGAAGATCAAGTAGCTAGCAGCAAGGAACGTGGGTAGATCTGAAGTCTACCTCAGTTTAGCATCGTTGGAAGGTATCAAGTTGTTACCTTGACCTTATTTCCTTCTAGATCTCATTTGGTTAAAGATTAGGGCTTTTCTAGCATGTTAGGAAGCCATTCTTGGGTATGAGCTAAGATCTAATGTTGTAACTTCAAATCTGAACTCTCCTTGGTCTCTAAGTCCATAAAGTTCCAGCTTTAGCAAGTGTAAACCTCTCCTTAGGTGTAAAACTCCATTGCAATCTTGGATTTGACATTCTAAGTCTTTAGAGCCTTGTATGCACGTAAAGTTTGCAACTTTACGTGATGAACATACCTTGGGAAGCTTGATCTACATTACGGAGCCTTAAAATGGCTTAAAAGCATTGGAATGGATAATGGACTGAAGGGATTCGATGAGTTGCAGGGTCAACTCGGCGAGTCCGATGCAGGTTCTCGAGCATGGACTCAGTGAGTTAGTAGGGTGACTCGGCGAGTCAGCTAGGGTTTTCCTGACTTTTGTACATGCATGAACTCGACGAGTTGTGGGGAAATTGGATGAGTCAGTGGGGTATTTCACGACTACTCGAGTTCTGGAAGGAATCAGCAAGTCAGTGACTGCACTCGACGAGTCAGGTCAACATGGACTGTTGACCTTGACCATTGAATTTAACTTTGACCAAGGGTTGAGTAATTGACTTTTGGGACATTCTGGGAATTTATGAACATAGTTCTATAGTGAATATAGGTGGTGGAGTTTGTGGTGGTGATCTGAGAATTTGAGCTTATCACTTCGAGTCGACAGTTTAGAGGTGAGTTGTCCTCACTATATCAACAAGATCTAAGGAACCAATGTAGGCCCTTATCGGATTTTGCATCCGGGTATATTGCATGATATGTTATTGATTTACATCCTTGTAGTTAGGATGGTTGTTATGTTAGAGATCGGTTAGATCAGTATCCTAGTTATATGATGGTTGCCATAATTAGGGATCTGTTAGATCTGCATGTTTAAATACTTATATGTATGCGCACATGTTTGTTGGTTTGGGGGAAAGAGTTAAGGTAGGTCCTGCTGTGTGTAGTAGGCTAAGACACCCTGGGCGGACCAGGTAGACTGCAGGCCCGGGCTAGGCAAATCTAGTCAGCCCGAAGGCCCAGCGAGCAGTTCAGATAGGTTGAAGGCCCCGAGGAGGGCGGTCCAGACGTACAGAGGGCTTGGAGAGCGTCCAGATAGACTGAGGACCTGGATTTGATCCAGTCAGACTGTGGGCTCATTATGTATGTTGTATTTGTTATATGATATGATTATATTTGTATCGCATTGGTATTTTTAGGGAAATTCACTAAGCTTCGGGCTTACAGTTGTGGATTTTGTTTCAAGTACATCGGATTATCGCGGGAAGGCGAAGGCATGATCGTACAACTCCTCTTGTTGTTATGATTTTGATGATTTGATACTGGGATACTCTGATATTTCCTATTTTGGAAACAAATTTTGTAATGTTAAATGGTTTAAAATGCTTTGGAAAAGTTTAAAATTAGCATGATTTTTATGAGTGTTACACGGGCCATCTCTATCTGAAACCACATATACTGGCACCCCATGATATGTCACAACCTCCCTAATACAAATCTCAACCAATTTCTCTGTAGAGCTACTAACCTGGATCGGGATGAAGTACGCGCTCTTGGTCAAACGATCCACGATGGACCAAATAGAATCCACTCCGTTCACAGTCTGGGGTAGCTTCGTGATAAAATCCATGGTGATATCCTCCCATTTCCATACGGGAATCTCTAATGGCTGCATCTTGTCGTGAGGACGCTGATGCTCATCCTTGATTTTCCTACAAGTCAAGCACCGCTCCATATACCACGCTACATCCCACTTCATGCAAGGCGACCAATAATCACGACGAAGATCCCTATACATCTTCGTTTCTCCGGGATGAATGGACAACCTAGATTTATGCGTCTCTTCCATCAGAACCTGACGTACACGCCCCAATACGGAACCCAAACTAGCAATACGCTCACTCTTTTGGTTCTCTTCTTTTATGGCCTTAACTCGAGCCTTACAGTCCGCTCCAACAACGGAGTAATTATGGTCATCCTCAAACATATGACTATGATCGAAGCCTCAACTACCTTGCTGCTGACAACATCAAACACCACATTAGCCTTCCTTATGTGAAAAAGGATCTCATATTCATAATCCTTCACGACATCGAACCACCTGGATTGCCTCATATTCATATTCGAGTGATCCATCAAATACCTATGGCTTTTTTGATCCGTTTAAATAGTAGAAAAAACGCCATAGAGGTCATGCCGCCAAATATTAAGGATGAATACCATGACCCTAACTCCAAATCATACATTGGATTTGCCTCATTAGGCTTCAGGTGCATTGAAGTTTAAGCGATCACGCGACCTCTCTGAATAAACACTCCCCCCAATCCGGTGATCGACACATCAAAATATACTACCAAATCCTCAACACCCTCCGGCAGGGTCAAAATCGGTGCCTCACACAACCACTGTCTCAAGGTCTCAAAAGTTGCCTACTGCTCAGGCCCCCAATGAAATGTAACTGTCATCTTAGTCAATTAGGTCAAAGGAACAACTATCTTGGAGAAATGTTGGATGAATCTTTGATAATAACCCACCAAACCAAGAAAACTTCGAATCTCAGATGGAGACCTTGGAACCTCCTACTGCACCACGACCTCGACCTTGGCCGGATACACCAGAATACCACAAGGTGCCCCAGAAACTGCACCTCGCTCAACCAGAACTCATACTTGGAGAACATTGCGAAAAGTATCTCCGACCTCAACATCTCCAACACTTCTCTCAAGTGTTCCTTGTGCTATCGTTGAATAAACTAAGATATCGTTGATGAATACAATCATAGAACGATCCAACATAGGTCTGTACACGCAGTTCATGAGATCTATAAACGCAACTGGAGCATTATTGATCCCAAAAGGCATCACCAAGAACTCGTAATGACCATAATGAGTTCAGAAAGCTGTCTTCTGCACATCCTCATCCCTAACCCTAATCTAATGATAACTCGGTCGCAAATCAAGCTTGGAGAACCAAGATGCATCCTGAAGTTGGACAGAAAGGTCATCAATCCTCAGGAGTGGATAATGGTTCTCCACTATTACGTTATTCAGCTCCCGATAGTCAAAGAACATACGATGTGACCCACCGTTCTTCATCACAAACAAGATCGGTGCTTTCTAAGGCAAACTGCTCAGTCGAATGAATCCGTTGTTTAATAGCTCCTGCAGCTATGTAGACAATTCATGCATCTCAGGAGGAGCCAACCGATACAGTGCTTTGGCTATCGGAGCCGCACCAGAAACCAGATCAATCCTAAAGTCAACTTACCTCTCCGGAGGCACCCCAGGAAAATCATTCGGAAACACATCCGAGTAATCCATTACAATCGCCACATCATCCACGGTCGCCCTACCCTTATCCCGAGTATCCATAACATAGGCGACATAACCAGAGAAAACTTGCTGAAGATAGTGCATCATTTTTTAACACAAAATTGGCCACACTAAGATCTCTCCCCATAAACCACTAACTCTCGTCCACTTAGGGTCCGAACTCGCACTAACTGCTACTTACAATTGACCACTGCCCCCATTAGGACTCAACCAACCTTGCCCACGATAAGCTTGTTCCTACGCAAAAAAATGGCAACCAAATCTACTAAATAATGCTCTTTGAACAACTGAAGGTGCAACCCTAATGAATCCTCATAACCCGAGTAGACCTATCATTAGCAATCTCAACATTAAGAGGAAAATCCAGCTCCCCCAGAGCTCCAGAAAACCTCTTGCTAAGTGCAAGTGACAAAAAAGATCGGGAGCCCCGGAATCAAACAATACCAGAGCAGAAATACTGTTTATAAGGAACGATCCTAAAAATAAATCACATAAATATAAGCAACCAATATAAATAAATAAAGAGATAAGGAGAAGATACATACTCGTCACCATGTCGGGAGCTGCACGAGCCTCCTTGGTCGTTACCTAGAAAGCCATGCATTTCATCATAGGTGCATCTACTCGACCCTGGCGGACGTCAGTAATATGAAAAGTTGCATGAGCGGCTACTGACAATTGTCCTTCTTGTGTCCCCTATGATTGTAATGAAAGCAAATCAGATCAGATACCAGGGTGGTGGTGGTGGAAGTAGTGAAATCTCTGCTAATATGACCAGTCTGGCCACACTTGAAGCAGCCAAAACCACCCATCATGCATGCTCCCTTGTGCACCTTGCCACACTTGCCACAATGGCTACAACCCTGATGGCCTCTCGATCTAGAATCAGATACATTCGACCTCTTACTCGATCCCTCAGTACTTGGCACATAATCTGCCTTCCTTTTCTTCTCCATCTCTAGATCAATCTCGCTCTCCCTAGCTCGAGCTATCATATCCTCCTGCATCTTGCAACTAGATCGGCTCACAAACCGCCAAATGTCACTCCTCTACATCTCATGATACCAGGCCTTCTTATCTCCTCATCCGCCACAAATTGCAGAACAAAAAGTGCCCTTTCCTTGAACATTACGGTGATCTCAACCACCATCTTAGTAGTCTTGAGGAGATCCTCAAACTCTCGCGCCAACTGTTGCACCTTAATCATCGGTGTGAAATCAACCCTGAACCTAGTCAAAAAATCATCTTGTGTCATCAAATCAACTGCAGCATCACAAACAGAGCGCCCAACCTCCTCTCACAAATCTCGTTCCCTTTCCTTTAGAATACCGGATGAAAGTCTAACCTTTTGTCCCCTTAGGGCAGTCGTTGGTGCAGAAGGAATTAGAAACATTTGTTAACCACCTCCTGCTCGATGTCGTCTCCTTTTCCCCATGATAGTCCAGAGCTCCGCATGCCCGGAACTCCTTGAAAGTAAAAGAAAATTCCCCAACCAAGGCCACTATCTCAGAATAAAAGGCACTCAACCGCTTATCCTAAATCAACAGAATACCCTCCTTGACTGTCACACCCCCAAACCAGAACGGCGGAGTCGTTCGAGGGCGGATGACTTCATGTAGTATCGTAAAAATTGAATACATAGCAAAGAAAGTAAAACAACCATCATATATAATTTAAAAGTTACATCGTTAAATAATACTGGTTTCAAAACAAATTACAATATGATGACAAAATGAGTTTTAAACTGACGACTTAGCGTCACTTCTCCAAAAGCTGAAGTCTACTTGTATTACTGAATCCCTGAAAAATACAAGTAGTTTTTAAAGAGTGTCAACAATTAAGTTGGTGAGTTCATAAGCGTTTATGTATAAAATTTGTAAGTTTGGTATAAAATCACTGAGTTTACTTCTGAAAAATCCAATATTTTTCCATGAGTGTGTGGTAGTTTAAAAGTTCCAAAACTGTAATGCATTAGTAGTTGTCATGCCTTGAATAATAGATTTATGTATGTATAAAATCAGTAAGACATTTCATAACCCCATAAATCATTGTGTTTTTAATACTCCATGTGAGTTTTATAACCATGCTATTGACTTAGGCTGACTGTAACAACCTTCTTCAGGCGTTGGAATGTTATGAAGTTTGTCACCTCAGACCTGCCGGTCTAACTGTATCTAACAGTTTAGGTTTGGAATTGTTAATACCGTATAGATCTATACACAAGTATCACGCTCTCCCTACAAGAGATTATGGTATATAATACAGGACTTTAACGGCATACTTGAAAGTACGTGAAGTTGAACGGCTCACAAAACTTAGTATCAAATAGATTTACGTATGAAAAGTCCATTTGTTCTTGTATATGAAAGTATTTCAGTAATATAGTACCTATAGTATGTAAAATCTCATGATTTCCTTGTAAACTATACCTATTATAGTTTTTCCAAAAGTGTATTTCGTTTGTATGGTAAACCCTAGTGTAGTGTCGACTTTGTACGTAAAGTATAACATTTGTAATAACATTATTGAACATTTATACTCAAAATATAAATAAAGTGTTTAATATTTATATAAAACATGTTTCATTTCAAAATGGACAAAGTGTTATCGTGATATGTTGCATGAGAACGTTTTCGTCTGATAGTTATAAATCACATATGATTGATTATAACACAAAGTATAGCAAAAGATTTATGTTATTCACACGAGGATAATCGTGTGTTTACTTGTATACCCCCCCCCCCCCTTTAAAAGTGTATAAAATCATTTACAAAGCATTTGAAAACGTAGTTATAGGGGTATGAACTCACTTGATAGATTGAAGAAGGTGAGATGAAACCGAGTAGAACTCCGACCGGAGAAAGTTGATTTCCCGGGATTCTTGGGAATATCGGGAGTGTAAGACCTTCCTTCGGATCTTGTGTGAAGACCGGGGCTTCAGGGGCTAAAACGCAGAGCTTTGGCATGAGAAAGAAGGGAAATGAACACCTAAACCCGAAACCATCGGTTTCCATTTATAGGGGTGAATTTTGAGGATTCACGTCGTGAGCATGGGTGGATCACATCGTGAGCTCGAGCTGTCTCTTCCAGTAGACTTAAGAACGCGTTGATAGGCTCTGGAATCCATCAATCATAGGTTCACATCGTGAACTTCTGGCTCTCATCGTGAGCTACCTGACAGCCTCGAGTTTTGTGTCTCGAACTTGTAAAATCTGTATCTTTCGTGTATGAGCTCCTTTTTCAACGTTCTTTATATCCACGCGTAGGTTAGATTATGCTCTACAACTCTCGTTTAGACTCCATCAGCAAATTTTTAATTTATATTTAATATTATATTTTTAACAGGCCGGGACAGGAAAAGTCCGTTAAAAATCCATAACTACTTCATCCGGTGTCCGTTTTCGTCATACTTTTTACCGTTGTGCTACTATTGTTGAGATCTTCGATTCTCTTTTAGGTTGTTTCGGCCAAAAATATTTCGATCTCTATTTCGAGTTTTTAGCTGTCTACCGCTATCCCGAAACTTAGGAAAATCCTAACTTCCTCATACGAAGTCGGATTTTAACGTTCTTTTTATGCATGTTCACGGTTTAGTATAATCTACAACTTTCGTTTAGATATCTAAGGCTTAAAATTATTTTATTGAAATTTCTCTTTTTACATTCGTCAGTGTTTTACCGGTTTTTGACTCGAATTTTAGATTGGTCATAACTTCTTCGTTATAACTCGGATTTTAGTGTTCTTTACATTTCTGAAAACCTTAACACGATAACTATCATTTTAGGCAACCCAATAGAGACTTTTGAACATTGTATCTTTGGTGCTAATTTCATTATATCAAAAGAGATTATAATTCTTGACTTTTTAGGTCATTACATTGATTCGAAATATCGGGTTCTCACATCTTCCCCCAGTTACAGGGAATTTTGTCCCGAAATTTAATGTTAGATAAATATTTGTGGATTAGGGAAAGAGATGCGGATACTTTTGCTTCATCTGATCTTCACGCTCCTAAGTGTATTCAGGTCCATATTTTGCATTCCAGCGGACCTTCACAATGGGTATGCGACTTTGTTTTGTTCTTTTAATTTCCCTATCCAAGACCTCTATTGGTTCTTCTATAAAATGAAGACTCTCGTTGATTTCGATTTCGTCTAGAGGAAGGACAAGGGTCTAGTCTGACAAACATTTCTTCATGTTTGATACATGAAAGGTAGGATGTGCTTATTGAGTTCCTGCGGTAGTCGAAGTTTGTATGCTACCGTCTTTTGTCCGCATAACTCTTTTGTCTATCTCTTGAAGCCTTTAGTCATTCCTGAATTTGAACAATCTTCTTAGTTGTTTCTTTTATAATTTTCGGGCCTGTGAGGGCGCTGTCGGGTACTTGTCCCTTGGCTAGTTGCGTGTCACCCACTTCAGCTCAACACAGTGGTGATCTTCACTTGCAGCCATAGAGGGCTTCGAATGGAGCAACTTTAATACTGGAGTCATAACTATTGTTATACGAGAATTCGACTAGTGGTAAATGGGTATCCCATGCTTTACCAAAATCGATTACACAAGCTCTTAGAATATCTTCCAAGGTTTGTATAATCCTCTCACTTTGACCGTCGGTTTGTGGATGGTAAGCGGTACTCATGTCTAGTCTCGTTCGTAGAGATTTTTGCAGCGACTGCCAGAATTGCGAGGTGAATCTACTATCTCTGTTGGAGATAATGGATATTGGTACTCCATGTAGTCATACAATCTCTCATATGTATGTTCGAGCTAGCTTCTCCATCTTGTCGGTTTCCTTGATTGGTAGAAAGTATGCGGATTTTGTCAATCTATCGACGATCACCCAGATGGTGTCAAGCCCACCCGTTGTCTTGGGTAATTTGGTTATGAGATCCATGGTTATCCGCTCCCACTTCCTCTCGGGTATTTCAGGCTGTTGTAGTAATCCCGAGGGCTTTTGGTACTCTACCTTGACTTTGGTGCAAGTCAGACATTTGCCTACATAGGTAGCAATCTCTGCTTTCATGTTCAACCACCAATACAGTTTCTTAAGGTCCAAATACATCTTGTCTGAACCTGGATGCACTGATTATCAAGTTTTATGATCTTCGTTCATGATAAGGTCTCTTAATCCACCAAACTTCAGTGTCCAGATTCGATCCACGAAGTAACGAACTCCATCGCTCTTGACTTCAAGAATTTTGTCCATTCCTCTTAAGGCTTCACCCGCCACATTCTCTATTTTCAAGGCTTCCTTCTGAGCTTCCTTTATATGTGTGGAAAGGTTTGAATGGATCATCATGGTTAAGGATTTCACCCAGTGGCCCGAGTATTCCTTTCGACTAAGAGCATCAGCTACCACATTCACTTTTCCTGGATGATAACGAATTTCGCATTCGTAGTCATTTAACAGTTCAACCCATCGTCTCTGTCTCATTTTGAGTTCTTTTTGATTGAGAATGTGCTGAAGGCTCTTATGACTGGTGAAGATCGTGCATTTCGTGCCATAGAGTTAGTGTCTCCAGATATTTAGCACAAAAACGACCGCTCCTAGTTCAAGATCGTGTGTAGTGTAGTTGACCTTGTGCGTCTTGAGTTGTCTTATGGCGTAAGCGATGACCTTTCCTCATTGCATTAGCACACATCCAAGACCTTGATTTGATGCATCATAGTATACCACAAAGTCTTATGTTCCTTCCAAAAAGGACAGTATAGGTGCGCTGCATAGTGCTTGCTTCAGTGTTTGGAATGCAACGTCTTGTTTTTCCTCCCAATTGAAAGTTACACCCTTCTGGGTCAAGGTGGTAACTAGTTTAGAAATGTTCGAGAAGTTTTGTATAAATCTTCGGTAATAGCCAGCAAGGCCCAAGAATTGTCGGATTTCCGTTGGGGTTCTTGGAGCTGACCAATTCTTAATTGCGTTGATTTTGTAAGGGTCCACGTGTATCCCTTCTTTGCTAACCACGTGACCTAGAAAATCTACTTTCCGAATCCAAAATTCGCACTTTGAGAACTTTGCGTATAATTTCTCTTTTCTTAGTGTTTCCAAAATTTGTCGGAGGTGTTGACTATGTTCCTCTATACTCTTCGAATAGATGAGTATATCATCTATGAACATGATCACAATTTT
The DNA here is from genome assembly GCF_052625555.1 of Lactuca saligna. NCBI lineage: Eukaryota > Viridiplantae > Streptophyta > Magnoliopsida > Asterales > Asteraceae > Lactuca > Lactuca saligna. The sequence goes on along the minus strand of NC_136417.1, from coordinate 60,462,965 downwards.
TTCCAGGAATGAACGACACACTCGGTTCATTACATCTATGAACACCGCCGGTGCATTTGTTAATCCAAAGGGCATTGCTACAAACTCGTAGTGAACATAACGAGTTTGAAAGGTTGTTTTGGGAACATCTCCTTCCAAGGCTCATGGCTGATGATACCCGGATCTCAAATCGATCTTTGAAAAAAAACTTGCTCCTTGGAGTTGGTCGAACAAGTCGTCAATGCGTGGTAGGGGATATCGGTTCTTAATAGTGAGCTTGTTGAGTTCCCGGTAATCAATGCACAAGCGGAAAGATCCATCCTTCTTCTTTACGAGCAGGACTAGTGCTCCCCAAAGTGAGAAGCTCGGTCTGATGAACCCTTTGTTGAGTAGTTCGTTTAATTGGCTGGATAATTCATGCATCTCAGCTGGCGCTAGCCGATACGACAGCTTAGTTACTCGGTTAGCTTCGAGAATTAAATCGATTCTGAACTCGACTTGTCGTTCTGGTGGAACTCCTGGAAGAACTTCAGGGAAGACATTGGGAAAACTACAGACTTCGGGAATGTCTTTTATGTCTTTCGTTTCTTTTTCTTTATCTACCACGTGGGCTAAGAAGGCATGGTACTCCTTACGTAGGTATTTCTGAGCTTTGACACAAGAGATGATTTGTAAATTAGTACCGAGTTTGTCACTATAAATGACAAGAGTTTTGCCGTTTGGAAAATTTAGGAGAACGACCCTTCACTACTAGAAAAACAGTCTTTTACGACGCTCATTGCGCGTCGTAAAAGGTTCAGACGACGCGCAAGTGCGCGTCAAGGAAGGCCCTATCATAAAAAGAGACGACGCGCTTTTGCGCGTCGAGACAACGTGCATTTACGACGTGTAGTTACGACGCGCATTTGTGACATGCAATGCGTATCAAGGAAGACCATGTCATAAAGGAAGATGACACACATTCGCGTGTCGTAACCTTATGACGCGCATGTTAATGACATGCAATGCGTATCAAGAAAGCCCCTGTCAAGAAAGGCCATGTTATAAATGAAGATGACATACATTTTTGCGTATCATAATTTTAAATGTTTTAAAAAAATATATTTTTTTATAGATTTACTAATTTTCAAATTAAATTTGCATTTAATGCCTCATAATAGAAAATAAAATATCATATACAAAAAATATAATCCATTTCATAAAATTTAATGTCATAAAAAATATCATATACAAAAAATAGAATCCATTGCTTAATATTTTATTACAAATTTGACATTTATTTGTTTTCATACTTTGACAATTTGTGCTGCTGCTGATTCCGAAGCCAATCCGCGACTCCATCACTTGAAATTACAAGCCGCCCACCAGCTTCTTATTGGTTCTTCTTTTTAAAATGCTACTAAAAGTACCAAACTTCTTACTAATTGTAGTTTAAAAAAATGATTATAAGACTGCATTTTTATTTTCAGAAGGCAGAAAAAGAAGGAGATACCTATATTGGCGAAGCTTCATTATTTGTTCTGAATTCAGGTCCACATTGTCAAGTGAATCATTTGATATTGAAATGAGCATGTCCATAATTATTTACAAATGATTCGAAGCTTCAGGACAAAGTCCTTGAAGTTGATTGATGATGCAATTAAACAACTTTAAGTTACATTGTTTATAAAGGCCTTGATTTCAAGAATTTTTCTTAGTTTAAAAAATTATCACGCGCTTTGGCATGTTGAGACCAATTGTCCCTTGTAGGCTTGTCCACATGATTAGAGCCTCCACCAAAGGTTTTTCTACTGAGATTAAACCACAGAAAATAAAACAAATAAGAAAAGAAAAAGAAAAAGATAATTGTTTACCAAGATCTTCCCATGAATATGAAGCAGTTGTACAAGGAGGAAGACAACACCATGAAGCATCACCACCTTCAGTTTGCCAAAAATAGAAGGGTAAAAACATACTTCAGTTTTTAATCCTGCCATGTAGACCCACCCAATTTTATTTAGTGTTTCACAAGATTTTGATTTATTCAATTTGTATTTCATATATCAAGAAAAAAAATTACCTGTATTGGCTGGAAAATGAATTGGGATGAAAGATGACATCAAAACATGAGCTTGTTGTTCCACTTCTTACTTCAACTTTTAGATACAAATATTTTCCGGTAGTTTCGTTTTTCAAGGAAATGTGGATGGACTCTCCATTGGTATCCATCGATTTTCAACTAAATTTTTTACCATGAAGGAAAAGTAAGCACGTGATCGATCAATCAAGCACAGCAGTGATATAATATATTCATAATTTCATATCTAGACCTTCAATAATTCAACTTTGACGGGTGCCTGCCATTTAAATATTAAGAACTTTTTCTTACTAAGACTCTTCTCTTGATAAGGTCGTGGTTGTGCTTGAGGCTTTAATTCCATCTCAACATCCGGATGTATCTGCGCAATTTGCTTATTATGAGTAATTATCAACTTTGTAGAAAAGACTATGGGGTTGTTTGGTTGTTTTTCACAACTAGCTATACATGATTGTTTCTTTTTTACTTAATCTGGAAAGAACGCCTTAATGGGTTAAGTCAAAAAGCTTATGAAACCAACCGTTTACCTATTTTCCCTTTTTATTTTTCCCACCTAAATCCTCTGATGTTAAAACTGATGAATACTGTCTAAAGCGATGAACATTGTGAAAACTGTTTGTTTGAATGTATGGGTAATAGTTAACAGTTAGTCTGTTTACAAATCATATTGCTAAATGAACCAAGAATGTCTGTCATACAAGTATGTAAGAGAACTAACAGTATCATTGCAAAAATCATACTCCTCCAACATGGGATAGTTTAAAGCATTTGGCAAGCACCTCTGCTTTACATTTTCAACATGTTAAGTAATTAATTTTCTTCAATCAATGATGTAGTAAATCTACAAATCACTCTTCGACCTTTTTTTAAGTGAGTAATATAAATAAGATGCACTTCATGAGAAACGGATACTTCGTATCATATACTATACCTGAGTGGGGTCAATTTCAAATGAATGAGCTTATTATTCTTCAACTGCAACTGCCACCTGCAAACACCAATCATATAATAGAATTAATAATTTAATATTTGAATATCCACACATGTACAATATGTTGCTTACAGATTAAGAACATAATAAGCATTCTTGCCTCTAGGAAAGGAGATTCAACTAGGTAACGATTCTTTTTCAGTACAAGCTTTACTTTTCCATAATTGGATGTTGAAGCATGAGTGAAATCGATCATCTCTTTAGGGAGATTGGACTTTGAAAGCTTATTCAACACAGCTATTATGGTTTCAGTTTCTAGACCCACTGACACAGCTGCATAGTGAAACAGTAAGACACTTCCAAAATACCAATTTAAAATAGAATAATCAAATGGTGACAATGATGAATATAAATTTAATTTCTTTGTAGGATTTACAGTTCATCAAAGATACCACACTGCTTTAATACTCTCCCTAGAAACCGCACCTTCTGGCCACTTTAATTTAAATCTTCTGAAGTATTTTTCTATACCATGGCTGAAACAACCAGTAGAAAGAACAAAATCATATTTCAATAATTATATTGAACTTTTTTTTTGCCAAAATAGGTCTGATCTTACTTGTCTCTTTGAACCATATGCTCTGGTAAAGGTCCCAGTACCCTCTCCATCATTGCCAAGTGTTCTAAATTATCATGTGTCTGAAATAAAGCTTCACCATGAAAGATTAATTTCATCATATCTTGTGTAAGTACACGATGAAATGATATATGTAAATCAGTTTATAAACTTACTGAAAAAGGAAGAAGAGAAGAATACAAACCGTAAATTATTCAACAAGTATGCAGCCAATACTCCACATGTGACATGGGTAGCTCCATCCACTTCCTGTGATATTGATAAATCAACCCTAAACTATGCATATCTGCCAAGAAGGGTAATAAAGCTGCTATGATTTTGTTACAAGAAAGTTGGATGTTAATATTTTTCGAGTATAGCTAAATACCTGGATTCCAGCCCATTGTTTCTTGATATCATTCGTTGACCTATCTGACTCGTTTATCCAACCCCATAGTATCCTCCTATTCTTCACACTATCAAAAAATGTCTTGGATGCAGAGAACTTTCCATAATCGTATCTCTAATATGAGCTACTTCCAGTAAGACCTTTATCATCATATATAGATCTATGCCAAATTGGAAGCACATAACTTAAACATGATTGGGGATATTAGTAGCTTAAACATGTGTAGTAAAGAGAGATTAAACATATACATATAATCAATTATTTATCAACAAATAACACATAGATTATAACTTGCATTACAAATAAATAGATAGATTATTAACATCATTCTAAAACAATATCAGAATAATCAACATGAATAGATAACTTTTTAGGTATGAAATAGTTCAAATCTACAAATTATAATATATATTACCCTCATTTTTCAAGAACCAAAACTATTTCAAATGTGGGGAAACATGAATTCCTCTGACCAATTCAAGAACCAAAACTATTTCATACCCCCATTTTTCATTAATTTGGGGAAACAAGTGTAGTTGTTTATATATTAAACCATGTTGACTATGTAAACTTCAATTACTGCACCTGAAAGTCATAATTCAGGTTTTTTAATTAAGATTTATAGTTGACCATGATCTGCTAGATGAACTGTAGTCTACCCATTGTCCTTAATTCAATAAAATTAACGTGATCCAAATTGTGACATAAATCATGAGGAAGAAATAAACTCAGAAGAGATCTCGAAAAACTTTGTTCTTTGGGTGAGTGCTCTTCTTGTCGTTGCAATAACAATATGCTCAAATCTGAGTGTGACCTTTTAGAAACTGATAAATCTCCAACAGATCTTAGCAACAATAAGCTTTAAAAAGCACTAAACAAGGAACAATCGAAGTATGCACATACATAATACTCCTTTAAAGAAGATTTGTGAAAGGATGAAGAGACTTGACCCAACATTTATTATACCTGGTAAAGAAGAAATAATGAGCTTTGCTAAACCCTATCGCACCTATTAATCTATGTATCCTCACAAAATCACATAGGGAGCATGGAGCGATCTCAGAATTCTCATAGGTCTCGTCAATCTGGCCCCTCAGCCAAGAAGAAATCCGATACTGATAAGAAGAAACGAGGCCTCACAGCGAAACCCTAAGGTTTTTTTTGAATTTTTCTTGATTTTACAGAACAAGATAAGAACAAGCATGGTGTGGAATTACAAGTAAGGCTTTAGAGGGGTGAATAGGAGGATGAGATCATAGAAGCGAAGAATAAAGAAAGGGCAGAGATAGTTAGAGACAGCGACGGAGGGCGGCATATGACAATGATAAACTTCATCATCTTCTTCCACTGTCTGGCAGTGTGTGATTCGCGGCGACGACGTGATTAGGGAAAGAGGGAAACAACCATTGAAATAGAGAAACAAAAGGTGAGAGTCGATTGTGAAGATGAAGAAAATAAGGTAGAAAAGAAAGGCGGGTTTTCAAAATTTTAGGGTTTCGTTTCCCCCCGTTATCTTCTCAAGGAGCATTTCCTTAAATTTATAAAGCGACACCTACAGAAGACGCACGTTTAAGATAAAGCACCCTCCGTGTTTTTAATTTTTTTTTTCTTGAGACACTAATTTAAGGGCACGCAAATATGCGTGTCCACTATCTTTCAAATTTTGGAAGTCTGACATTATTTTTAAGGACACCCAAAAATGCGTAACGTGAAACAGCGAGTGTCATTGCTTGCGCGTCATTAAAGGCTGTTTTTCTTGTAGTGCTTTCATGAAAAAGTATATCGGCATGGCGTAGGCTGAGCCAATCCATACCGATGATGACATCAAAGCTCTTTATGGTGATCGTAATTAGATTGATTTGAAAAGAATGTTTGTTTAGAGTTAGCATGCAGCGTATGTACATATCGTTTGTGCTTTCTGTTCTACCGTTTGCCATTTGTACTGTGAATATCTTATTCAGTGATTGAGGGTTCTGTTTTAGTACGTGCTTGAATTTATGACTCATGAAACTCCTCTCTGCACCGCAATCAAAGAGTATGCATGCATAAGCATTATTGAGGAGAAACATACCCGTAACCATCACTCATCCTTCGTTATGCCCGATTGTCATCACTCATCCTATGCCCCCAGCATTCGTTGCCTTTGGGCAGTCCCTCTTGTAATGTCCAGCCTCACTGCACCCAAAACACGCCTGGACCACACCGACTCCAGGGACTTGGGTGATTGGTTGTGCTGGTGCCCTACAGAAACGGGAAGTGTGCCCTTTCCTATTGCAGTTGTTGCAGTGCATCTCTCGACAATTTCCGTTGTGATGGAGATTGCATTTGCTGCATTTCGGTAGGTTCCCAACATATTGTCTTGCTGGTTTAGAGGCAACAGGAGCAACAGTGGGGGTAGTAGCGGCATGGACTACCACTACTTGTTTCTTGGGAGGTTCTTGTGAAAACTGACTCTTCCTCTTGTTCCAAAATTTCTTCTTGCTATTGTTGTTGGTACTATTGTTGTTGTTGTTGTTTCCTAGGGTTTTCTCTGGGGGAGTAGTTGAGAAGCCTTGGAAGACTCCATGGTCAACGAGAGCTTGCGCCAACTGTTTGGCACTATCGAAAGTGATTGGTTTGGATCCTAGTACACTTCCTCGAATCAGGGGTGACAGTCCCCAGATGTATCTCTCGATCGTGTTGCTCTAGAGAAACCATTCCTGGGAAAAGGATTGGCAAATCACTAAACATATTGGTATTAATGTCTGAGCCTACCATAGTAAGGCCCCAAAGTTCCTGCTCTAGCTTTTGTACTTCGCCCCTCGGACAATACTCTTGCATTAACATTTGCTTTAGATTCTACCAGCCCATATAATTTGCCACTACCAGAGTTAGTGACTTGACATTGCCATTCCACCACGTCAGAGCTCTTTTGGAGAATGTACAAGTAACAAACTTTACCTTGCTCCCTTTTAGACATGCACAGATCTCGAAAACCGCTTCTGTTTTCTCTATCCATTGTGATAGAGCCATTATCCATCCGGATCCATTAAAAGATATGGGCTTGCTATTGGTGAAGTCCTTGAAGGTGCAATCCCTTGAACGACCCTGGTGTTGGCCATTCGTAGAGCTATTTACTCCCCCTACGGACCCATTATTACTCATCTGTGCCATTGCTGTTGTGACTGTAGCTGTTATAGCAACTATCAAGGCGACATTATCCATTGATGGAGGTGGTGGTGGTGGAGGTGTTACGTTGTTGCCACGATGTGTATATCTACGAGGCGACATTGTGCTGCTAAGAAATAACAATGAGAGACCATAAGTCTTTGATGATCGAAATTTGAATGTTAGAGGGTTAACTATTTTCAATTATTCATGATTTAGGCTGACTAACACAAGGTTTCGAGTTTGATTCATATTTAGAGTCTATATAATAGTAGATAAACTCATGAATTGGAGTGATATGCAAAGGATTAATACCCAAAAGAAATATTTCATTATATATTAAACATATGCTTGGATTACATTCAAAGTTAGGAAAAATTGACCTTTCTAAAGGTCTTCGATTACAAGAAAGTTAAAGAAAAGTAAGACTTTTAGCTGATAGCCTATTCTATATCAAAATTTGGGAGTTCGGCAAGTACTACTTGCGACGCGGGTTACGCTTGGAGCTTGACTTCGCTTCCGATTGCTTTGCTTCGATAAGACGCCTGTCAAAGGCAGCTTGATGCTCCCTCATCTCTCTTATCTTAGAGAAAGCTGCAGCCAACTATTCCTAGAGGGTGTCGGTGTGGAGATGAGAATTTTCTTGCAACATGTCCAGGCAACGGATGTCAGCAGTGTTACCTTGAACCTCCACGTTGACTTCGCGAATCCGGTTCTCTTGAACTCCGGATTGGTAGGACTGGTTGGCTAGCTTTCCCACCACTAACAGGAGTGCTCTGTCAGTTGAACTTCCTCCACTGACCTCGTAGAAATCCCAACACATACCATAGGGAGGACGTAATCCTTGCTGTCGGCTCCAATGGTGAATGTGACTTCCCCAGACAGGAGTTGGTCCTTGAAAGTTTCCCCTAAATGCGAGAGGTTGGGAGATTGGTGGGTTGATTACTTCTAGCTCTGAGTCTGTCCCAGAGTCTTCACCTTCATCCTCCTCCATGGGTTCCTCATCTTCTTCGGGGTCATCCTCTACCCATCCTCTATTGCCCTAGTTCGGGTAGTAGGGATCCTCGGGTGGATAGAATCCAACCATTTCGACTATACGAGAATAGGGTTATAAGAATTGTACAAAATTTGAAACATGTAACTATAAATATGTAGGTTAAACTATTGAATTTACTAAATACTCCTATAGTATTTAAATTTGTGTGTTCGATACTAGTGTTATTTTGGTTAGTTTTGACTTTTTGCTCACTACGACCATTCCCTGACATACATTAGTCCGATCTTGGATAAATATAGTTGATCAAGCTATATTCGTCCCAAATCTGATTACATATTCTGAGGACTAGTCGTAGTGTCCAACTTGTCTTAATACTTCTTGTATAGTTCTAACTATGAAAATGACTCGTTGTATGCATATATTTGTGCTTTTACGACCCAAATAATTTAAGCTAAATAAAACGAGGTTTAGGTGTAAAAACTTTTTGTCAAAGAGTTTTAGTCCCAATGAATTTATAGTTTGTATATCTTATGTGGTTCGATATACTTAGTTCACTATAAACAATGCTCTGATACCAAGCTATCACACCCCCAAACCAGAACGGCGGAAGCGTTCGAGATTGGATGACTTCATGTGGTACTGTAACAATTGAATACATAGCAAAGAAAGTAAAACAACCATCATATATATAATTTAAAAGTTACATCGTTAAATGATACTGGTTTCAAAAAAATTACAATATGTTGACAAAATGAGTTTTAAACTGACGACATAGCATCACTTCTCCAAAAGCTGAAGTCTACCTGTATTACTGAATCCCTGAAAAATACAAGTAGTTTTGAAAGAGTGTCAACACTTAAGCTGGTGAGTTCATAAGCGTTTATGTATAAAATTTGTAAGTTTGGTATAAAATCACTGAGTTTACTTCTGAAAAATTTAATATTTTTCCATGAGTGTGTGGTAGTTTAAAAGTTCCAAAATTGTAATGCATTAGTAGTTGTCAAGCCTTGAATAATAGATTTATGTATGTATAAAATCAGTAAGACATTTGATAACCCCATAAATCATTGTGTTTTTAATACTCCATGTGAGTTTTATAACCATGCTATTGACTTAGGCTGAATGTAACAACCTTCTACAGGCGTTGGAATGTTATGAAGTTTGTCACCCCAGACCTGCCGGTCTAACTGTAGCTAACTTTTTAGGTTCGGGATTGTTAATACCGTATAGATCTATACACAAGTATCACACTCTCCCTACAAGAGATTATGGTATATAATACAGGACTTTAACGGCATACTTGAAAGTACGTGAAGTTGAATGTCTCACAAAACTTAGTATCAAATGGATTTACGTATGAAAAGTCCATTTGTTCTTGTATATGAAAGTATTTCAGTGATATAGTACCTATAGTATGTAAAATCTCATGATTTCCTTATAAACTATACCTATTATAGTTTTTCCAAAAGTGTATTTCGTTTGTATGGTAAACCCTCGTGTAGTGTCAACTTTGTACGTAAAGTATAACATTTGTAATAACATTATTGAACATTTATACTCAAAATATAAATAAAGTGTTTAATATTTATATAACAACATGTTTCATTTCAAAATGGACAAAGTGTTATCGTGATATGTTGCATGAGAACGTTTTCGTCTGATAGTTATAAATCACATATGATTGATTATAACACAAAGTATAGCAAAAGATTGATCTTATTCACACGAGGATAATCATTTGTTTACTTGTATCCCCCCCCCCCCTGCCCTTATATGTGTATAAAAGCATTTACAAAGCATTTGAAAACATAGTTATAGGGGTATGAACTCACTTGATAGATTGAAGAAGGTGAGATGAAAACCGAGCATAACTTTGACCGGAGAAAGTTGATTTCTCGGGATTCTTAGAAATCCCGGGAGTGTAAGACATTCCTTCGGAACTTGAATGTGAAGACCGGGGCTTCGGGATGGCTTCGAGGGTTAAAACGTAGAGCTTTGGCACGAGAAAGAACGAAAATGAGCACCTAAACCCGAAACCATCGGTTTCTATTTATAGGGGTGAATTTTGAGGATTCACGTCGTGAGCATGGGTGGCTCACATCGTGAGCTCGACCAGTCTCCTCCTGTAGAGTTGACAACTCGTTGATAGGCTCTAGAACCCATCATCCATAGGTTCATGTTGTGAATGTATGGCTTACGTCGTAAGCTGGCTGATAGCCTCGAGTTTTGTGTCTTGAACTTGTAAAATCCATAACTTCCGCGTCTGAGCTCCGTTTTCAACGTTCCGTATATCCACGCGTAGGTGAGATACAACTCTCGTTTAGAATCCGACGGCTAGTTTTGAATTTATTTTTAATATTATATTTTTAATAGGTCGGGATAGGAAAAGTCCGTTAAAACTCAATAACTTCTTCATCCGGTGTCCGTTTTCGTCAGACTTTTTACCGTTGCGCTACTATTGTTCAGATCTTCGATTCTCATTTAGGGTGTTTCGGCTAAAAATCCCTCGATCTCTATTTCGAGTTTTTAGTTGTCTACCGCTATCCCAAAACTTAAAAAAAATCCTAACTTCCTCATACGAAGTCGGATTTTGACGTTCTTTTTATGCACGTTCACGGTTTAGTATAATCTACGACTTTCGTTTGGATACCTAATGCTAAAAAGTATTTTATTGGAATTTATCTGTTTATGTTCGTCAGTGTTTTACCGGTTTTTGACACGAATTTTTGATTAGTCATAACGTCTTCGTTATAACTCGGATTTTAGTGCTCTTTACATTTCTGAAAACCTTGACACGATAACTATCATTTTAGGCAACCTAATAGAGACTTTTGAACATTTTATTTTTGGCACTAATTTCATTATATCAAAAGAGATTATAATTCTTGACTTTTTAGGTCATTACATTGATTCGAAATATCGAGTTGTCACATTGACCGTGATAAAGATCACAAAAGTCTTCTCAAGAATGCAACGCATAATCTCAGATGAGATGAACTCCCTAGTCTGATCATCAAGTTGTTTGGCTCCAGAACCTGAGCCCGAGCCCTCTCTAGCACCAGAACTACCAACTGATATGCCTTGCAATGTTAAAATACTGAAAATAGACCATATAACCCATCAGAATAAGCATAAGAATACATCAATGGATCACAATCCCTACTAGCTTCTTGGTTTCATTTCAACTCTCCTTGATTCGGGCACGGATCCTCTGCTTTCATTAGTACGAGCCTATAGTACCTTCCACATATATCCGTACTTTCCTTAAGTGTTTCCTTGAATCCACCAAGTCACCCTAAATCCATTCAAATAACCCTCAGCAAAATAAGTGAAGAGTCCAGTTAATGGTTTGGTCTAGGCTTTCAGTGTATTTTGTTTGGCATGAGTCTGTAATACTGTTTATGAGCTATTTATCGCATTTTGGATTTTTTGTGTGTTCACGACCGTAAACAGGGTTTACGGCCGTAAACTCTGTTTACAGTCGCAAACTCAGGTCGCAGTCCAATTTAGTATAAATAATGGAGGAGTAGGTCTTTTGTTGTTGTTGATGCCTAGCAGTTCATGGCCGTATTCCGAGTTGCACCTGATGATTTATTGAATATAAACGTGTGCAAGCTCGGTTTCTTTTCATCTTGTTCTTATTCTGTTATTGTTTGTTGTTTGATTGCTGGTAAAGATCCTTATTTGGACCTTACAATTGGTATCAGAGCAGTAACCGGTGTCAAGCTTCATTCAATCAAGATTTGGGGTGCTTAAGCTGATATTCTTATTACTTGAACATTGGTTTTGGTTTTCTAGGGGTTAAAGGATTGGAATCTATTGCAAAAAACGTGTGTTTGAGAGCTTTCTGGGAGTTTACTGCCAACCGTAAACACTATTTACGGTTCTAAACTCAAGATCTTCATCAACCATAATCTGTAAATCTACAAAAACCGTAAACAAAGGCTTCAGGAATCTAAGAACAGTAAAAGAAAAAACCGTAAACTCGCAAACAACATACACATTAACCGTAAACTCGCAAACCACATACACATTAACCGTAAACCTAGTTTACGGTCATAAACTCATCCACCGTAAACCTTGTTTACGGTCGTAGTCATCTGATTTTAATCATTATCAACCGTAAACACCTTTGTGACTTTTTAATTGCTTTAATTTCACATGGAATCTCAAAACATGACAGTACATCAAGAACTTGACTCCATCATAGGAACAACTTCTCAGATTCCTCGACCCTTGAATGCTGAAGGCTTTCCAGAATGGAAATACCGAATCGAAAAGTATATTAAAATGAAAGACTTCAAGATTTGGTGTAGTATACTTAGAGGACCAATTCGAATCACTACAGTAGTGGATGAAGTCATTGTCGACAAACAAATTGAAAATTATACAGATGAGGATTTTGAAAGGGTTGAAGAACAGGAAAAAGCCCTTGCTACGCTTACAATGGCATTATCTCCAGAAATTGCTCAGGGTTTCCGTGAGTATACATCTGCGAAGGCACTTTAGGAAGCTCTAATTGAAGTCTACGAGGGTAATGAGGATATGAAGCAGAGTCGTCAGGACATGCTTCGACAAAAATTCAACATGTTTAACTATATCCTGGGTGAAATCTTGAGAATCACCTTCAAAGGTTCATTATTCTCACTACAGAAGTGAGTTATGCAGGTGTTTCAGTAACAAGATCAGAAATCAACAAGAAATTGTTAAACTCTCTTCCAAAATCCTGGGACATGAATGCCTCAGTGTTTAAGAAAACAAATGACTTAAACCGGCTGAGTTTGGCAGAAACAATGGCTATCATCAAGGCTTGTGATCTTGATGACAAGCAGAGGGAGATTAATCATGTTAATTCTTATTCCACTGCAAATCCAGGGATCCAAACCTCAAATAACAATGCTTTTTCAAGCTTCACAGTTGCACAAGCTCCTAAAGTTACACCAAGTACACATGTTCCACAAGCTCAACCCTTCACGACTAATCGATCGAATCAATCTACATCCTATGTTCCCCTTTCCATGCCACAAGCTCAAGTCTCTCAACCACAGATCATGTCTCAGCAAGTTAATCTCAATGTTGGATCATCTAATGTTGTACCTTCTCAGTATCATGCTTTTAGCTCTCAGATGTCAAACATGAAAGAAAAGGAAGAAAATATGGCTCTTGTCACGGGATTGGTAAACTGCTACAATGCTTTCATGGCTGGAGAACTCTTTCCATAACTTTCATTTGCCGATCTTGATCAGATTCATCCTGAAGATGTAGAAGAGATGGATATAACCTGGCAAATGGCCATGGCTATGTTTAGGGCAAAGCAGTTCTCCAAGAAAACTAGCAAAAACAACTGGAGTTTGAATTCTGACAAAAAGGTTGGGCTTAACAAAGGCAAACTTCGCTGCTATAATTGCCATGAGCCAGGGCATTTTACTAGGGAGTGTCCAAAGCCTGAAAAAAGGGAAAATGTCGATCAAACAGTGGTGCTAGTTACCTATGTCCACAACAACAACAAAGGATCCTCATCTACCAACCAACCTCTGAATCTGGAAATGGTGGCCCAATCCTTTGATTAGGAAGATCAAATTCAAGTCCTGAATATCTCAGGACCTGAAAATACCTTTCTGGCCCAGATCAAGGATTGCAAAGAGAAAGAGACGGAGGCAGATCCCGAAGAAGAAATGATGAACCTCCAGTTTGCCTTTATGGTGCAGACAACTTCTGAGCCATCCAAGCCCGAGGTAAGTGAATCTGGTTGCTCTTCATCTTGTGCTATTACTGTGAATCTTGTTATTTATCAGAACATTATCCGAGAGTTCTGGCAGACGGATAAGATGTCAAAAGTCAACGGAGAGATGACAATTGAAGCTGTGGTTAAAGGTTGCAAGATCAGAATCATGGAGCAGTACGTCAGAGATACTCTGCTAGTTAATGATGAATCCAATTTTCCCACTGAAATTGGAATTGATGAAGTACAACGGGTTATTGGGAAATTGGGATATGAGGGTACCTTTCCTCCCACAGTGAAAAAGCTCTTGCCTCCTTAATAGCGATTCCTGGCACACATGTTTGTGAGCTGCATCTCAGGTAGGAGATCAGGAGCTGATGAAATTTCTCTCAGGAACACAGGGGCGATTGTCTCTTTGGTTGCTGGCATAAAATTCAACTTCCCAAAGTATATTCTTGATGAGTTCCTGGTGAACATAAATGCCATGACCCGGGGAACCAGAGATGCCTTTTTGCTATATCCAAGGTTTGTTCAAGTGTTCATTGACAATCAATTCCCATAGATGATCAAGGATGGTGACAATTTGGATATAAAATCCTTGGGTCCTCACACTGTTGGTCGTATTAAACAAAATCGGAAGGGCAAGGTTGTTTTTCAAGGATTACATCCTTTGGTAAAGTTTGGGAAATTTGCTGAGCTTCATGAAACTTCCGAGTCTCATGGAACACCTGATAAAGCTTTATCTGAGCCCACCTCCTCTAAAAGGGTTGTTTCTGAAGATGTCAACACAGTTTCAGATAATGATGATGACAAAACTCCAGCTGTAAATGCCCAAGTCGCTGAGGAACACGGATTACATCCTGTTCAAGGGAATTACAATGAGGGGTCGGGGACTGAGACTGAGTTGTACGAAGATCTCGATCTCACAGGATTCGATAATGATGAAATTACCTTGAACTTCGGTAGCAATGAAGATATTATGATTGGAGAAAACCTCGATAGGCTGCTTGATAATGTCGATGAAGTTGCTCATCCGACAACAGAGATGTGACAACCCGAAGTTGTCCATCACCGAAACCCATTTCGTCCGTAAAACCCGTCTATAGCGGTTCGTTCCAATTTCGTTTTTGGGCTAAGTTATTTAAACGTATATGTTTATTTTAATCTCATGAATGCTCAAATTCCTTAGAAACTCATGAAAATGGCCCAAAATCATTGAATTGAAAATTTCTAAATTCTATCCTGCTGGATTACAATAACTTAATCGGGTGCAACCAAAAGCCCCGTTTAACGTCGGTATCGGGTAGAATTCCACCGTGTCCCGAACTTACGACTTATTTAAAGCTCAAAAGACTTCATTTGAGGCCTTTCCTCTCTCTCACTACTCTCTCTCTAACCTCTCTCCTCTAACTCAAGATTAAGGTCCAAAAACATCAAATTCAAGCCCCAAATCTTCAAGGTAACCACCCTAACTCCTAGTATAGCATCTTAGACCTTCAAATTTGAGTTCAAATCATGGTATAGGACCAAAGTCATGTGTTTACGTCCCTGGAACACCCTTGGGCCGTGAACACATATAAAATGGGGTTTGGAGCCCAAAAACCCTTCCAATCGACCTTTGGGGCTTAGTTATGACTTAGGGGCTTACCAAAATGGACTTGGAACACCTTGAACATCGATTTAGAGGAGTAAACATGAGTTTACTGCCCAAGAACATTCTTGGGCCGTAAACTCCATATCATGGAGAGTAAGCTCCTTCTAAGGTGTTAAATTGCCATTTAAACACACCAATAGCCTTGGAATAAATTCTAGAATCAACCACAAACAAATTGGAAGCCTTAAACTTAATGAAAATCCCACCCTTAGGAGTTCACGGCCGTAAACCCCCCAAGGATGGGTTCCTGGGCCGTAAACTCTTAATACATGGTCAAATGATGCCCTAAATTCCATCCAAGGCTTGTAGAATGAGTTTAAATCACATGTGATTAATCAAGGATCACCAAAACACATAAGGAAAGGGTATGGGGGAGTTTACGGCCGTAAACTCCTAGTTTACTGCCGTAAACTCCATTAAATGGTCCCTAAGTGAGTTTAATCCATTCCAATGCCCTAGATGTGATCCTAGCTAATTTATCCAATTGATTCAAAGCCATTTTGCACCATAAAACACCCCACCATGAGTTTACGGCTGTAAAATCATGGGGAATGGGACTTAGAATGAAAAATCTAGTATGAGTTTACTCTTGAAGAGTAAACTCCATATCCAAGCCATATGTGTCCTTAAATGCCACCCGGGTCCCTCCAAACGCTTGTAATGGAGTGTTTTCGCGATTAGAAGTGTTTGTCCCTAACAAATAAATAATTCAAGTCCTAATTAGATACAAATGTGTATCTTTTCATAAAACATAGGAATCTTGTGCGTTTGCAAACCCAGAACTGACGTTTAGGATCCAAACCGATGCATTCCTCAACCGGTGAGTTCATACCCCTACCCTTTTTCAAATGTTTTTCAAATGTTTTCAGGGGGGAATACAAGCAAAATCACAAGGAAATATTGTACTTAAATTTATTATTTTCTGTTCAATTGTTTCATATTTTGAATACTTTTAATATAGAAAATCATACTAACCATTTGTTCGAATTGTAGAGTGAATTGTCAAACTAATTGTGGATTCCTTTAATAGATGTTATAAACTAAGTTTCATATTATGTTTTGTATAAGGAATTTTACTAATCATAAACTAAGATTAATATGAATATAACTAATAGGATAGAACGAATACGAAAACGCATAGGATTAGGAATAGGACTAGGAAAACGAATACGAATACGAAATAACGCCTTTGGATTACGCGAAGACTTTGAATATACAGCTTGTATACCCCTTGGTGTCACCATAGTTTCGAAATTAATTTGATAGTACGCCTCTGGATATCGATTATCGACAGAGTTTCGAAAATACGTCTAAGGTACCCTTTTGGAAATCACCAGAACTTCGAAAATACTGTTAATGTGCGCTTCTGAGTGAATCCAAATATTCGAAAATACCTCTAAGTATAGCAGATAATCAACAATCGAACGTAAGGATAACTAAGATATCAGATTACTTAACTAATACTATAAGTAAGGTAGTTACTAGCACATTGAAATCTAAACTATGAATTAAGTATAAAAAGGATAGCTAAATACTTAGGAAAATATGGGATTTTCCAGGAATAACGTAACAACTCGTAAACGAATTAAGTAACAAAATGATAACTAAACTATTTTTACATAAGAAAATATGGGATTTTCTTGGATAACAACTTTTTCAGAAACCAAAAAGGGAACTCATTCTTTTCAAAACAAAACCGCTTATGAACTCACCAGTTTATGTTGATTTTCAAACTGCTTGTATTCTCAGGTCAGCATTAGACAGGTACATCGCCACCTTTTGGAGAAGACGGAGCGTTAGAAGACTCATCTTTGTTTTTGTTCATATGATATATGTATAATACACTTGTATAACTTTTCCTTCAAACAGATGTAAACGATTCTATGTAATGTAATGTTTTGTGTTTACTGTGTTACTATGTACATTGGATTTAATACTCAACGTGGAGTCCGCCCCGGAAATGTTTCCGCCTTTGGTTTTCGGGGTGTGACAAGAGACAAGGGAAGAAGAATATGTTCTTGAAGCCGCACCTCCTCTTACCAATCCATTAGTGGAAATAGCAATTCCTATGGTTACAGTATCAGGGATTCCTCCCCCTGATGATGTCTTACCTTCATATGAGCCAGTGGAAAGTGATCACACCGCTACACAAAACTTTCCTCCTCTGAGTAAAAGATGCAGACTCATAATTAGACTGGCAACTCAAAGTGTTACAGCTCCACAAATGACTCAAAGTGTTACAGCTCCACAAACTACTCAAAGTGTTACTGCACCACCAACAACTCAAAGTGTTACACCTCCACCAACAATCACACCTATCATGGTCTCAATTGAACCCGTCAGTGAAGGTCCTAGTACCTGCTATGAAGTTGGTGGCTCCTCATTCCCAACGAGTTTCTCTCCCTCCAGGCCAGAGGATGATGCTGCCTCAATTAGGCTAACTAGGTTCTTGGCAGAAGAACAATTCTCTATGACTCCCCCACGCGGCAAATGAATCTTTATTAGGGGTGATAGCACATGAGAAGAGACTCCCTCACTTCTTGGACTCCAGAAACATATCAACGCTCTGAATCAGAAAAATGTTGATCTAAATCAAAGAAATATTGAGCTGGATATCAAGGTCGCAGACCTTCAAACTGAATACACAAAGCTCAGTACTAAAGTGGCCGGTCTTAATGAAGATAATGTTCTAAAGACAAAGCAGATTACTGACCTTCAGACACATTTTGGCTTGTTAACTGCCAGCTACTACGAGTTGAAGAAAAAGCTGGAAGATAAACTTGGCGATGAATTCAAGTCATCTGTTGACGAGCCACATATTTATCTTCCCAATCAAGATTCTCCCATTGTTCCTCGACCTACCAGAACCACCACTATTGTGAACCGTTTTAAAAAGGAACCGACTCAAGCTCCAAGTGCAATAGCACTAAAACGTGCCAAATTGGACAAGTCTGATGACAAAGGTCAACTTTATTCAAAAGGAGCATTGATCATAAGGCTCCCTGGGATAAACAACAGATCACCATTACGGATCTGGGCGTGCATCGTTTCAGAGAACTCTATGGTGATAGGTCAGGAATCATCTCGTGGGGATTCCATGACGCCATGAATATGTTTTTTGGTGAGAAGAAAGAGCGGCGATAAAGAACTATACAAAGATGCTCATGGCTTTCATTCGTTTACCAAGATTGATCTTATTGAGCTGTCCAAAGCTCCCTTATCAAATCCATCAGGGAATCCCAGGGCAAGTTAGTTCAAATCTTTTTTGGAAGATCAAGTGGCCAAGGGATTCCCGTCAATGAAGATTGCAGAATCTTTTGTCAAAGTCCACAAAAAGGTCATTGATCCCAAAACCAGTCAGCCACTTCAGTCAGTGATGTGGCCTGCTACTGCTCAAGTTAAGCACATTCATGTTCTTCAAAATTACTCAGACAGTTCTCTCGCATCCATGCTATATTGGGTGTATGATGAATCCTCAAATGTTGCTGTCATCAAGCTTAAGGAAGATTGCATCCGTTTGTGTGACAAAAAGGGATTTGCTTCAATTTGGTGAGTGGGACATACATTGTCTTAAGGCTCATCAGATTGTGGTGGCTGAAGATCTCTTTGAGCCCGCTGCAAAAGAATACACTTCGATGGTGGCTACAGTTATGGAAAAGAGAATGTGGAACGGAGCGATGGGAAGATCTGATGTGCTGGTGGTCGACAAGAGCTGAGTCCAAGCTAGCACCAAACCAAGGGGGAGATTGAAGAGTCCAATTAATGGTTTGGTCTAGGATTTCTGTGTATTTTGTTTGGCATGAGTCTGTAATACTGTTTATGAGCTGTTTATCGCATTTTAGCTTTTTTGTGTGTTCACGACCGTAAACAGGGTTTACGGCCGTAAACTCTGTTTACAGTCGCAAACTCAGGTCGTAGTCCAATTTAGTATAAATAATGGAGGAGTAGGTCTTTTGTTGTTGTTGATGCCTAGCAGTTCATGGCCGTATTCCGAGTTGTACCTGATGATTTATTGAATATAAACGTGTGCAAGCTCGGTTTCTTTTCATCTTGTTCTTATTCTGTTATTATTTGTTGTTTGATTGCTGGTAAAGATCCTTATTTGGACCTTACAATAAGGCTCCCAGTACTAGATATAATCCTAGGTTTTCCTATGGTAAACTTCACACCACTCTCCGCCATCAGTTGCAGAAAGAACTCACGCTAACTCCCTTAATTATGGAGGCTGTGAGCTTGACAGGAAATCAATGTCTGAAGGATGTCAATTTCTTGGTGATCGGCTGGTGTCATGGCAGTGAAAGAAACAACATATAGTCTCTACCTCAACAGCAGATGTGGAATATGTAGCCGCTTCTGCTTGTTGTTCTCAATTTATCTAGATACAACATCAGCTTATGGATTATGGTTTGAATTTTCTAGAAACCCCCATTTTTTTGCGATAATGAGGCTGCAATTCAAATTGCTAAAAATCCTGTCCAACACTCGAAAACCAAACACATCGATATCAAAGTGCACTTTATCAGAGATTGTTTTGAGCGTTCGCTCATTCGGTTGGAACAAGTTCCCACTACTAATAATGTGGCGGACCTGTTCACAAAACCGTTTAACAAAGCTCGATTCGATGTGCTTGTGGGATTTATGAAAATAATACGCTTTCAGGACTAACTTTTGTTTTAGGATAGTTTAAATTTGCGCACTTATTTTTCATTCTCACCCATGCACAAATTTAGGGGGAGAAATAAACAAAAACCAAACAAAAAAAAGAAAAAAATAGTGTCCTTTCAGCAAAGCATTTTTCTGTTGGTGTTGTGATGGGAAGTGATATAAACTTGGTGATAACAGGTCATTTGAATTTGTGTAAAGTGCAAAAGTTAAATTGTCTAGGCTCTGTCTCAATGCGTTGGTAGGCACGAAAGATTTAAATGGACTTGATTAGGATTAGATGAACTTAAGGAATCTAATGACTTGACAAATCTTGACCTAGATAGATCTGTTTAGCCTGACAATATGATGCTCGGATAGGTTGAGTAGGGAGATATACATGAGAATCCATCGGTCACACTAAAGTAATCTGTATCTATAATTGTGGTTCAACTCTTCCTTGATGTACGAACTTTTTCCTTAATTCCGATATTGACAGGGCGATCAGGAAATATCGATAAAGTAGGTATGTAGGAAATTATTTTCTTGCTTTCTTTCTGTCAGTAATATGTTGCTTCCTCTGCATGATTGAAATACATCCGACCTCGACTGCAACATATGTAATTCTATTTTTGTGCATCTTCTATCTATGCTATTCTTTCTGTCTGTTACTCATATGTTGTATCCTTTGCATGATTAACAATCCGACCTGGTACACAGTATATGCACCATTATACTTCTCAATCCTTCTAAATATGGCCACTCATATGTTTCACCCTCTGCGTGATTAGAAGATTCGATCTGGGTGTACAACATATGCATTATAAATCTGTCGTCTCCTATAATAATTGTCTGCTCACCTAAAGTAAGGAGTATCTCGAATTTTCTTGATTATTGGGGTATATCAGGAAGCGGAAAACATGTTTTAGTACACCTAAAATTGAACATTAAAAAAGTTGTCTATAGATCTTGCTGCTCAATTTAAGGAGATAACAATATCTTTGGTCGTCGTCAGCTGAATGGTCCTTAATTTTTTTTTCTAGGAACATAGGTTCACAACGTCTTGTCACTTATAGTATGTCCTAAATCCGTCACAATTTTTCATGTTTAACTGGACCACAATACCGACGATTGATCGAATCTATTCATGAAAAGGAGAGGTACTGATAAACGGATAAAAGTTGTCTAATAACTTTGATCCCAAAATCACAAAAATATTATATGCAGCTGTGAAAAGGAGAAATTAGGGTTAACACATTTCAATTTTATTTTTATTTTTATTTTGCTAAAAAAATCAAAAATCAAAAATATTTCTATTTTAGTTTTTAGATTTTTTTTATTTTATTATTATTATTATTAATTTTATAGGCCTCAAAATGTTTTATTTTTAAAATGAATTGATGTATTGGGCTTGACTTAAAGCATCTTGGGTTGCAGCCCATAGGTGATGGACTGGGTAGGGTCCATGTATAAAAGAAAGAGTTCTTGGACGAGATTAGTTTTTTACTCTCCCTTTCTATTCATGGCCGCAAACTCATCTCTCTCTTTCATCATCGATTTTTTATTCATCTTTTTCTGTGAAATTGTTTGTTTCATCCTGTAGGTATGCCTTTTTCGATCACCCTCATGCTAAAATATTTGAAAAACAACCGTGAATCATGGCCTAAATTGAAGAAAAGGATCTGATCGGCATTCACGGCTCGTTGATGCGTTCACGGCCTTTAAAGGGTTCACGACCGTGAACCCGTTTACGACTGTGCACACCATTTTTAGCCGTAAACCCAATTTTTGGACCTAAATTGTTCACACTTAGTAAATAATTAAAGCGTAATTAAACTGTTTTATGAGAAAAACCTGAAACTTAATTGTTTAAATCATTGGTTTCTTACTTGGCTTGGTTAAATGCAGATCGCTATGGCAAACTTGAAGTTTTCAGACACTCACAACCTTGTTGTGTTCTTGGTTGATCCACCTGCTCCCCATAGTGACTTTAAATCCATGATCAATGGGTTGAAGGAGTGCTGCTTGACCTTTTCTCTTACCGTAAATCCAATTATTTATCAAGAGCCAATGAAACAATTCTGGAAAACTACCACTGTACGCAAAAAAAAATGGTGAGGTTGTTTCAGTGATTGCCACGGTACACAATAGGAAAGTCTCGATCACCGAGCAAATGATTCTTGAAGTTCTTCAGATCGATGACCAACCAGGTTTTCCAACCGAACTTCCATTGGACCAGACCGAAGAAATCCTGGCTCGCCTGGGTTATGAGGGTGTACTTCCACCAACTATCAAGAAATTACTACCACCCTTCTAGAGGTTTTTGGTTCATGTTTTCATTAGCTGCATTTCGGGAAGAAGAGTCGGGGCTGAAGAGGTCTTGTTACACAATACCGGTGCAATTGTTGCCTTGGCTGCCGGATTGGACTTCAACTTTTCAAGATTCGTCTTGGATGATATGGTAGGAAACATTGAAGGGAAGGGCAGAGACAAATTTCTTATGTTTCCAAGATTTCTTCAAATGATTTTTAACATGAAGTATCCAAAAATCGAAAAGGGGGGAGACACAATCGATTTGAAGTCACTTGGTTCTTCAACCTTTGGTCTCATGAAACAAAACAGAAAAGGAAAATTTATGTTTGAAGGGAAACATCCGTTAGTGAATTTTAGCAAATTTCTAGAAGTCGATGGTTCGTCTACACCTGAAAGATCATCTGCATATGTGGAATCTGAGGATAATGTAATCACTACTTCTGAAGAGGAAGAAGAAAGAGTTCCTTTTGTCGCATTTGAGGCTACGTTGAAGGAGAAAAAGATGATGATGATAGGGATGAGTTTAAAGAGAGTATAATGGAAAATGTAGTTGTGATTGATGATGAAGAAGATGAGGATGATCTTTATCATGATATTGATCACTTGGCTTTTGATAAGGACAACATTCCTTTAGATTTCGAAAGCAATGAGTGTCTCCTAACAAATGCAGAGCTCATCACTTTCTTTGACAATATCAATGATGTTGCACAACATGCAATGGAGATACAGGGAGCTGAAGATGTTCAAGAAACAATGCCTCCTACCTCAAAACAGATGGCTGATATCTCAAGTCATAAGGATGAAACTTCAAGGATTCCTCCCCTTGGTGTTGCTATTCCGAACTCTATGCCATCTTTGAGTGATCCTCTGATGACTCAAATCTCCCAGCCTCCAGTGAAAAGGAGACATCTTGATCCGATGCCATGAGTACTTATTTTGGAACAAGCACTGCCAACTCAATCAACATCAACCACAACTGTTGTTGCATCACCTGGACCCACCCAATAAGGTCCAAGCACTGTGTATGAAACTGGAGGCTCATCAGCTACCCAGTGATTGTCTCCTCAAAGGCCTTCACATGATGCTGCTTCTATGAGGCTTGCAATGTACTTGGCACAACAACAATGTTCAGAGCCTTCCTTTCGTTCCAAAGGAATATCTATTGAGGAAGGCCATTCAGGGGATGATGATCCTTTAGTGTCGAAGATTAGAGAAAAAATCGGTGTTCTCAACCAGAAAAACATAGAGAAAGACCTCCTAATTGGACAACATGATGTTCGAATCGCTGAGCTTGAAGCAGATAATGCTCTGAATTCAAAGCGAATTTCAGATCTACAGACACATCTTGGGACTCTAACTGCATATTATTATGATTTATAAAGAAAATTGGCAGAGGAACTTGGAGACAAGTTCAAATCATTAGTTGAAGAGTTCAGAGTTAGCAGTCTTCTCAAGAACCCCCTGCCGACCCGCCTTCTGTAAGAACAACTCAAGTTGTTGATCATTTTGAAAAAGAACCAATTCAAGCTCCTCATGTAATTTCTTTAAAATGTGCTAAATTGGTAGCGTCTTCTAAGAAACAAAAGTTGTTTTTCAAGAAGAGCTCAGATCAAAATGCTCGTGGAGGTCAACCCCAGATCACTATTACCGATCTTGAAAAGAAACGATTTGGTTACAAGTATGGTGATAGATTAGGAATTGTACCATGGGGTTTTCATGACAGATTTAATATGTGGATTATGAAACGTAAAAGCTCAAGTGTGGAGTATTAAAAGGAATTTCATGATTTCAGCTCATAGACAAGAGTTGATCTCTCTGGACTTGCTAATGCTCCCTTTTCTAATCCATTCAATGATCCACAAGCAACTCACTTCAAGCTTTACATGGAGAATCAAGTAAAGAAGGGATTTACTGATATGAAAACTGTTGAGAACTTCATCAAAAGATTCCCTGACATACTGCATCCAAAGACTAACGAACTTTTCAAAACGGTGATGTGGCCACCTACTAGCCAAGTGAGACAGATTACTATCTTGCAGAATTTTTGCGATGGTTCTTTGAATATGCTTTACTGGGTCTTTGATGAATCTACAGCTTTTGCTGTCATCAAATTTCCAAATGGTTGTTTTTGCTTGTTTGACAAAAGGGATCTATTTTAACTTGGAAAGTGGGATATACACCAGCTGGCTCAACATCAAATCTGGATACCTGAAGAGATTTTTGAGGGTGCAGCTAAAGAATACACTATAATGGTAACAGAGATCATCCAGAAGAAGATGTGGCTTGGTGCCATGGGGAGGTCAGATGTGCTTATCATTGAGAAGGACTGAGTCAATGCTAGCTCCAAACCAAGGGGGAGATTGAAAGGTCATATCTATGTGGTTTGGGCAAGTTATTCATTTTGTATATGTGTCTATGTAGGGTTCAGGGTGTTTGTAGCTCTTTTTTTGTTATGTTTGCGGTTGTAAGGGTGTTTACGGCCGTGAACTCGTTCATGGCCGTGAACCCCGTTTGCGGTTAGTATTTGCTATATATAGGAGTCTGTCCGTCTTTTATCAGGTTACGTTGTTAGTCAGTCTGTTAACGGCCTACTGTCTGTATCCAAGGTGTACCAGACGTTTTTTTGTGATATTAACGTGTGCATGCTTGGTTTTGTTCTTTTTCTATTCCATTCTTACATTGTTTGATTTCTACTTGTTTGATCACTGGTTTGGATCCTCTGATTTAGGACCTTACAATAAAGGTCCATTCTTGGTACCAAAAGAGTCCGTAAACTAATCCTAAGAGAGATCTAAGAGAATAGTCATCAAGCTCATGACTTTATACCTTGAAAATATCCGTAGAGAAGTAACAATCCCATATCTAAACTTTCTCTTTTGCACCAACACCTTTCCTTGACCTTTGCTTCCTTGAAGAGTGGATTCAAAACACCAAAATGCTCCCATAAAGCCTTCCAAGCTCCAATAAAACTCAAAGAGGATTAGGGTTTCAACAAAACCATCTAAGGGTGAGAAGGAGGTTAACCCTTGAGGGTATAATGTTCTTTATATAGTGACATACCCTAAAAATTAGGGTTTACGGACTTTGGGCGTACTTCTCGTACTCTGGGCATACGTCTCCAATACCCGTGACTCCTCATCTCCTCTATGTTGGGCGTACCCCAGCTTACGCTGGGCGTACTATTGTGCTGGCCACCTTCCTTGCCACTTTTCTCTATTAAGGACCAATAATGCCAATACCCTTAAAGTACTATAATTTCTTCATTCTGAGTTTGTTTCTAATGAACTTTATATCCACAAAAAGGTGGCAAGAAGCCTTACGCTCCTAGCCACACCCCAAGCCATAAAACCTTTCGAATAAACCTGGGACCTATAAAAGACCGAATCGTCAAATTATGCTTATACCCTTGGCCTCCGAAGACACAATCGAGCACTTTCAAAACCGGGTGTTACAACTCTCCCCCACTTAAATTAGATTTCATCCTCGAAATCATTCCTTACCATTCCTCATGCCAAATAACTAAGGCTTCATGGCCACAGCTCCGAGCATACCATAGCCTTTTTAAGGCAACCGAAACCAATCCTCGAAGGGTTCTAAAACCCGAAAATTAACGAATTCCTTGCAACATGATCACATCTGTTTCATTGGAAATCTGAAGTTCGAGATGGTCTATCCCCCTGACAGACTGCTCACATTAAATCATCATCGAACTGATTCCTCATGAAGACCAGCCTAAAAGAATACTTTCCACCCGTAATACCTTGAGGCTTCCACAAGGACAAAATCACTGGTCAAATGCGACTAGCGAATAACAAGCAATTTCACACACATACCCATCTCACTGAAGTCGCTCCTACTCCTCTTGCTACCACATGGCTGTTTTCCTGAAGAACAATCGGGGACCTCCCTGGCCCCAACCTGGTTGCCAACTGTTCGGAACACCGCACACCTAGATGATTATTGATCCAAAAACATACTCAATCGTTCCCTGCGACCTCCGAAGAATACCTCGTCTAACCAAAACTGCCCTATCTTCTTCAACCCATTTGATCCATCCGATCGAGATAGGCTGACAACCAGTCGCCACTAAATCTGACGGAAAAAGGTGAATACTACCAGAATAGTTGTAGACTTACGTTATACCCTTGGCCTCTGAAGGCACAGTCGATCACTTTCAAAGCCGAGTGTTAAACCTCCAGAAAAGGACTATTTGATATTACACTTGAGGAGTTAAAGTCTTTTGGTCTTGAAATTGATGATATGTGTGGTCAAGGCTATGATAATGGAGCAAACATGAAAGGAAAAAACTAAGGAGTGCAAAAGAGATTTTAAGATATAAATTCGTAGATCATTTTACACTCCTTATGGTTGCCATTCTCTTAATCTAACATTATGTGATATGGATAACAAGTGCGTTAAAGGAATGAACTTTTTTGGATTCATCCAACACATTTATACTATCTTTGCAAATTCTACTAAGAGGTGGGAAATCCTAAAAGATAATGTAAAAGCTTTGAGTCTTAAGTCATCGTATCAAACTCGTTGGGAAAGTCAAGTTGAGAGTGTAAAGGCTATTAAATGCAACTTGTTGATGTACGAGAAGCTTTACTTCAAGTTAGATAAAAAGATAATGATGTTGTAATTGCAAGTGAAGCAACTTCACTAGCAGAAAAAGAACTTGGTGACTTTCAATTTTTTGTATCAACTGTTATCTGGCATGAAGTACTAAACCATGTGAATATTGTAATTAAAAAGTTATAGTTAAAGGATATGCATCTTGATAATGCTATTACAGAAATAAACAAATTGATTGGGTACTTCAAGGATTATAGAGAAACTGGTTTTTAAAAGCAATTGATGAAACTAAGGACATTGCTATTGAAATGGATATTGATCCAATATTTCCACAAAAGCATTTGATTGAAAGGAAAAAATGTTTGATGCGAGTTCGAGTAGCGAAGAAGTTTCATTTACACCTGAAGAGAATTTCAGAGTCAATTATTTCATATACATTGTTGATCAAACTATTTCTTATCTTAAGATAAGATTTGAACAATTCAAAGAGTATGTCAAAGTATTTGGTTTTTTATTTCCATATAATTTGAAGAGAACTGAACATAAAGATCTTAAGTCGTCTTGTCATCGTCTTAAAAAAGCACTCAAGCTTGAAGAAAGATCGGATATTAATACCGAGGAACTTTATACATATTTGAAATTATTTGAGACGTTGGAAACCAATGAATTTATCAACCCTATAAATGTTTCGAAGTTTTTGAAAGAACTTGAATATTTCCCAAATACATGCATTGCATATAGAATATTGTTGACTATTCCAATAATGATGGCATCTGTAGAAAAGAGTTTTTCTAAGTTGAAGTTATTGAAGTCTAACTTACGCTCCACAATGTCCCAAGAAAGACTTAGGTGTGATTTTGTTCGTTGGAATGCATTGGAATTAGAAGGAATTGAAATCTAATTAATTCACTTTCTTTTGTTTGGTTCAAGCTTTGAAAAGGAATTGGATTCCTAAATGAGTTAAATTTTTTTTCAACAAGGGAAAATAAATTCCATCAAAAAAGTGAAGGAATTAAAATTCCTTTTAAGTAAGAATGTTGAATATTAACATATTACCCATTTTACTGTTAACACTACATATGAACCCATTTGTCGCCACCACTATCGCCACCTCCACCATCATTCAACACCCACCACCCCCGCAACACACCACCACCACTTTTATCGCCACCCACCATCACCATCACCACCATAAATACATCCGCTACTACCACCCACTAGCACTATCACCTCCACCAACACTCAGTCACTCATCACCAGCACCACACATCACCATCGTCACCACCCACTATCACCACATCAACCACCGCCATAGCCACCCACCACCACCACCATCACCATCACCATCACTTGCCACCTCCACCACCTCTACCACCCCCACCCCCGCTCTACCACCACGACCATACCATCACTGCCACCACCACCATTATCATTTCCGCCACCACCACCACCACTACCACCACCCTCATCATTACTACCGTTACTACCACCATTGCTACCTCCACTACTACACCACCCACCACCTCCGCCACTACTCGTTGCTGCCACAATCACCATCACCATCAGAATTACTACAACCACCATCGTCATCACCTCCGCCACTACCCCACATCACCTATGTCGCAATCAACACCACTACTGTCACCGTCAACATCACTCCCACCATCACTATCATTTTTTATTTTTATAATTTATATAATATATTTTTACATACAAGTTATAAAACAAAGTAAAAATAAGAAAAAAGGAAACCTTTGTCATTTTATGTTATTTCAATACCATTTTCTGCCAACCAAACATAATATGAAATTATATTCAAATTTAATTACTAACAACTAAACAGAATATGAAATTGGATTAAAATTCCTGACCGATTCTAATTCCTTAACAGATTCCAATTCCATTAAAGACATACTGCGAACCAAACACAACATTAGTGGTTTGACGATGATATCAATTGAGAACAAAATCTTAGAGAGTATAGACTACGAAGAGTTGTTTAACTAATTTGCTATCGAGAACGCTAGGAGAGCTTCACGGATCATCCGTTAGCTTTTACGATATGTAATTATTCATTAAAATACTATGATTTTGCCGTGTTTGTTACTATTCAGTTTATCGTTGTTTTAAAAAAATTACTAGTTTATGTAATTTTAATTCGTTACACTTTAAAGTCTAAAGATTTTTTTTTGGCTCATCCTGAGCATTTGAATTCTCAGGATTGACCATGACTATTCAAGTAATTTACTATGAATAAAAAGAAAATAAATACATAAAGTAGTTTCTATATAAAATTTACACAAATAATAAAAACTATAATTTCTTAATTTAATTATTTATAAAATTGTAATATATATATATATATATATATATATATATATATATATATATATATATATATATATATATATATATATATATATATATATATATATATATATAGGTTTAGGTTTTATGGAAAATAAAAAACACTAAAAATCATTAAAATACATTAAAAAAAAATTTAGAGATCACAATTTTTTTTTGAACTTTTTAATCAAAAAATCGCAACTTTTAGGTCAAAATCGCTGAAAAAAAAAGTTTGAAATTTTTTTTTTACAAAAAAAAAAAAAATTGATTTTTTTATTTTTTTTTCAGCGAAATTCTAAAAAATACTGCAATTTTTTGATAAAAAATTTCAAAAAAAAAGTTTTGTGTTATCTTGGTATTTTTTTATGCATTTTTAGAGTTTTTTTATTTTTTTGTTTTCCAAATAACCGTTATATATATATATATATATATATATATATATATATATATATATATATATATATATATATATATATATATATATATATATAGGGTTAGGTTCATTTGAGACCACCTATATTTTGTGAGACCGTGAGACGCATTTTTTTTTTTTTTTAGTTAATTCATGTTCCAAAAATAATATTTAAAAAAGAATTTTTTAATTTTTCCATTTAATTTGCATTTTAAAATTATTTTTAGAATATGTACAGAATATTTCACGTATTTTAAAAAAAAAATAGAATTTTTTAATTTTTTTTAGTTAATTCAAGTTCCGAAAATAATATTTAAAAAAAAAATTTTAGATTTTTTTATTTATTTTGCATTTTAAAATTATTTTTTAGAATATGTCAGTGTAATATTCTATTTAGAATATTTTACGTATTTTTCAAAAAAAAAACGGAATTTTTTTTATTTATTTATTATTTTTTTAGTTAATTCAAGTTCCGAAAATAATATTTAAAAAAAGAATTTTTGGATTTTTCCATTTATTTTGCATTTTAAAATTATTTTTAGATTTGGTCTCACGGTCTCAGAAAATTAGAATGGTCTCAAATGAACCTGAACCTATATATATATATATATATATATATATATATATATATATATATATATATATATATATATATATATATATATATATATATATATATATATATATATACGATGAATAATCCACTTCTTTCATCTCTCAATTGTTTTTTTAGTCTACGACGTTCATTTATAATCCAACAAAAGCCCATATTTTGTGGTATATTTTATATCATATTCGTCCTTATTCTAACTTTTTATTATTATAAAGAAATAGAAAAAGCGTTGAAGAACCAGCCCACCCCACACTCACACTATATTTCTAACATTTTAATATTTTGAGGAGTTTATTATTTTTCTATTTAGTAAATATATATTTTGTACAACCAAAATCTAAATTAGATAAGCCAACGAGGCTTGCCAACGAGGCTTACCAACTCCAACAGCTCCATCTACTTTAGATCCCATATTCTCATCCAAACATCCATAAATTAATTTTTTTGAAAAAGTTAAAATTTTAATGTATTTTTTTCTCATCCAAACATCCATAAATTAATTTTTTTGGTCTTTACTATAAATCAAACTATAATCAAATATTCGAAGCTTCGAGCTTCGTTTCTTCCAATGTATTTTTTTCTTTTATGTTATTTGGGTGGTGGGGGTACGAATGTCCATTTATGTCCTGCACAATTATTATGCAATAAGTGAAAAGAAATTTGGAATTATGTCGATATAGGGTTCTAAAAGACACTCTTCTATTCTCTTTCTCAAAAGCTCACACCTTTCATAAAATGCTTCATTAAACCAGTAACAACTTGCTTTAGATTCTCTCCCAGATTTCATTCCCATTCGTCTTGATTTCTTGAAGATTCCGCCATCGAAGAACTTGTACACTAGTGATAAAATCTTTGATTAAACTCCTGGTATTTACATCTTCTTTATTTCCTCTGTTCTTTTTTTCAAGGGTTCTTGAATTCTGTCAAGAAACCTATTTGGGTTTTCTTGAAATTGCAATAATTGTAAATAAAAGAAACCTTTTTTTGATTTGGGTATTCTCTGGTTTATGTCAACCCGTGGGTTTCCTCAATTTTGTCAAGAAACCATAAACCTTTCTTGATTTGGATGTTCTTCTTTTTTTTTTTTAAAGATTGACCTAAATTCGGAAAACGGACAAGAATTTCAAGCGTCCTCTATTAACGTTTGTAGCGTTACTATACACTTTATGCTGTTTTTCATTCATTTCTTATGACTCAGAAACCTCAAAGTTAGCTTATTTGCTCAATTATTTCCAACGTGTAACAGACTATGATAAAGTTTCGGAGAAAATAAGGTTGATGTCCGACAATATCGGCGGTTTGGAACAATGAGGCTCGAATTGTGGCTTGGAAGTATCTTGTTTATATTTGGAAGTCTATCCAATGTAACAGGTAATGTTATCTGTTCTTGAAGGTTGACTTGAGGTCAAACTTATTACTCCCAATTTTGAATGAAATAGTCTTGATAAAAATCGGAGCTTTAACAAGAAAGATGTAGGTTTAGTATAAAATCTGGTTTTCCCTCTTCAATTTATGTTTATATTCTTGGATTTGCAGTTGCCTTTGTGGGAATAAACATCGCCGGCGAACTTTCAAACCTACCGTCGCCGGAGCAGGTGGTGGCGATCCTTAGAGCCCATAAAATAACACATGTTCGGCTTTTTAATTCCGATGTTCGTTTGATTAACGCATTAGCAGACACAGGGATCGAAGTTATGATTAGTGTTGCTAACTCGGACATCATGGGAATCGGAAAATCACCTTCAGCTGCCGCCTCATGGATTAACACACACGTTGCAGCGTTCAAACCCGCCACCAATATCACCGCCATTGCTGTCGGAAGTGAAGTTATTTCCTCTACTTCAACCGCCGTCCCTTTTCTTGTTTCCGCCATGAACTATCTTTACAAAGCTTTACTCGCTTCAAATCTAAACGACGTTAAAGTCTCAACCCCTTTATCAATGGATTTAATTCCGACGCCTTTTCCGCCGTCCACCGCCACTTTTAACCATTCATGGAATTCAACTATTTACGATATTCTTGAGTTCTTGAAAAACTCGAATTCCTTTTACATGTTGAACGCGTATCCTTATAAAGATTACATACAACACAATGGTGTTTTTCCGATTCAATATGCTCTTTTTCAGCCCCTTCCGGTGGTCAAACAAATCGTTGACCCAAACACTCTTTTCCATTATGAAAGCATGCTTGATGCTATGGTGGATGCCACGTATTACTCCATAGCTGCTTGTATTACTCCGGTGATCCCGATTATAGTGACGGAAACAGGATGGCCATGGGCGGGCGCCGCCAATGAAAGTGCCGCCACGGTGGAAAATGCAGAGACTTTTAACAATAACTTGATTAAGCGTGTTTTGACCGGGTCTGGCCCACCGAGTCAACCGGGTATTCTTATGAACTCGTACATTTTCGAGTTGTTTAATGAAGATGATAATCGAAGCTATGGTGTGTATTTTAGAAACGGGAGTGCGGTTTATAGTCTTGATCTTGGTGATTCTATGGAGAATAATACGGGCGGGTTTTGTATTGCGAGAAAAGGGGCGGATCCGGATGGGTTGCAAAGCGGGTTGAATTGGGCATGCGGGCAAGGGCAGGCGAACTGTAGTGCTATTCAATCCGGGCAGCCATGTTATCTGCCCAATACGGTTCAAAACCATGCTTCTTATGCTTATAATGACTATTACCAAAGAAAACGGATCGAAGGTGCAACATGCGACTTTGGTGGCACAGCTATTATAACAAATATTGATCCTAGTAAGTGTCTAA
The DNA here is from genome assembly GCF_052625555.1 of Lactuca saligna. Lineage (NCBI taxonomy): Eukaryota > Viridiplantae > Streptophyta > Magnoliopsida > Asterales > Asteraceae > Lactuca > Lactuca saligna. The sequence continues at coordinate 60,429,764 of NC_136417.1, read as the reverse complement.
AACTCTTTATTCTTTTCGTTAGAGTTCTGTATTAGGGGAAGATGGAAGACTCCAACATATATATAAAGGCAGATAGGATCATGTCATGTCTAGCTGACATGGGACTAGACATTTTTAGATCGGAGGTTAATATTGTAAATGAGCAAAACCCTAATTTTTTTTTTTCGGATTTGTAACGAATTATCTTGTCTTTCTCTTGCAGGTTACGGATCGTGCATATTTAAAGGAAGGTGAGATAAATATTCTTGGATCAATGATTTATGACAAGTGTCTTATTTTGATAGTCAAATTTAAATTAAATTTAATGACACTTGTCACCATCTAAAATAGGTAGAAGGAATTTAAAATTTAATGACACTTGTCACCATCTAAAATAGGTAGAAGGATATTAGGAAAAACAAGTAGGAGACTATTTAATTTCTCATTTTGATATCTTTGACTAGATTTTTAATGTGGAAAGAATGTTTTGAACAGTTCAAATTCGAGCGCCGGTAGGGTCAGCCCGCCAGCATTTGGACCGGTGGGTCCCACGGGAAGTGCATCACCAACACATCGAGTTCATGAAATTGGATATTTGATGTTGGCAACATTGCTTTTTTGCTAGATGTGCATATGTGTAGATTTTGTGCAGATTTGTATAGTTGATTCCATTGGGTCTCATTATGCTTAATGCAAGTGATTTTGTTTAATGTTTTGTGTTGATATGAGTATCATCATTATATTCAAAATAGTTTATCCTTCGAATCATTCATACATGTTTTTTGTTTGGTTGTACCTTTTTTCAGAGGTGTTGTCAAAATCATATTTGTATAGATGATTACATATTTTGTTACCATTTTTTTTTCAACTGAGAATCAAATCTATATACTTGAACAAAGTTAATAACTATGAGATATGTGAATTTGTTAAGATTGGATTTAGTTGTTGTTCAATATGTTTGTGTCTTATCATTTGATTAATAGAATATTAACCATTGTGTTCTATGGAATGTTAATCATATATTACTATGATCATGATTTCATAGGTAGTCTTGATTATTTAATACGGTCATTATTTAATAAATCAAATATTGGTATGTGGATACTTAGTTTGGTAATCGACATTAATTAATTATAAATATAGTTTTTTATTTAACAAATGTCAGTTTTAATATAACATCAAATTCGGATTAATAGTATACAAATAACTATTATGGTTATGGATATCATGTAATAATATATTTTATATTTTATAAAGTCTTTTAAAAGAACAATGTAAATAAACAGGTAAAAAAACTAATATGTTGAGTTGTTTTTGACAATCTATAAGTTAAAAAGAGAAAAAATATATTGAAAAATATACTTTAAAAAAAAAATTCAACATTATTCTCAGTGTAAAAAGTAGTATATGCTCGCAACATATTTTTCAAGACCGTTGTATTTTTATTATAAGACTCGACGGTAGCTCAAATTTATAAATGAGGCCCAAAAGTGCATTGAATAATTTTTGTTTGGTAATGTTTAACTAAGGCTATTGGGTGCGGTATACGTTTTTATGCGTAAAGTTGACGGGGCAGGGGGGTTCTACGCGTGAACACCGTCCCCTAGTCCGTAAACGTGATGCGGATTGAAGCTATGCACGCGTTGTTACGACCAATCAATGCAAAAGTTTTGAACGGTCAATATTTGAGCTGTTGTAAATTAAAAAATAAAATTAACTTTTTAAACTTATATAAATACCAAATAATTTTAAACCATTTTACACCACAACAATTCTTTACATATCTCTCTATTTTCTGTTAAAAGTATGGAGCAACATCAAAATACTTCTACCACTCCAAGCACCCTAACAACCTCAATCGTTTCAAATGATCAATATCAATGTTACATTCAAATGCTAACATCCCTAATACAACAACAACCTCTATTTTTATTATAAGACTCGACGGTAGCTCAAATTTATAAATGAGGCCCAAAAGTGCATTGAATAATTTTTGTTTGGTAATGTTTAACTAAGGCTATTGGGTGCGGTATACGTTTTTATGCGTAAAGTTGACGGGGCAGGGGGGTTCTACGCGTGAACACCGCCCCCTAGTCCGTAAACGTGATGCGGATTGAAGCTATGCACGCGTTGTTACGACCAATCAATGCAAAAGTTTTGAACGGTCAATATTTGAGCTGTTGTAAATTAAAAAATAAAATTAACTTTTTAAACTTATATAAATACCAAATAATTTTAAACCATTTTACACCCCAACAATTCTTTACATATCTCTCTATTTTCTGTTAAAAGTATGGAGCAACATCAAAATACTTCTACCACTCCAAGCACCCTAACAACCTCAATCGTTTCAAATGATCAATATCAATGTTACATTCAAATGCTAACATCCTCAATACAACAACAACCTCTATTTACCAATATTTCATTTCAACCAAACTACTTCCAACAACAAAGACCGCAACAATTCAATCAACCCCAATTCCATGGTTTTCAACAATTTCAACCCCAACAATTCCAAACATAACCATCTCAACAATTCCAAACACATCAATAAGTCTCTTTTTCTCAATCCCCACCTATAAATCTGGACAACGACGACGACGACCGGGTCGAAGAAACACAACCATCTAGGCGAAGGAAATCAAAAGGAAAAACTACAAATGAAAGAGGAACGACTTGGATCGAAGAAGAGGAGGAGGCTTTAGCTAAAGCTTGGATTTCTATATCGTGTGACTCGAGGACGGGCAACGCGCAAACATGAAACAGTTTTTGGCTTCGTGTTTTAGATCACTTTCACTCGCTTTTGGGAAGGCAAACAGGCCGAATGTACGACGCGATCAATGGAAAATTGTGTGAATTACGAGTGGTGTGCACCAAGTTTAACAACATATTTGAAAATCTAAAAAATATGCATAAAAGTGGTAGCAACGATTTCAATATTTTATCAACCTCTTGCCAACAATTCAAAGTTACCAATGACGGTAAAGCGTTTGGCCACCAAAAAGCTTGAGAAATTTGTCGTAAGGGTCCAAAATGGGTCCTTAACTCGGAGAATTCGCATTAGAATCGACCACCGGCTCCAACAAAAGGCCAAGAACTTCCGAGTCAGATGTGGGTTTCGGTGTCGGCCTCAATGACGACTATGATGGGACCGAAGGGGAGGGTCCAACGGAAGTCCAACTTAGTCGATCATCGGGAAGAGATAAAGGGAAAAAAGCGGCGTCTTCAAATGGGAAAAAGACTAATGAAGATTACTTGCGGACAAAATTGACAAAACTCTAAGTTTTTTATAATATATATATATATATATATATATATATATATATATATATATATATATATATATATATATATATATATATATATATATATATATATATATATATATATATATATGAGTCAACGGAGAAAACTCGACGTTGGAAACAAGCACTCACCGATCTTCAAATTTTAAACACGAAGCCGCAACTGGATATCGACCTGGTAAATTTAGTTGCATTTCTGAAACTCCAACAAGTTCGGGAAAAGTATGAACCTTAGGTTTTAACGTTTTTAATATTTATGTTTAATTTCTATGGTTTTTAGTAGTTTTTAATTTTTATGTTTTATGTTTTTTATGTAATGTGAAATATCTAATTATGTTATTAATTTAGTTTTTTTTCTTTATTTTAATCTAAATATAACAAAAAAAAAAAATTTTAAAAAAAACATTGTAGAGTGATATCCATTTTCATGGCTAGTGAATATATAGTGGGATGATGTGGTCATATCACTTTTCTATTTCTATTTATTTAATTATTTTTATACTTATGCTTTTATCATATCATACTATATTATAAAGGAAACATTTTTTCTTTCACTACATTCATTTGAAACTCTCATGCATTTTTGTTTTCACTACATTCATTTGAAACTGTTATGATTTTTTAGTTTCTTTCTAATAATGATTATAAGTTGGTTAGTAAGATTAAATAAATATCAAACTTAAAGTGTAATCATATAAACTAAATTTCAATGTTAAAAGAATATATTTACTTCTACTTAGAAAGTTATGTTTTTTTAACTTTTTAATATTATACTGTATTTATTAGTTTTAATATACTGTTGGATGTAAACTATTATCATTTTAAAGCTACAACTTTTGAATAATTAGTATAAAATATTTGAATTATTAATCTAAATATAACATTACAGGACCACCTTAAATATAAATTTTAGTTTAACATAAACAACCCAAATAATATTTTGTAAATAGTTAAAAGTGATAAATTGTAGTGTCTTTCTAATAATAATTATAATTTGGTTAATAATTTTAAATAAATATCAAACCTAAAGTGTAATCATAAATAAATAAAATTTCAATATTAAAATAATATTTTAATTATACTTATAAACTTATGTCTTTAACTTTTACCATATTATACTTAATTTATTAGATTTAATATGTTGTTGTATGCAAACCATTATCAATTTAAAGCTACAACTTTTGAACAGTTTGAACAAAATACATAAATTATTAATTTAAATATAACATTACAGTGTTAACTTAAATATAAATTTAAGTCTACTTAAAAACTCAATGAATATTTTGTGAAATAGTTAAAAGTGATAAATTGTAGTGTTAAATGCAAAAACTATATTATAATATCAATTTAACTAAAATATTTCCTAAAGATATTTGTATAATCGTTAAAAGTTTTCAAATAAGTAACTTAAAATAACTTACAATAACAATAATTAAAATTAACTCTATATAAATGATTATATTGTTAACTTTAAAATCAAAAAACAATATCTGATGTTTTAAATAATTATAATGATAGAAATTAAAACGTTAAGAAAATAAATTTTAAAAAATTAATTAACAATAACAAAAACTATAAATAACATTAAGCCATATATTATATTTAATTTTACTCATGAGTAACTCGCGGGTAGAAATCATTCAACGGTTGAGATTATACAGTTATAATAGATGTATATATTATCATATAATTCAAAATAATCAATATATTATATCAATTTAGTATACGAACTATCATATCAAACTTAGCAACAACGTTATTGTTATATTAAAATAATATATATTTGTAAAAATTTCAACTATATAGGTGTTTCTACGCAACGCGCGGACATTTGCATAGTATTAAATAATTAAAAGAAAAACAAAACGTTAAAATGACTCATGTATATATTAAAGCACAAAGATGTCGAAAAGATAAATCATATGCTTATAAACTAAAATGTTGTGTGGATTTCATAGCTAGAGATAGATAAACTTGAAGAAATATGTAACACATACAATTAACTTATAAGGTGAAGCAACCAATTTTTGACTAATGATTTTTGTCAGTTATGCTTATAAACTAAAATGTTGTGTGGATTTCATAGCTAGAGATAGATAAACTTGAAGAAATATGTAACACATACAATTAACTTATAAGGTGAAGCAACCAATTTTTGACTAATGATTTTTGTCAGTTCTATCAATTTTATAGATGTAGCTGACGATAATATAATAATCCTTATTGAAAGAGATGTCACGGATCTAGAGAAAGTCCATTATCACCAAAACCAAGGGCGGAGGCAACACAGGGGCTAGCAGGTGTACTGCCCCCCTCCCCCCCCCCCCCCCCCCCCAACTTCCTTTACTTCCATTATATACTAATAAATAGAAATTTATATATATATATATATATATATATATATATATATATATATATATATATATATATATATATATATATATATATTGTTTAAACCCAAAATAAAATTCAATTTAAGCCCATGCCCCTCCTATAGCCCACTTAATTTAATAAAGATACAAAATACATCACTTACCACAATTTTAGGTGACGACAATTGCTGCCAGCAATTACTTCAAAGGGGGAATATCTTCAAAGGAGAGCATCAATTACAATTTAATTCATTGGCACTCTCAAGGTAAATGGTTGCTTTATGTTTTTCGATTTCCATCTTAACTATGATTCAAATAGTTATATCTAACATTTGTAACTTGTGATTAATATTTATTTTGAATAGTATAATTCGTAATTAATGATAATATTATGATTGGTTAATTGGTTTGTTAATTTTTATAATTATAGGGTAAACCATGAGCGAAAAAAGAACAATTGATTATTTTTTCAAACGACAAGAAGATGTTAATGACCCACAACCCGAAAGAAATAGCAATATGGAAGAGCCAATTAATGTTGAACCTGAAAAAATGATGTTTCAAATTCAAGAGAGGTAAACATAGATTCTTTGATCCGTGATCCCGGAGAACGACCTTTGATCTCAAGTTATCCAAGTCACCAACGTGATGAGATTAGACGATTATATATTAAACTTGGATCATACTAAATTCAAAAATCAAAGTATCCTTCAAGTCCTAGTGGTCCAAATGGTTCTATGCGTACTTTTCAACAAGCTTGGTTTAAAAAATTTTGGTGGTTGAATATTCTGAGAAAAAGGATGCTGCATTTTGTTTCCCTTGCTTTCTTTTCAATAAGAAACCTATTGGACAAGTCGGGTCAGATACATTTACCGTCACGGGGTTTAATAAATGGAAAAAAGTGAATTGTGGAAAAGATTGTGCTTTCATCTTCCATGAAGGTAAGACCCCGGCCTCAGCACATAATTTTTCTGTCAGATGCTATGAAGATTTAAAAAACGAGTTGTGTCACATAGAGAATGTGATAGAGAAACAAACGACTAAACAAGTTATGGATAATAGATTACGCCTTAAAGTTTCTATTGAGGCTATCAAATGGCTTACATTTCAAGCATGTGCTTTAAGAGGTCATGATGAGGGACCTGACTCAAAAAATCAAGGGAATTTCCTTTAACTTATAAAGTTGCTTGCTTCTTATAACAAGACTATTGATGATGTTGTGTTAGAAAATGCTCCTCAAAATGCAAAGTACACATCACCGGATATCCAAAAAGAAATATTGCGTGTTTTAGCTACAAATGTACAAAAAGCAATTCGTGGTGAAATCGGGACTGCAAAATTTTGTTTGATAGTTGACGAGTCTCAAGATGAATCTAAGAAAGAACAAATGGCTATTGTTGTGAGATTTGTTGACCAAGATGGACATGTCAAAGAAAGATTTTTGGATTTGATTCATGTCAAAGATACAACTTCATCGATCGTGAAAAATGAGATAATGTGTTCATTGTCTTATCATAAACTTAGTGTCCAAGATATTTGGGGTCAAGGATATGATGAAGCTAGTAACATGCGTGGAGAATGGAATGGGTTGCAAGCTTTATTATTAAAGGAATGCCCTTATGCTTATTACATACATTGTTTTGCTCATCAATTGCAATTGGCTCTAGTTGCAGCGTCTAAAGATGTGGCCGAGGTCTATAACTTCTTCAAAACTTTAAACTTTATAGTTAATGTCATAACTTCTTCTTCCAAGCGTCATGATCAATCGCAAGATGCTCAAATTGCTGAAATTTCTCATTTAATTGAGGTTGATGAGATTGAGAGTGGAAAAGGAAAAAATCAAATACGAACACTACAAAGACCTGGAGATACTAGGTGGAGTTCTCATTTTAAATCAATATGTAGTTTGATGAGACTTTTTGGTCCATCTTGTGTAGTGTTGACTGACATTGCTACAAAAGGTTCTACATCTTCTAAAAAAGGTGATGCAATATTTGCACTTAAACATGCAATGTCATTTGATTTTGTCATTGTTTTGCATATGATGAAAGATATAATGGGGATAACTGACAAGCTTTGCCAATCTTTACAACAAAAATCTATAGATATTATTAATGCATTGGCCTTGGTTTCCACAACAAAAATATTGCTTCAAAAACTGAGAGATGAAGGTTGGCAATCACTTTTGGATCAAGTGGTTTGTTTTTGTAAAAGAAGTGACATTTTGGTCTCTGATATGAATGAGACTTACAAATATGTAATTCAGACACAGCGTGATAAAGACAATATCACTGTAGAGCATCACTACCGAGTTGAATTGTTTATTGCTGCTATTGACAGTCAGTTACAAGAGTTGAATTCTAGATTTAATGAATCTGTAACAGAGCTTCTCCATCTCAGTGTTGCACTAGATCCAAAAAAGTCCTTGAATGTTGAAGATATATGTAAATTGGCAATAACTTATTATCCTTTGGACTTTACAGAGCACGGAATTCATTTGTTGAAACTTGAGTTACGACATTATGAGTTAGATGTGCCCAACCACCCATAATTGAAAAATTCTTCTACACTTTCTGAGTTGTGCAGGGGTCTACATGAAACTGGAAAGGCTGGTACTTATCCTTTGTTTGACAGATTGATTCGCATTATATTGATGCTTCATGTTTCTACTGCGACATCTGAAAGAGCATTCTCAGCAATGAAAATCGTGAAAACGCGACTTCGGAATACCATGAATGATGATTTTCTTAAAAGTTGTATGCTTATTAACATTGAGAGGGAGATTGTTGATACATTTTCCACAGATAAACTTATAGATGATTTTTCTTCTATGAAGTAACGATGGGAACAACTTAGAGTGAGAAAGGTACTATTAGTTATACTTTTACAAAAAATTTATTTTTATTCTTCTAAATTGAACATAATATCATATGTATCTATGTTCTAAGTCGTTCTTTTAATAATAACAGGTTAATGTATGAGAATCGGTGCTTATGATCGTTTGAAAACTTTTGAAGATTGGTTCTTTATCACTTTTTCTTTCAATTTTACAAACTCGATTATGTTATTTGAATATATTTTTTTTAAATTATATATAAGCCCCCTTATCTTTAAATCCTGGCTCCGCCCCTGACCAAAACCAATCTCATAGATCGTGGGAAGTTAGGCAGCGTAAACCTCTCAATGTTCATCATAAGCAGGAATGGAATGAAAAAAAACAGGGTACCCCAAAAGAATGAAAATGACGTTTTTTTGGAGGAATCACACTCTCACCGTAATGAACCATTCTTTTACATACTAATAACCAAACATGATTTTTTATGGTAACTGAATGATTGATTCCATTCCTCCCTTCATTCCACTATACCAAATGAGTTTGAGATAGTTGTTGGCAGATTCTTAAAAATAATAAAAATATATAACGGAGGGTAAAATGGTAATTTAAAAAGATTGTAACAGATGGAATTGTATGTAAGGTATTTCCCCATGAATAATACTTATCATTAAGTTGGTATAAATAGTATTACAAATAAAAGTTGGTTGTATTACAAATACAATCATAACAAATGCGTTATACTAAATATATAATATACGCTAACAACCCCCACAGTTGGAATCGGAGGATCAAAGATATTTAGAATGGACCAAAAATCAATGAACAAAGAAGATGGTAAACCCTTTGTGAAAATATCTACATATTGCGACAAAGATGGGACATGAAGAGCACGGACTTGTCCTGAGGAGACTTTGTCATGAATAGAATTGAAGTCGATCTCTATATGTTTGGTTCGATGATGTTGAACCAAGTTGGTAGATAAATACAGGGTTGGCTCAAGTGTGTACCAAACTAAGCAAAGGCTTAGGGCCCCAAATTCTAAAAGGCCTCCAATTTTAAATCTTATTCATTAATTCTAGTAAAAAAAAGTCTCGATCATTCGATTGTTATGCACGCCCGAGGGAAGCGGCGATTCGCTTTCCAAAGAAAGGTAGAAAAACCACGCAGAAAAAATGCAACCTTCTGCTGAATGATCTCTTCAAGTGTTCTTCTTGGTTTTAGTTTTCTTCCTTCTCGGATCGATGACTCCTTCTCGTGTCCTCTACTCCTCCGGCCACCATTATAAAATATAGTCGGAAAGTGAAACAAAGAAACACAACAGCCTTCTCTATTATTCCTTCCGTTCACTAATTCAGAGATTGTGATTCTCCATGGAGATTGTGATTCTCCACTCTTCAAAGGCTTCAAAAGGACAAGGCTGATGGTTAACTAAAAGTCTGAAATGGTATGCGTTTTAGTGATTCCAATTCCATTATCTGATAATCTGATTAATGATTATCTTAGACTTCTAATTCTAGTTTTGAGTTTGCATGTGCTATATAATTAACATTTCATATCTTTTAACCTACAATTATAATGATCTTTATGAGTTTGAATTATAGAATTAGTCTATCTATATGCTTTTATGGTATAAAGTTTAACCAGGTAATCAAAAGCTTCTATAAGTCTATAATTCATATTGATTATAAGCTAGAATTATAACTCAGTCACATCCAAATTTAACTGGATGCCTTTTGAACTCGTATACTAAATAAAAGATAGATAACAATTAGTAAGTGGAGCTATATATGAGCTTTACTAGTTATATAATCATTAGGGGCAAGGACACATCATCTTGACCATTATAATAGAATGTCAAGCAACTATCGGTTAAAAAAATAACTCTGTTTATAAACTTTTTAGTTTATTATTGCAGGTCCTAAACCCGGATAAAGGATGAAGGTTTATAACATGAAGTATAGTAAATGCTAAAAGGCACCAAATTTTTTGTTCGCTTACAACCCCCAAAATGATGAGCTGCCCCTGGATAAATAGATTGCACTCACGTTGTCACAATAGACAATTGTAACCATAAAAGTTGGTTGATGAAGCTCACAATGTAAGTTACGGATCCATCAAGTTTCAACAACAACATTGACAACACCTCGATACTCAACTTCAACACCATACCTTGAAATTATCCCTTGCTGTTTGGATGACCATGAAATTAGATTTTGTTCCAGAAAAACACAATAACTGGAAGTGGAATGTCTGGTGTTGGGACAGCCGGCCTAATCAGAATCAAAGTAGGCAATGAGGCTGCATGCTGGAGAGACATACAACTGAAGACCATGATCAATAGTGCCTCATGGATAATGTAATTGTAACCACTTGAGGCATCCACATTACTGGTGCTAGGCTCTAAAACTCCAAGCAATCAACCACAAAAGAAAGGTATGTTATTCTACTTAAAGTTCTGTATTACAAGTACCCCATAACATGCTAGTTAGGCTATAAACCTTGGAAATCAAATTTGCATGTATTCTATAGAAAACATAGATCCAAGGTTTCTAGGGTTGCATGTACACCATAGGAGTGTTAGAATGCTCAAAACCCAACAATGGCATCAGAGCCTAAGCTTATTTTCTTGATACTTGATGCAAACTTTTTGAAAAAGCTCAAAAATATGCTATCTGCTGCATGAACTCACCGAGTCCATGGGGGGACTCGACGAGTCCATGTGATAATTCATCCTACTCGTCGAGTAGGTTCTTGCACTCGACAAGTAGGAGCCCCTGAGTGCAAATTTTCAAGTTTTGATGCTGGAAATGGACTAGAAACATTACCCTAAACTGTTTTGGTGCTTTAAAACTTGTTTTAGATTGTGTAATGGTTGTGCTAATCCATTTACAATGGCTAATATCAAAATTCCGTGTTTTATATGTGTTAATATGATTCTTGAAAGTTTGATATGAATGTTCATGTTCTTATGAGTTTTTGTTAGATCATAGGAGTTATTTGATGAATTGTTTAATGATTAATTCTTGATCAATTATGTGTTTAATGGAATCCATAATTTGTCTTCAAGTTATGGATTACCAAAAGTCACTCTTTTAAAGTCCATATTAAAACACATAGGTTACATAAAATTAAAGGTGGCTCATTTTAATAAACCATTAACTCATAAGTTATGTAGTTGAAAGGTCTTGAATAGTTTCAAAACTTGCCTTCAAGTTTAGAATTTGTAAAGTCTCACACATTAATACTTTAATTCCAAATTAAACCTTAAAATTTTAAAAGCTTAAAATTCAACCCTTATACTTCTATAATATTAAAAGTTTAATTATATATATATATATATATATATATATATATATATATATATATATATATATATGTATAAGAATAAGTCAGTCTTACCGTTACTAGGTCTCATTCACGAAGCCAGTCTATAAAGGGGTATAAGGTTACTGCCTATAAAATGGCGGTTTAATGGGTGTCCACTCTCACCCACCGCTTCCTTGACTGGTGGAGGGTCGTTATCCGAACGGATAGGATATGACCTTAATCCTCATTAAAAGTATAATGAAATTATAAAGTAACTAAACATTTATTAATTCCCAATCTTAGTTACTTTAGGAAAGTGTGAAATTGGTGCTAACCCATGAAACTACACTTTGTACCTTACCAAGTCGCTAGTGAAGCGTGTGTGGTTAACCAGCACACTAACAAGGACTAGTAAGAGTGGCAAAGAGTGACTTAAGTTTTATCATAGATCGGTGGAGCGCGTGTGGTTAACCGGAACATCGATTGGGTGATAAAATTAAGGGTACCAAGTTAATTTGCATGGTTATTCACACCTTGTTTGTGATCCTCGACATCCCAATCACAAACTTGAGAGGGCACAATCGAGATTTAAACATGCCATTGAAGGTTCAATGTATCTCAAAGGATCTAGGAGTTTCAAATCCAATTAAAACTTAATAATTTATTTTGTTTCGAATGGTGGAAATTGGTAAATCGTCATTTACCTACTTTCAAATATTTTATACCTTGGATTATGACATCCCTCTTCCAAGTTATGAAATAGTTTGTAGGGTCCTAGCCTTAATATTTCATTTGGGTGACTTATTAAGGACTTCTTATCTAATTAAAACTTGCATTTCTTTTCTTTCAGATGTCTTCCAACACTGCTGATGGCTCAAACCCTACAAGCTCTTTTTCCCTTATGAACTTGTGTGGGAAAGTCACTTTTGATGGTTCTAATTTCAATGAATGGATTAGGAACATCAGAATGATTACCCGATATGAGGACAAGGAATATGTCCTTGACAAGGAGCTCAAGGTTGTAAATGAGTCCATTACTACTTCTGAGGAGATTGCGGAGTTTGCTGCACATGAGAGGGATGCTACTAAAGTGTCATGCATTATGTTGGCTACTATGACTCCCGAACTCTAGAAATCCTATGAATATTTCTACCCCTATGAGGTTCACCAGGATCTGATGGAAATATACCATCAGAGCGCACGTAAAGAGAGGTATGAAGTCATCTCCTCCATGATAACAGCCAGGAAGAAGGATGGTGAACCCATCACCGATCACTTGTAGAAAATGCAAAGATTCGTGGATTGGTTGCTAAAGCTTAATGTGGACTTCCCTGAGGACACAAAGATTGATATCATTTTCCATTCCTTACCTCCAAGTTATGATCAGTTTCGTATGACTTATCATATGAACAAGGAGGAAGTCACGTTTAGCAAACTTCAAGGACTTTTAAGGACCGCTGAAAGTGGCCTTAAAGGTAAATCGGTTGTTACTTCTACTCCTACTCCTACAACAGCCCCTGTACTAGAAATTGGGCAAGGAAAGGGGAAGAAGATGAAGACCCCTTCGAAGGGTACCAAGGGAAAGTCTGTTGATGGCTCCTCTTCAAGTGGGACCAAGAAAGGTCCCATTCCTCCTTCTTCAAACCCAAAGGAAGCACAATGCTTCTACTGCCATGAAAAGGGGTACTGGAAGCGAAGCTGCCCTAAGTACTTGTAGGATGTAAAGGATGGGAAAGTTAAACCCACCCATGCAGGTATTTATACCATATTGTCTAAAAACTCATTCCATACTAACTCTTGGGTGCTTGATACAGATTGTGGTATTCGCATTTGTACTGATTTTCAGGGCCTAAGAAGTAGTGAAGAAGTGGAGCACGGGAAGATAAACTTAATCATGGGTAATAGGAAAGCATCACATGTAACCAAGATTAGAGTTTATTCTTTATTGCTTAATAATGGGCTAACTTTAGATCTGAATAAATGTTGTTACTCGTCAAAAATGGCGAGAAATATTATTTCCCTTCATAGTTTGTACAAGCAAGGATTCTAATTTTCATTTTATAATAAAATTAGTGTTATTGATGCCTTTTATAATGACGTGTTTTATTTTAAATCATTACCTTGTGATGGTGTATATGAAACTATGTCAATTGTAGACAACTTAGGAAATAATGTATTTCATATTGATTCTTCGATTACCTTGGATAAAGCATCCTTGTGGCATTGTGGTCTTGAACATAGGAACAAGAAGCACATAGGCCAACTCCAAAAGGCTGGAGTTTTGGAATCATTTGACCTAAAATCAGATGATAGTTGCGAGTCTTGTTTACATGGAAAAATGACAAAGTCACCCATCAATGGTACGTGTGAGAGGGGTGAAGGTTTGTTGGACCTCATACACATAGATGTGTGTGGACCCTTCAAAACCGCCACAAGGGATGCTAATCGCAACTACGTGACTTTTACTGATGATTATAGTAGATATGGATATATCTACTTAATCAAGCATAAGTCAGAAACCTTTGAAAAGTTCAAAGAGTTCAAGCAGGAAGTGGAGAATAAATTGGGCAGGAACATCAAGATGCTCCGATCCGATCGGGTAGGAGAGTATCTTAGTATTGAGTTCCTTGACTATCTTAAGGAATGTGGGATTGTCTCACAATTGACAAATCCTAGGACACCACAATTGAATGGTATAGCTGAGTGGCGCAATCAAACCTTGTTGGACATGCTTCGTTCCATGATGAGTTGATATTTGTTACGAATATCATTATGGGGTATGCCTTAGAGACTGTCGTCCATATCCTTAATCTAGTCCCTACCAAAAAGGTTGCCAAAAAACCTCACGAGATGTGGACTGGGAAGGTTCCAAATTTAGACCACATCAAGATTTGGGGTTGCGAGGCTTTCGTGAGATGCGAGTCTCACGACAAGCTCGAACCTCGAAGTGAGAGGTGTATTTTCATCGGCTACCCACAAAAATCCTTTGATTACCTCTTCTACAGACCCGGTGAGAATGTGGTCTTTGTGGCAAGGAGAGGAATCTTTCATGAGAGAGAATTTATAAGCCAAGGAGGCAGTGGGAGGCAAATTGACCTTGATAGCCTCAAGATTCAAGCGGTGAAGGAACCTCAAACACTAGTGACCAACCTGAGGAGGAAACTCCTGCTGAGCCGATAGATGAGTTCGTACCTCCGAGGCGTTCCACTAGAGTTAAGAACACACCTAATTTTTATTATGGTTTTCACATCACTACTGAAGGTGATGCATTTATCAGTGACAGTAAACTGATAGATTTGGATGAACTTAATAATTACAAGGAAGCCATGGTAGGCCTCGAGTTTGCTAAATGGAAAGAGGCAATGAACAACGAGATTCAGTCCATGTATGACAATTGGTTGAAAATATACCAGGTCGTAAGATAGTTGGATGCAAATGGATCTTCAAAAAGAAGATTGGCATGGATGGGAAAGTTCACACTTACAAAGCGCAACTGGTGGCGAATGACTTTACTCAAACTCTGGGAGTTGACTATGATGAGACCTTCTCACCAGTAGCAAAGATTAAGTCTATTAGAGTTCTGTTGGCCATAGCTGCATTTCATGATTATGAAATATGGCAAATAGATGTCAAAATTGCTTTCCTTAATGGAAAGTTGGCTGAGGATGTTTACATGGCTCAACCAGAGGGTTTTTGTAACGCCCTATTCTAAAATACTCATTTAGGGATTTTTGAAGCCAAGGCTAAGGGTGTTCTGGTCATTGATGGGCTTTGAGTTTTATTCGAGAAGGTTTTGGGCCGAGGTATGTTGCTAGAAGCGTAGGGCTTCTCGCCACCTTTTCGTGGATATAACGTTCGTCGGAAACAGACTTAGGATGAAGGAGTTATAATATTTTGAAGTTGTTGTCATTTATGGCCCCTCAATGGAAAATTTGGAAAAGAAGCCATGCATGGAAAGTAGGAGGCCCGTGGGTACGCCCAGCGTATGAAAGGAGGTGGACGCGGGAGCTTTTTGGCGTACACCCAGCGTAAAGGATGTACGCCTAGCGGATGCTCAGTGTCCAAAAACCCTAATTGTATGGCATGTCACTATATAAGGAATGTTATACCTTTAAGTTTCAACCTCCATTCCACCCTAAAGAGCTGCTATGAAACCCTAACCCTCCTTTGACTGTTTTTGGAGCTTTGGAGGCCTTTGGAGAGTATTCTAGTGTTGTAAAGCCATTTCCTCAAGCAAGTGAAGAACAATGAAGGTGGTGGACTGAAGGAGGAGATATAGATATGGAGTTATAACTTCATTTTAGACTTCGTGGAGGTATAAAGTTCATGACTTTACTTAAGGGTGCGTAGATCTAGTTTTGGAGTCATTTTGAGTCCCAAGATTTGACCTTTATGATGGAATCTCGTTTTTTAACTTAGTGTTGCCACCCTCAAGGGTAAAAGTATTCCATAAGCAGTAAAGTTTCAAACTTGTTGGTCCATTCATAGTCATGAATGAGATCTATCCCTCTTTATGAAAGTAGAGGATCATTGTTCGAGTTTTAGTTGTTTGGGGCCAAGTAAAGTCACCAAGTCAGTGACTTTATGGATAAGACATGGAAAACAACTTGGATTCGAGTTTGTAGCCTCTGGAGTGAAGTAATAAGCACCTAATGGAAAAAGGACTTAACAGGAGGATTACATTGAGCATATGTGCAGGTACGCCCAGCGTACTCACCATCAGGTTAGTACGCCTAGCATACATAAGGGTACGCCCCGTGTACTCTGTCTGTATTGTGGTTTGTGTATTATGCCATGCTTTGGGCCATGCTTTGAGTCATTGGACTGGTGGGCCATCAGGAGCCAGTTAGTTTGGGCCCAATAGAGCATATTGGGGCCATTAATGGCTACTAGTACGCTTAGGAAGCTTACTTAGTTTTGAGCCTTGTTTGTGGGCATTAGATATGGACCAATATGGACGAGGGGTGGAATGGTCATTTTACCCTTAGATGGATTAATGTATTGGACTAAGTGATATTTTGTGTTGTTAGCTCAGGAAGCCAAAGGAGTAGCAGTTCGGCAATTGTCACATAGCAGCCATAGGGATATCAACAAGGGTTCGACGGTGCAAGGTGATTCTCCTCATTGTGTGAATGGGTCTACGGCCACAATTCCGACGCATGTAGTTTATGAGTAGGAAGACATGGGGGTTAGCCCTAGGCATTGTATGCTAGTATGTGATTCCGGATTAAGGTCCAATGCCAGGCGGGTTCCTGAGAAACGTTTGCATGATAATTTATACTTGATGTCTGTGTGATACTTGTATGTGCCTGGTAGGGAGGTGGGTGTGGGCGAGGTCTCGTACCCCACCATTAGCAGAGTGTGGACGGGGTTCCATATCTCATTAGTAGTAGATCAGGGGCGAGGCCCAAGATAAGAGGATGGTGAGTGTCGACGGGGGCCCGTATCTCACTAACAACAGGAGCTTGGATGGGGTTCCATGTCTCACTAGTACCAGGATAGGGGTGAGGCCCAAGACAGGCGTGGCCTTAGGACAGTAATGCAATAGGGTATGTTCAGTTTATGTGTTATGTGCTATGGTTATATGTTTTCATGTGTTTAGCAGGCAGGGTATAGAGACAAGTGGGGCCTAAAGTAAAAGAGATCTATATACCGAGCGGGGCTCGAAGCCAGGAGGGGCCTAGGATCAGGTAGGGCTCGATGTAGCGGGAGAGCCTCAAAGTAGCAGGCGTGGCCCAGTACTTGCAGTATGTGATTATGCATGGTATGTGGTAGGTTGGGGAACTCACTACGCTTCGTGCTTACGGTTTTCAGTTTTGGTTTCAGGTACTTCCGGTAGCAGAGGGAAGAGTTCTGGGTGATTGCATAGCACACACCATTTTTTATTCAGCCTGGGATGTTTACTCTGATAAAATAAAATAATGTTTTGGACATGATACTCTGACGTGATATGTTTGGTATGAATGGTTGACACTTGTGTTTTTTTTATTAAATTAAAAATGAAATTTTTGGTTTGGATTTTTGGGTCGGTACAAGTTGGTATCAGAGCCTTGGTTTGAGGGATTCGGGCACGCTCTCGGGTGTTTCTAAATACTAATTGCTTCTTGTTACGTGGATAGAATTGCTTGATTATGTTCTGGTTAGATTTCCCTTCTGTCTGAATGCTACTTGCTTTGTGCTTTGTGGGACTCTGAGTGATGGGAGTTAGCCATTAGGTGAATGCATCAAGTCACATGTGACCAGGGTTGAATAATCTTAGAGTGTTGGATTTGGCCCTATTGCGCAGCTAATGTCTGAGTCTAACCATTGTAGGGATAAGTCCTTTACTCAAAGGATTATCTAAGACTCATCACATGTGATGGTATTCAGGCAGTGGCTAATTGGCATTATAAAGATACCTTCAGTAGCTGAGGACAGGGTGTGGGTTGGAGCTTACCTTAGGGAAAGCCTAAGATGAGATTTGTGTTGGGATCAGTGTTAGTAGGAGGGAGTTGGTGGAGTTGAGGAAATTCTTGAGGAAAGTACAGATAGATGTGGAAGGTAGTATGGGCTTGTAGTACTGAAAGCAAACGATCCGTACTCGATTCAAGAAGGGCCAAGATGAGACCAGGTAACTTATAGTGAGTGTGTGATCCCTCGTTAGTAAGGAATATCCTGATAGTTGTTATGATATGTTTTCAGCATGGTGACGTTGCGTGAGAGGCCAGTGGGCGGATCAGGCGCTGAAGAGGGATTTGGCTTAGGATCAGGGGCCGAGCAACTAGAGGAGCGGATGAGGGAGTTGATATCAACTGAGGTTATGTGCGGTACTCTAAACCAGACTCCTGTGATCTTTGGTTCGGTTAAGGAGGGTATTTTAGAGCTTCTTGATGAGAAGCTGGGGGCTTTTCTCACTGAGAAGATGGCTCTGGTGGGGATGCGTACCTTGACATTCCGAGATTTCAGGGCTTGTGGAGCTCCAAATTACCATGGGGCCAGGGACCCCATTGCTAGCAGCAAGTGGTTGGCTGATGTCGTCAACGCTTTCCGTACGATATAGTGTCCCGAGGGGGACAAGGTCTGACTTGCCTCGTGTCTTCTAAAGGACGGAGCACGGGATTGGTGTGAGGAGGTTGGACATGCTATTGAAGATGATGTCGCGTTGGACGTGATGTCATGGACTGATGTCTCGGCTAGGTTCAAGGTCGAGTTTGCACTAGTTATTGAGGTGCAGCAGTTAGCACGAGAGTTTTAGGACCTCCAGCAGACTACTGAGATAGTGGCGGAAATCACTGCCATGTTCAGAGAGTGGGCTCTTCTTTTTCCGCAGTATGTAGTGGACAAGGAAATAAAGAAGGCCCAATATCACGATATGCTAAGGAGTGACATTACGGAGTTTGTGAGCAGGTCCAGCTGCAAGACGCTGGAGGATATGACTGCTCGGGATAGGGAAATGGAGATCGATCTGGAGCACATCAGGAATAGGAAGTCAGAGGATGTGCAGGTAGTCGCATGTTCAGGTAAGAGGCCCAAGGGGTCGGATGTGAGATCGAGGGATTATCAGGGCTGCAGTCGTTGTGGCAAGTGTGGTAGGACGCACGAGGGTGCGTGCAGGGGTGACAGTGGGGGTGATTATGGCTGCTTCAAGTGTGGCCGGACTGGTCCTTTCAGTAGGGATTGTACTGCTACCACCACTCAGGGATCAAACTTGATATGTTTTCATTACAGTCAGAGGGGCCACAAGAAGGCCCAGTGTCTGAGTTTGCTTTCGGCAGGACAGGTGATGGCACCTACCCCTGCAACCTTGAGGATCACGGACGGCTGTCAGGGCCGAGCAGAGGCACCTGCGGTGAGGTGCAGGGCTTTCTAGTTGTCTACAGTGGAGGCGCGAGCAGCACCGGGCGTTGAAGGTGAGTATCTTTTGATTTCATGTCAGTTTTATTCTTGATTATATTGTTATGGTACTGCAATTAAGTTAAGTGAATATATGTAATGATTTTCCTGTTGTGTTCGGATTATATGCCATCTACATACCATGGGTTTCGGTCGGTAGTTCATAGTGGTACCCTTTTTTCTATCCGGTTTTTAAGATGTAGTCGTAGTAGCAGGTGTGAGTGGGGTTCGGGAAGTACCTTATTAGTTTTCAAGAGTGGTTCAATATTGGTGTTGGTTGTTGCTAGCAGTGGTAAGTGTTGGATGACAATAGATTGACCTCTTTTGATAGAGAAAAGGATCATGAATCCTTCTTAAGTTGGGGAATATAGTGGTTTAGTCGAATCGAAGTGGGGGAGAACTATTCCAAAAGTCAGGATCGGGAGTAAGTGCAATTTGGGATGCTTTTGGATTAGTAGTCAGTGGTATAGTCAGTATGGAGAGTGTAGTAAGACTGCGGGATAGCTGCAACATTCATTAGTAGCCAGTTAGAGGAGTGTGAGCGAGGGCCCATATCTCCTAAGTCATAGGAGTGTGGGCATGGGCTCGTATCCCCTAGTTAGTGGAGTTTGGGCGAGGCTCGTATCTCCTAGATAGCAAAGTAGGGATCAAGAAAGGATAGTTCGTTGGAATTTAGTATGGAGTTGGTCGGCATAGCCCTTGAGAGGTGAGACCTTGGGAGAGGTCGCTCTAAGATACAGTAGGGCGAGACCCGTGGGCGAGGCCCGCATGTTAGTATTAGTATCGGTGAGACCTAGGAGTAGAGTAGCTCAGTATAATGGTTCAGGTTAGACCCGTGGGCGAGGCTCGTGTGATTATAGTGATACAAGTGGGACCTGGTAGAGTCCGTAGGGTCAGGATAGGGGATCAAGGATCCCAGGACCTGTAGGGCCAGAGTAGCATGGTAGATAGAGCAGTTATAGATTGCAGGTTAGTTTTCCGTAGCGGACTTCGAGGATAAAGTCTAATTTAAGTGGGGGAGAGTAGTAATGCCCTGTTCTAAAATATTCATTTGAGGATTTCTGAAGCCAATGCTAGGGGAGTTCTGGTCTTTTATGGGTTTTGAGTTTTATTCGAGAAGGTTTCGGGTCGAGGTGTGTTGCTAGAAGCGTAGGGCTTCTCACCACCTTTTTGTGGATATAAAGTTCATCAGAAACAGACTTAGGATGAACTATGAAGGAGTTATAACATTTTGAAGTTGTTTTCATTTATGGCCCCTCAATGGAAAAGCTGGAAAAGAAGGGTCATGCATGGAAAGTAGGAGGCGTGCGGGTACGCCCAGCGTATGAAAGGAGGTGGACGCGAGAGCTTTTTGGTGTACGCCCAACGTAAAGGATGTATGCCTAGCATACGCTCAGTGTCCAGAAACCCAAATTTTAGGGCATGCCACTATATAAGGAATGTTATACCCTCAAGTTTCAGCCTCCATTCCACCCTAAAGAGCTGCTACGAAACCCTAATCCTCATTTGAGTGTTTTTGGATCTTTGGAGGCCTTTGGAGAGTATTCTAGTGTTGTAAATCCATTTCCTCAAGCAAGTGAAGAACAAGGAAGGTGGTGGACTGGATGAGGAGATATAGATCTGGAGTTATTGCTTCATTTCAGACTTCTTGGAGGTATAAAGTTCATGACTTTACTTAAGGGTGCATAGATCTAGTTTTCGAGTCATTTTGAGTCCCAAGATTTGACCTTTATGATGGAATCTCGTTTTTTAGCCTAGGGTTGCCACCCTCAAGGCTAAAAGTATTCCATAAGCAGTAAAGTTTCAAACTTGCTGGTCCATTCATAGTCATGCATGAGATCTAGCCCTCTTTATGAAAGTAGAGGATCATTGCTCGAGTTTGAGTTCTTTGGGGCCAAGTAAAGTCACCAAGTCAGTGACTTTATGGAACAAGACGTGGAAAAGAACCGGGATCCGAGTTTCTAGCCTTTGGAGTGAAGTAATAAGCACCTAATGAAAAAAGATTTAACAGGAGGATTACATTGAGCGTATGTGTAGGTACGCCTAGTGTACTCGCCATCGGGTCTGTATGCCTAGCGTACATAGGGGTACGCCCCGCGTTGTAACACCCATAAAATTTGAGCCAATATAAAACATTTGATTTCAATCAAAAACCATTAAGTTCATACATACTGTTTTCAAAATAGTTTAAACATCAGAGTATCCCCCAGAACCATATTACATAAATCATAAAAACATGAGGAACCGTACGATCACGCCTTCGTCTTGCCACAATCTCCTGAAGTACTTGAAACAATACACTGAATTGTAAGCCCGAAAGCTTAGCGAGTTACCCCCAAAATACCAACCGCACATAAACATACTCATGACATATCACAAATAGAACAGCCATGCACATCGGGTCTATTGTGTGACTGGTCCGCCCGCACTAGGCCTTCAGTCCACCTGGTCCACCCTCTGAGTCTAGCCATGTACTTCGAGTCTACAGTTTGATTGGTCCGCCCGCACCGGGCCTTCAATCCACCTGGTCCACTCTCTGAGTATACAATATTATTGGTCTGCCCACACCTTGGCACGTCTGGTCCGCCCTCTTGGGGCCTTCAGCCTATCCGGACCGCTCGTTGGGCTTTCGGAATATCCGCTCCGCCCTGGTTATGTTGGCCTACATCACAAAGCAAGACCCGCCTCAACCCAACCCCCGTCAAAAAACCATGTGGACATAAAACAATTAATCACATAACAAATCCTTAACCAGACAAACAGTCCAACAGATCACATAGCATATCAACATCCTAACTAGGATTCCGACCTAACAGGTCACTAGCATAACATTACCCTATATACCGGGTACCGACCTTAACAAGGTCACTAACAGAACACCATCCTGAATACCAGGATGCAGATCTAGCAAAGAAATAACATAACAAACAATACCTAGATTTCCATCCGATAAAGGGCTGACCTTGGAGCCGTAGACCCTGTCAATATAGTGAGGATAACTCACCTTTAATTGCCGACTGAAGAGATAAGACCAAGTTGCTCTGACCACCGACACGAACTTCACCACAGAACACTACCAAAGAACCAATTCCATAAATACCAAAATTACCAAAATACCCTAGGAAGTCAAACTGCTCAACTCTTGGTCAAAGTCAAAGTCCTCAGTCAAAGTCCTCGGTCAAAGTCAACCTTCCTGGTTGACTCTAGTCGCCGAGTCAACCCGTCGACTCGTCGAGTTGTTATACTCAGAAAACTCCCATAACATGACTCAACTCGCCGAGTCGCCCCAATACTCATCTAGCTTAACGATCTCGGAATTCCATCCTGTCTAACTCACCGAGTCACCAACCGACTCACTAATCCAAAGCTTTAACCAAAAGAGGTTGGGTTCTGCGACCAGACTCACCGAGTCCAAGGCAATCTTCAACAGACTCGCCGAGTTGTTCTTCCAACTCTCTGAGTCCATGCACATGTTCATACAACTCGTCGAGTACACCCATGTGACTCGCCGAGTCTCTCCAGTTCTTAATCCATACAATGGCTTTTCGAGCCATGCAGGGGCTCCAATCCATAGATCCACTCTTCTACAGTCTAACCCTCACATAAAGTTGCAGACTTTACGTGAAACCAAGGAGATATAGGCCCAAAACACACTAGGGATAGGGTTAAGGACTAGTGAGCTTCACCAACAACTCATAGACATGAGCTTTATGACATTCTAGGCCATCGTAAGTCTAGATCTGGAGTAGCAACCTTAGATCTAAACTCCAAATCCAAAATAGGTCTTAAACAAGCTAAGGAACTCCAAATCAACCACCAAGGATGAACCAAAAAGGAAATAGCTTAAGATAATGGATCCTTACCTCTAAGATGTGACCAAAATGATGTAGATCCCAGATCTACACAAGCCCCTTGGTGCTAGCCTCTAATTTCTTAAGCTCCTTCCACCAATTTCCTCTTCCAAGCTCCAATCTCCTCAACAATGGAGTCTCACACGAAAATTAGGGTTTTTGGATCTCAAAAGGGTAGCAAAGAGGCTGAGGGTGGGTTATAATATGCTTTATATAGGGCACAACCCCCAGGATTAGGGTTTTCTCTCTTCACCACCAACTCGTCGAGTCCAAGCCACTGACTCGGCGAGTTGGCCACTTAACCCACAACATAATCCCGCTCCAACTCGGTGAGTAAGCATGCCTACTCGTCGAGTCCCTTTTCTTAATTTACACTTTAAGTCCTTGAATAACACCTCTGGAATTTGGGTGTTACGACTCTCCCCCAATTAAATTAGGCTTCGCCCTTGAAGCCTACTGTAGTATATGCTTCAGAACAAACCCCACTGCACTGCGGACTTCGATTTCTCAATCAACTCATGCTTTTATAAAGCCTACTTCTGCATCTCTCTTAAAATGGATTATTCTCACGTGGCATCCTTGCCACTACCCCAAGACGACCATCGGCCTTTCAACTCAAGAGCACTACATATTAACCACGTATCACCCAATGATACCATCCCTTCAAGTCATGAACACACCTTCGCACCCCTGCGAATGCTAGATACCACAAACACCCACTGAGCTCTGCCAAGACACTAATCCTTCTTCCTTTGCCCAAAATTGGCGGTAACCCTGATAACTTGCAGCCTGGAACAAATCATGTTCCACCCTCTGGTTCTATCCCTTATGCGCTGACAGGATACTGCATCCCTCAGCTCCCATAACCCAACAACCAAACATATCGCGTAACCACTCGTACCTGGCCCAATCAGCCTCGAGCTAGAATACCAACACACCAGGTCCAATCAATCATGGGGTCCAGTCATCATCACGATGGAATACCCCAGATTGGAATACCTCCACATACATAACTCAAACCTACAACCATACTCGGAACTAAGGACCTTGTCCTTGCGTCACCCTCGAACCCTTCGATTCGACACAATGGAGTGCAACCCACTCACACCTCCCTATGATAATATCTAGGTCCTTGACCTCTGACTGTAATATCCTTATACAGTCCTCATCACCGGTCCAGACTACTCCCGAGTATGTTATCCTACTGATTCACCTTCCTCTGACCCAATCTCCAATCTGGAACCACTATCCTCCTCTTCTAAGGAGACTGAAAACATGCTTGCACATCATCCAACATTGCTACAACCTCAACGGGCATCCAACCCGTATGTGCTTCCATATATCTGGTACATCCCCAGTGCTTACTACCAATAACTGAAGCACTTTCGATCATCCATTTACTCTGTTGCTTCCTTTTAGAGGACCCACACTCCTTACGGAGCTACATACCTTTCCTTTCCAGTAAATCTACTCAACAACCCTTACCGCACCTATAAGTGCCACTGAGCTAAACTCCACTCTACACTATTGTGACATCCTTATTTTCACATCCAGAAAAGGCCAATTTTGTTTATGCTTTGTTTAAAAATCAGAGTAACATTTTAAATAAAAGTGTTGCGGAATTTGTCCCAAAACAAAATATGATAAAGATTTATCAAAAGCATTTCTAAACAAATGTATTTCATTAAAAGACTAGGGATGTCATGTTCGATACAGATCAAAAGCATAAACAGTACAATATAAGCCTTACTACATTATTTCATATCTACAGGCCCATATCCGTAATCCTTCATCCAAACACCACATCTATGCTCGTGCGCCACTACGTGGAATACAAGAAACTGAGTGGGTCAGGCTTGGGACCTGGTGAGCACATAGGTTTTTCAACCCACAATAAATAAGTTTATTAATTTCATCAATCAACAATAATCCGATTACCCGTTCCCGTTATCCTCACTTTACGTCCCTAAACACCTATCATAAGGGACCTAACCTAAGGATCATCATCGGGATGGACACTACTGCTAAGGGGATTCCTTAGCAATAAATGTCCTAAAGGCAACCATGTGGGGGATGGAGTACACCGGTGAACACCTCGTTCACAACACCCACAGGTTGCGAGCTTTCCAGCGTTCCACTTGACTGTCTAGAAGAGTCTGTGGTCGTCATCTATACTCTGCTAGATGAATGAATCAACAACAACAACATCGAGGCCTCTCATCATTTTATCACACATCGTCTTAATACATCTACCCATGTTTTACCCCAATATTTTTGTAGATATAAAATACATATACAGTTTAAATCATTTAAAACTTGTATAAAAACATTCATCCAACATAGATAGCAAGTATTCAGATAATATGCACACATAGCATGTAATTTATAGAAAATACTTCATATCTATGTGTAAGCTGAAAGTAACTATACACTCACTTGAAAGGTTGTGACTCAGCACTCGGACATCGCTTCGATACTCTCAAAACAATTTTCCTTCGATAAAACCTAGTATCAATTCCACTAGGGTTTAGTCTAACGATAACCGCGACAAATTAATAGTCTAGCTATTATTATTATTATTATATAAGCGTTAAATAACACTCAATATAACTCATAATAATAGCCCAAATAATTATTTTAAGGACCTAATAACATTACTATAATTATTTGAAAGCTATATTAAAAATTGCGTAAGCGTAACTCACTTACAGCGGATTTTAAAGAAAATCCAGCTTTGCTCGGAGCAGCGTTTCGGAACCGAAAGACCCTTTTTCTCGGGACTCCGGGAGCCTCAAGGCTTCCTTTGGGTGCTAGGGAGGTTCCCTAGGGCTTAGGGGGGTTAGGGTAGGCTAGAGAGAGAAAGATGTTAGAGAGAGAAGTGAGAAAGATGCAAGAAATGAGGCCACCTCAGCCCCCTTTTATAGCTGCGAGGGCCTTGCTACACTAGGTATTCAGAAGATCTACACGGGGCGTAGCTTCGGATAAGGCTGCCAGGTGGTGACCTCCGGGTGGTGCGACGTAGCGAAGTCTTGGACTGCACAAGAGCGAGGTACGCTGGGCGTACTTCAATTCGGACACAGGGTGTAATGCGAAGGGTCTACGTGGCCTCATCCGGTGTGACGCTTGCTTCAACGATGGATGGCCTTGATGCCGCCATGTCATCGATCTTGCTCCAGCTTCGCAATTTTTCCTTCCGACTTCTAAAAATCATAACTCTCGCATACGAGCTCCGTTTTCAATGTTCTTTATATCCATGCGAAGGTGGGAACGTACTCTACAACTTTCATTTAGACTCCGTCGACTAATTTTGGCTCTATTTTAAAAGTTATATTATTAACAGGCCGGGACAGGATTGGTCCGTTAAAAATTCATAACTTCTTCATCTGACGTCCGTTTTCGCCCATCTTTTTCTCGTTACGCTACTCTTAACGAGATCTTCGATTCTCGTTTAGGTCGTGTCAGCTAAAACCGCTCGTTCTATTGTTCGGATTTCAGGATGTACACTGCTAAGCCGAAACTTCGAAAAAGTATAAGTTCCTCTTACGAAGTCAGATTTGGGCGTTCTTTTTATGGAATCTCTTGGTTTAACATATTATATGAATTTCGTTTAGATCGCTAAGGCTAAATCTGGCTCTATCGTAAATTCACTATTTACGCTTCCCGGTATCGTGCTGGTTCCGTCGCGAAACTTCAACGGGTCATAACTTCTTCGTTATAACTCGGATTTCGGCGTGCTTTATATCCCCGGAATCCTAGTTTCGACCACTACAACTTTATATAAAGATATTGGGCTTATCTCACACTTTAATTTTGATGCTTATTTTTTTTCTTTATTAATTATACATTTATAATTAAATAATAAGCACATAAATACACATAATTTTACATAATACTAAAATATTTCATCTTTATTACTTCAAAAAGAGTTAAAATAGTTGACCTAGACTATTACATTGTCAAAAATGCTTAGCTCCAAAACCCGGGCGTTACAATTCTCTCCCCCTTAGGATGATTCTGTCCCGGAATCATGCATCAGCAAACAGATGTGGATAGCGACCCATCATGTCATCCTCTGTTTCCCAAGTGAGATTTGGCCCATTTGAATGTGTCACACCTCGACCATCGGCGGAAACACCAGGCGGTGTAATGTCATTTATCGTATCATAGTTATCAACTTCCTGAAAACACATGTAATTTAAAATACGTCAACATAAAGTTGGTGAGTTCACAGGTTTTGACTCCATAAAATAATACATTTTTCAAGTTCAAAAGTATAGTTTTGAAAGTATCATTTTGACTCTCAAACATTTAGTATATATATCCTAGGTATAATGGTTTACTTATCGAATAAGTGTTATACCTAAACAATCCTTGAACCTAGAGTATAAGTATAAATGTTTGTAATTCCATACAAACTAAGTTGCTACGTATAAATCGTATTTCAATTCTATACGAGTAAGTAGGATAGGTATAGTGGTCTACTTAATATACAAGTAATATACCTACTAGATTCTTATACTTAGAGTATAAGTCTTTGGGAAACTTATACTTAACATTCATACTTGTATATCGACAAAGTATAATGCTTCTAAGCTTACGCTAACATGAGTCTGTGGCTACGACTGTATGGATTAGTTTTATACCTCTGGTTATTATTACAATGATCACACATGGCGGTAGTACAAGTATTACACCTTGAGGTAGTACAAGGATTACACTTTGCGGTAGTACAAGGATTACACCTTGCGATAGTACGAGGATCACACCTTGCGGTAGTACGAGGATCACACCTTGCGGTAGTACGAGGATCACACCTTGCGGTAGTACAAGGATCACACCTTGCGGTAGTACAAGGATCATACCTTGCGGTAGCACAAGGATCACACCTTGCAGTAGTTTCCACATGTTTCATCGACGCCGGAACAATAACAAATAAAAGGATAGCTCATCACTCGCTTTTGGTTGACTGTAGCTAACAGTCACAAGTGGGGTGGTCAACCCGTGTACTAATTATACACGAATTCCTCGCTCACACAGAATTAACGAATACATGTCAGAGGAATTTCAATAAGATCCCCAATCTTAGATGATGAATACAGTAGATCAGGCAGACTTTGACGACGTTCTATAGTTCTAACAACAAAAGCATCTTCATGTCTAAAACATTAAGTTACTATACTTTGCTTTTAAACATTACTCCTAACTTCATAATATTTAGGCAGTATAACAGCTATATCTTGAAGTAAAAACCAGGTTTTATCTTGACCTCAAACCAATAATAACAACATATAACGTTTCTAGTTTTATCTTGACATAAAACTATCAATAACAATACCAAGTTTTATCTTGACATAAAACTAACAATAACAAAATATACCATATCCAGTTTTATCTTGACATAAGACTATTAATAGCAACATACTATATAACTTAACATTTAGAGCTTTCGAATATTACTTCGGTATTATATCGCACACAACATATATGTAGAATCCTAAGTATAACTCCAGATCTACATTAGTAAATTAACATACTGATAAGTTAGTAATAGTTGTATGTATTCAAAATGTTATATTTAGAACTATCATATCTCGATTATCATAACTATATACTATCATATAGACATAATAATAACATATATACAATGACTAGCATGCGTTTTCCCCCTAAATATTAGAAAGTGGGGCAGTGAAACTCACCTTAGTAGCGTGATTATAGAATCTAAACGGTCAGAGGCTCATCATAGTCAAGCTCGGGAAGGGAAAACGGCCTTCGGAAACGAGAGAGAATGAAAGAAGAAGGTGTAAGGATTGAATGAGCTTTAATCGCTATTTATAGGGTGGTCTGGGTCCATTCACGTCGTGAACATGATAGGTTCACATTGTGAACTTCCATGAGTCATCCCATAGCCTTAATGCGTGTTTTCTAGCTCCGATTAGTGTCTGTTGACTCCTCATGTCGTGAATTTTTGATTCTCACATCGTGTGTCAAATTAGGGTTCTAACAGTTGCATCTTCGGAAGCCATAACTTTTGCATACGAACTCCGTTTTTGATGTTATTTATATCCACACGTAGGTATTTATGAGCACTGCAACTCTCTTTTATACTCCAATAGCTAATTCTAAGCCTATTTTAAATTCCTTATGTTATAGAGATTTTATAGTGTTCGGTTTACCATAACTTCTTCATGCAAAGTCAGATTTAGATGTTCTCTATATTTTTGGAATCGTATGGATGTATACTTTGATTTATACCATTAAGTATGTATGAAAGTTCATATTTATATTAGAATTATCATGAAATACATAGTGAGTTTACTACATTACTAGTTTTAACAAAATCACATTACATGATTGGTATAATAACATGTGATTGTTATTGACCTATTTTGACTAGTGTTACAGAATGTTTCCATCGGACTAGCACTAAGTCGACCATCTTGCATCGTAACTTCTTAGTCTTACGGTCAACAATTGCCTCAGGCTCTTCGATCAACCTTTTATTCTCATCCATCTTTAATTCTGAGATTGGAATTATGTCGAGAACTTCTCTCGTGAATTTCCTCAAATAACACACATGGAAGGTGTTATGAATATCATCTAGTTATTCGGGTAATTCAAGCTTGTAAGCTTGGTTCCCAATCTTCTGAAGAACTTTGAACGGTCCAATAAACCTTGACTCAAATTTCCTTGTTTCTTGAATCGTATAAGTCCCTTCCATGATGAGACTTTAAGCAAAACCGAATCCCCAACTTCGAAGGTCATCGGTCGTCTTTTCTTGTCAACATAGCTATTCTGACAATCATGAGCTGCTAACATACTTTCCCTAATCACCTTTAGTTTCTCAGCAGTTTCATGGACTATCTTGGAGCCCATAAACTGTTTCTCTCCGGCTTCAAGCCAACAAGACGGCGTACGACACTTCTGTCCATACAAGGCTTGATAAGGTGCCATTTTGATGCTCGAGTGGAAACTGTTGTTGTAGGAGAATTCTACCAGAGGTAAGTGCTCGTCCCAATTCCTTGGAACTCAAGGGTACATGCTCTCATCATATCTTCCAGTGTTTAAATCGTTCTTTCGCTCTGACCATCAGTTTGCGGATGATAAGCAGTACTCAAACATAACTTTGTACCCAACTCCTCTTGTAGACTCCTCCAAAACCTCGACGTGAAACGACTATCACGATCTGATACAATCGTAAGAGGAACACCGTGAAGTCTTACAATTTCCTTCACGTAAGCATTTGTAAGCTTATCCATAGACCACTTCTCGTTGGCTGCTATGAAGTGTGCACTCTTGGTGAAACGATCCACAACCACCCAAATCATGTTGTGACTGTTGAAGATGAAGATTAGTAGAAATCGACCGAACACTTGAACTTCTACCTTGGATGAAATCGATGATCACATAGCTAAAATCGATAAAAATCTTGTAATGAATTGCTGACATCGATAGATGAACATAAACCTCAATCACCCAAATCAAAGCAAATAGAAGATTCATTAGTGTGAATCGAAGATGAAGGAATGTTGATCGATTAATGTGAATTAGTAGAAAGAATCAAAGCAGCTGGGTTTTGTGATACGTGAAGATAACAGATCTGATGATCTAAAATTTAACCTATTGCCTAATCTACCCCTAATTAACTAATCTTTTAGATTGATTATTGTTAATCACGTTTTCTTATGAGCCACAAGATTGGTTTTGATCAAAGGCTCAGTTTTGGTCCCCATGTCTCACAAAATATAGGTGGTCTCAAATGAACCTCTACACACACACACACACACACACACACACACACACATATATATATATATATATATATATATATATATATATATATATATATAGGGGAGGGTTCAGTTGAGAAAAAAAAAGTTGAATAGACATGTGTTTTCTAACTAAACATATTTTCTTAAACTATGCTAATCATTACCTTAATATATAAAAAAACATAGTTTTTTTTCGTTTTTTTAAATTTTTAGATGCTATTTTTATCAAAAAATGATTTTAAATATACCAAAATTCATGATTTATTATTCTCTAAAAATAGACATCCATATTGATATAGTTTTAAGATAAAATAATTTTTTTTATTTTTTTATTTATATTTTCAGTTATCAAATAAGTGATTAAAAATGCATATGGTTTTATTACAGTACATTCGTTATTCACTTATGAATAAAAAGTATGATTTTTTTTTTAAATTTAAGTATCATTCATATATGAATATAGCATATAATAAATATAGTATATTCATATTTTAATATTGGACGATGCATTCACTTGTGAATATTAACATAGTATATTCACTTGTGAATATTAGATGATATATTCACTTATGAGTATTAAATGATATTTCATATGTGAATATTACATAGTATTACATGGTATATCACATGTCAATATTACATAGTATATTCACTTGTGAATATTAGATGATATATTCAATTATGAATTTTACACAGTATATTCACATTTGAATATTACAAGGTATATTCACTTGCAAATATATTCAGTTATGAATATTTGAAGGTATTTTGACGAATATATATAATTTTTATATGTTATTCACATATGAATAACATACAGACTTGCATATTGGTTTTGTGTTTTTAATAATCATATATTGATTCAGGTGAGAAAACATATTCATATGTGAATATAACCTGGTAATTTAGTTTATGCATTTCATCAAACAGTTTGAGTGCATACAAGTTAACTATTTTAAAAATGTTAAAAACATCAAGTTATCAATTCCAAATCATCATATACTTCCGATTCCGACTTCAGATGCGACATCCTATGTCTGATCGCTTTCACATTTTGATTTTGATTTTCGAAAATCCGATTGGAACCTGTGAGTACCGATTCTGAGTCCATTAATGTTGACTGTGACTGCGAGTCCAGAACTTCGATTCCAATTTCATGAACAGCGAAGAAATTTCAGTTTAGTTGAAGAAATCTGGATGATTATTGAAGGTTGAAGGGAAATTTTTTATGATGAATGAACTGTTATCGAATTCTATAGTTACGTATTTGAGACTGAAGGTTATTAAAATATTTACAAGTTTGCCACCATGTCTTTTTATGCTTAGATTAAATGAGTAGCTGAGAACGATTCCCCTATTCTCAACATTATTTATTTTCTTAATTGAACTCACCTCTCTCTCTCTCTCTCTCTCTCTCTCTATATATATATATATATATATATATATATATATATATATATATATATATATATATATATATATATATATATATATATATATATATATATATATATATATATATATATATATATATATATATAAGTTCAGGTACATTTGAGACTATGCTAATTTTGTGAGATCGTGAGACCAAATCTAAAAATAATTTTAAAATGCAAAATAAATGAAAAATTCGAAAATTCTTTTTTTAATTATTATTTTCGTCACCTTAATTACCTAATAAAATAAAATAAAAATTACTGTTTTTTTATTTTTTGAAAAATATGTAAAATATTCTAATAGAATATTACACTGTAAATATTCTAATGTGATTTTTAGAATGTTAGAATATTCTATTAGATTTGTCAGATATGTAAAATTTTATAATATTCCACTAGAATATGTAAAAAAAAAGGTTTTTTTATTTTTTATTTTTTTTGGTATTTTTTAATGTCGAAAAGAATATTTGAATTTTTTTTTGAAACTTTTCAATTATTTTGTATTTTAATGATTTTTTATCTACAAAATGATAGGATAGGATTGCGTCTTACGATCTCACAAAATTAGATCATCTCACATGAACCTAAATATATATATATATATATATATATATATATATATATATATATATATATATATATATATATATATATATATATATATATATATATATATATATATAAGGTGAGATCGGTTGAGAACTCATAGTTTTACGAAACCTAAAAACTAAAGGTGGAACGTTAGATCAAAATTAACTCATTAAGAGCATCATCGTAATCTTACCGATCTCATGTAATGTTTATTTTTTGTCTTATTGGACAAAATAAACCTAATAAATCAAATTTAGGATTTTTTATCTTTTAAATAAATTTTGACTTTTAAAAAAAAAATAGAGATTTTATAATTTTTTTTTCAGAAAACATGAATTTTTTAAAAAAATTGAAAAAAGTATTTTAAAAAAAAATTGCAATTCTTTTAAAAAAAGTTTTTTTTTTACATAAAAAAACTGTAGTTTTAAAAAAAAAATGCAATTTTTTCAAAAAGAAAAAAAAAAAACTAAACAACTGCATTTCTTTCAAAAAAAATTTAATTTTTTTTTACAAAAACTACTTTTTTTTTTCAAAAAAAAGCAAGTATTTATAAAAAAAACTGCAACTTTTTCAAAAAAAAAACCCCTAGAAAATTTAAAAAAAAAAAAAAAAAAAAAAAAAAAACCTAATTTTTTTAACAAAATAATCAACGTTTTTGGTGCATATATGTATATTTTTTCAAATGCATATATGCATTTTGTTATACTACAATATTCATAAGTAAATCATAAAATATCTTATTTTTATTAATCAATCTATAAACATAATAGTACAATAATTTTGTTCGATACAATATAAAAAAATAAAAAAATAAAAAAAGCTACAAAAATTCATAGTGTTATCATTTCATTATATCAAGATTTCCATATTTTCTTCAATTTATCACTTTTTACATCTTCAAAATTTTCCACAAAATATTTCAAATCTACAAGATAATAATAAAAAAAAGATTTATGCAAGAACATTCACAAAAATACATATGTATATATCATGTGATTTACATATGAATCACTTGTGATTTACTTGTGAATTATATGTGATTCATGCAAATTACATATGAATCACATGTAACTTATATGTGATTCACTTGTGATTTACATGTAATTCATGTGTGAATCACTTGTGATGTACTTGTGAATTACATATGATTCATATGTAAATTACATGTGAGTCACTTGCGATTTACATGTGAATTACATGTCATTTACATGTGAATCACATGTAAGTCACTTGTGCTTTAATTGTGAATTACATGTGATTCATATGTAAATTACATATGAATCACATGTAACTCATATGTGATTCACTTGTGATTTACATGTGATTTACATATGAATCACTTGTGAATTACATGTGATTCATATATAAATTACATATAAATCACATGCAACTCATATGTGAACAATGTGATTCACTTTTGATTTACATACGAATTACATGTGATTTACATTTGAATCACATGTAATTCATTTGTGAATCACTTTTAAATTTTGCCATACTATGTGAACTTTCCCCAATATAAAAGTTACATGATTAATCTTAAATTTTGCAGATTCACATCGTTTTGGTTCATGGGTATTTTGAAATCCATCATCCCTATCAATCGTCTTGCAACTCTATCAGCCCACCCAACACATATCGCTTGCCCCAAAATCTCCTCTTCATTCAACATCAGTTTGAATGCTCGCAATTTCCATTATGTCTTAGTAATCCATATAAACCATGATTAATCTTAAAAACTTAAGATAAGAAATCCAAAATAGCATATAATATAACTTACGGATCACAGATTCCACTTTTTTTTATTCAGCTTTGCAACAGGACAATATACACCCAAAGGGCATGCTTCAGTTACAAAATTTTCAATAAATTAAAGGCATAAAAACAATATTTTATGCATAAATTAAAATTAGTTTTGCACCAAGAAAAGAGGTCAAACATGTCCATCTGTTAACTGCTTCATGAGCAGCTTTAATCGCTTCCTCTAATTCAATCATAAAAATTTCTAAATTTAGTAGAGATATGGATGCAACTATTTAAAATAGAGAAAATAAATAAGAAAAAGGAATATAAGAAAAAGTTTGTAGTTAGTTATATGATTCCTCATTTCTTTAAATGTTGCAGGATCATTGTCTGCATATTGTTCCATTTCTTCCAGAAATTTAATTTATTAACTCCTTTCACATATGTAAATTTGACTAATGATTAAAAGATGATTTCTAATGAAATGTTACTTACTTTCAGATTGTTATACTTCTGTTCACTGGCTTTGAGCTCACTTAAAGCCTCTTCTCGTGTATCCTTGTTTCCAGCACAATTTGATCATGGACAAGCACAAAGCTAACAAGTGAATTTATGCAAACTATTAATTGAGGCAAAATTAGGGCATAAAACGAACCAGTTATTCCACTGATTCGATGTTAAATTAACACCACACATCCATAGATCAGACATTTAGGAAGTATCACTATCGATTTATGAGCCTATTACAATGGCATATGATTCGAAAATCTAAAGAATTTTATACGACTATGATGTGGGTTTATGTGGAAATCTCATAACAAATTTAACAAACAGATTAATTCCACACATATTCATGATATACATCGGAAAACAAAATCAATATGCAATAACTATACAATCAATCTCGATTTCAAAGTTTCAGCTGTCAAACAAATGGATTATTATGTGAATGAAATATTTGCAACGATTATGACCGAAAAACATATTAATTCTCCAATAGATTCACAATATACATCCAAAAAAAATTAGCACGAAATTGTTATACATACCATCTAGAATTTCGATATTTCAGTTGCGGGTGTAAATGGATTAATGTTGCCCATGAAGCAGCTAACAGATCACACCTTCA
This sequence comes from Lactuca saligna, assembly GCF_052625555.1. Classification (NCBI taxonomy): domain Eukaryota; kingdom Viridiplantae; phylum Streptophyta; class Magnoliopsida; order Asterales; family Asteraceae; genus Lactuca; species Lactuca saligna. The sequence continues at coordinate 60,393,569 of NC_136417.1, read as the reverse complement.
TCTTGTTTATAATTAACATTAATGAAACATTGATCAGTGGTAGATTTCAGATGAATTGATAATCATTGGCGATGAAACATGGATCAATGGTGGATATTAATCTGGAGGCAGTAAGAAGACGCCAAGGAAGAACGTGAACGGTAATTTGACACCATATGGAGGTGAATCGAAGACAGGAGGAAGGAAAGAGAGAGATCTATGAACGCTATGTTCTCTCTCAATCTCTCGTTGATTTCACCGACGAAGGAAGAACCAAGGCGGAGCGATGAAGACTTCTTGTGTGTGTGAGAGAAAGATGGAATTGTAAGAAATCAAGAGAGAATTTGATTTTATTAAATTAGTTAAATTCATTATTATGAAATAATATAAATTATCCCTAATATACCCCCTGGTCAATTGTTTAAAAGTCTAAAATAACATTAAAAGTGTTGATAATAACAAGTATGCCATCTTTGATCAAAACCATTAAAAATTTTGATTAAATGTCCCACCTTTAGTTCTTGAGTTCTCGGGAAACTATAGGTTCTCAAATGATCATTCTCTCTCTCTCTCTCTATATATATATATATATAAGGGCCGCTTCAGAAAAGGGTCGCTTTTGAGGATTTAAATATTCTCAAATGCCCTGGACGAGTAAGAAAAAATGGCCATTATCACTATTATACATATTATATATATATATATATATATATATATATATATATATATATATATATATATATATACACACACACACACACACACATACATACATACATACATACATACATACATACATACATACATATATACATACATATATAACATAATAATAATAATAAATTGTCCCCCCAAAAAAAATTGGGCCCTGTGCAGCTGCCCATTTTGTCCCTCCTTCCGCACCCCCATGTGTGTGTGTGTGTGTGTATATATATATATATATATATATATATATATATATATATATATATATATATATATATATATATATATATATATATATATATATTAAAGCTAGACATGGCTTATGGATAACAATCTTTCATGGTTTATATTTTTGGCCCAATATTTCCAATGTTTTAAAAACCGATTTTTTAGTTGAACCGGTATGGCGACCGGTTCCCAGTTCAACCGTCGGGTCAATCTGTTTCTATATTTTTCAACTTTTTTCTCTTATTTTTCTACACATACATACATATATAAATCATGAATTTAACATTTACAAGTTCAAACATTAAAAATATACATAAATATAAGTTGTAGATCGATCTAAATACATTAAAACAATTCATAACTATAAGTTTTACGTCAATTAACATATGTCAAAAAAATAAAAAAATTCAACTATTATAAATGAAGATCCATTTTGCGACATGTCAATCTCTCATGAGTTTTGACACTTGTGATTTTATGATATTTTTTAAATGAAATAATATCCACATATCAATTTCTAGGTTTTTCTAATTTTTCAAATTAAAAAGTCATATAATACTTATATATGCAAAGTATTAAATGTAATAAATATGATAATAATTCTAATTAATACGTTTTACTTTTATTATTTCAAAATTTTATTTAAAAAATACTTAATTTTTGTTTACATTTTAATATTTAATTTTTTTAATCAACCCGTGTAATACACGTGTTTTACACCTACTAAAGTATAATATCGAAACAAAATATAGTTTTAGATAAATATAAGTGCATCAAAAAACATCATAACATTATTATATGTTTTTATTTAGTGAAAACTAAATAAATGTGAAAAAGTCCACCAAAGTTTATTATTAAAAATTATTTTTTTCCATTTATTTTTATTTAGTTTAACCGGTTTATTTTGACCGGTTCAACTGTTTTTTTTTTCTAAAAACTGACCGGTTCAATCCGGTTCAAAAATTGGTGTAAAACCAATGATAGTTGAACCACTCCCTTCCCTGGTTACGGGTCCAATCGGTTTTTAAAATACTGAATATTTCTTACATTATATCAATATGGTTTCTTTTATATGGTATTTTTTTCTTTAATTTGTTGTTATGGTATTTAGCCTTTCTAAATATTTAATAAAATTTTCATTTTATATAACATGATTTTGCTTTTAGTAAAAATGTTTTTTAGTTTTTATAATTAACCGAAGATATATCTTATTTTCTTACGGTATAAAATGGGTTGCACATTGACCCGGCATTTCATTTGAGCAAACTATATCTAGATTCATCCGAGGTCAATATCGTAATTTCGTGTGATTGTTTAACCCTAAGAGGAGCAGCCTATATAATGAAATGAAGCTCTCCAACCCCTCAAAAGCCAATCCTGATTTAGGTTTGCTAGGCACGCCGTTATGGATCTTATCGGTAATAATCCTGTGGTCATTGTTTCATGCAAGTGATCATCTGCGGATAAAAGCAAATGATTGAGGTTCTGCTGTTTTGTATTTCTGTATAGATTTTCTCAAATTTTGTTTGATCATCAAAATCGCTGGTTAATGTTCATAGAGGTTGAAAAGTTGATCTTGTAGATGAATTCGATATTTACTTATTATTTTCAATGGAGTTAGTTGGTGAAATATTGAAGATGGATTTTCAGATTTCTTTCACCCGTGATTTCCCTGTTTAAAATGGTCGGTTTAATCCGTTTATGATTTAATCGGATGACATAATATACATCTAAGGTAAGGTGGAAGATGCATAGGGTGTTGTCAAAATCATAAATGGTAGATTACTTTTGTTGTTGCAAGAAAGGTAAGTTGGAAGAGCACAAACATTTTGTTAGGAAGATGCGGAGGGTGTTATCATCTAAACCGAGACCGTTATCATCTTTATATTCGAATCCTTTTAACCTTGCAACTATTATAAACATATTTTTGTTTTGTTATTCCGTTTTTTGTTTTGTTGTATTGATATTATTAAGGGCGTTGTCAAAATCATATTTATATAAATTATTACATATTTTGTTATCATTTTTTGTTTGTTGTGTTTGTTAAAATTTGGGTTTATTGTTTACTGTGATATTATTGATTTTTGTTGATCGAATCTTACATGTTTTTAATTAGAATATCATCTTAATGAACTAATACAAATACTAGATTTTGATAATTACATTTTGGTCGATGTTGGAAGGGAACTATTTCTCATAAAATATTTATAGTTCGGAAGAAAATGAGGTCTTGTTAGTCTTAAATTGAAAGACATTTATTTGAATTCTTTGGTTTGGTCTAGTTTTACCGGTCGTAGATCAGTCACCAACCTGCAAGACCAAGAATTTGAAGAGCTTTTTTTAAACAAAACCATTATAAACTTCATGATGTTACAAAATAAATTTTGATTTCCAAATTCTTGTGTCCAACTTCTATATAAGAATTTGCATTCAGCTTAATGTAAGATCATTTTAGCAACCCAATTTGTCATAGTATGTAATATTCAAGTTTGATGAATTTTAAAAATAAAATACGATATGAAGACATAGTTTTAGGAAATTGAGGTATTTTGTAATTATCAATGTTATGAATTATAACACCTAGATATATGTACATACCAACTTTATATATATATATATATATATATATATATATATATATATATATATATATATATATATATATATATATAGGGTTAGATTCATGTGAGACGGCCTAATTTTGTGAGACCGTGAGACACATTTTTTTTTTTTTTTTTTTATTTTTTTTTTATTTTTTTTAGTTAATTCAAGTTCCGAAAATAATATTTAAAAAAAGAATTTTTTGATTTTTTCCATTTATTTTGCATTTTAAAATTATTTTTAGAATATGTACAGTGTAATATTCTATTTAGAATATTTTACGTATTTTTCAAAAAAAATATAATTTTTATTTATTTATTTTTATTTTTTTTAGTTAATTCAAGTTCCGAAAATAATATTTTAAAAAAAAGAATTTTTAGATTTTTTCATTTATTTTGCATTTTAAAATTATTTTTTAAAATATGTAAGTGTAATATTCTATTTAGAATACTTCATGTATTTTTCAAAAAAAAAAAAAACGGGATTTTTTTTTTATTTTATTTTTATTTTTTATAGTTAATTCAAGTTCCGAAAATAATATTTAAAAAAAGAATTTTTGGATTTTTCCATTTATTTTGCATTTTAAAATTATTTTTAGATTTGGTCTCACGGTCTCACAAAATTAGAATGGTCTCAAATAAACTGAACATATATATATATATAAATATATATATATATATATATATATATATATATATATATATATATATATATATATATATATATATATATATATATATATATATATATGGGTAAAGTGAATATATCTAACAACCTTATATAAGCTTAGGTACATAACCATATTATACAACATTGTTTTGCATTATATTTCCATTGTAATCATCTAAGGTTCTTAAACTTCAACCCTTAACTTGATTTACTTCAAATATTTTCAGATATTCACCATTATATTCTTCCTACACCATTTGATTTGTAATGGTAGTATATGAAGCCCACCAGGGGGTCTCCGATAGAAAGACGTCATTTGAAGGAAGATAATGGTGAAAGTCCAAAGATTTTAGAAGCAATCAAGTTATGAGGTTGAATTTTAAGAACTTTGGGTGATTACAATGCAAATATGATACAAAACATAATATGATGTGGTTAGGTACCTAAGCTTATATAAAGTTGTTAGGTATATTCACTTTACCCTATATATATATATATATATATATATATATATATATATATATATATATATATATATATATATATATACTATATTATTAAACATATTGCCTCTTTCTTGAAAATTAAGAGGTACAATAAATATTAGCTCATGTACAATAATATTAAGCACATAACCACCACATTCGTATTACATTACACGATATTACCTTACCCTAATCTCCCAACGACACAACAGTCGCCATCAAAAAAAAAAAATTCATCCGTCTCCACCAAAAACGAATCTCATCCATCTCCACCAAAGATGAAATCGACGCCCTGTAATCCACCTTTTCCGTCACACACAAGTAGCCCTAAATCTATCCCGTCGCCACGATCAACCACGATCAACGATTTGGGGGAACAAATAAATTTGATTCGCGTTTGGAGCTTTTAGTTCTTATTCTCGAAGATCTCTCCGGCCGGCCGTTAGTTCATCATCTGCAACTGGATTTCCAACAATGGTAGGGGCCACGATGGGCCCCTCTGAAGCTTCGGTGGCAAGATCGAATTTTTCATGCGCGATCAATTGTTAGGTTTTGGTGTTCAATTTTTTTGTTTGACTGCATTCGTCACTCAAAATTTGGTGATTTACAACCTCAAAAATGCATACAATACGTTTTTGTTGATACAGTTCATTTCCATTTACTTCGCGCTGGTGAGTTTCCATTTACTTCGTTGATTGCCCATACTACCTTCGACATCTACCCGTACTTTCCTCAAGGATTGCTTCGACTTCACTAAGTCCATTTTACTGATACCCTTCCATTGACCTCATCCTAGGCTTCCCTATGGCATTCTCCGACCTTCCCTCTGCCATCAGCTGCACTAGGACTCCCCACCACCTCCGCTTAACTAGCTTGCAGATACTGTTAGATATCCGCTCCTTAGCTAGTTGAAGATGGCCAGGACCCCCATAGCACAAAGCAAGCCGCATTCGTGCATTGGTGAAACAAACCACGCATAACCTACACATGCCATCCTAGTGCTGACTAAACAGACCTACCATACAACTCATACAACAGACATATAAGGCATCCTTCCTAGACCCTTAGCCCTAACTAGCATGCATGTGACATCCCCAAAATCTCGGCCAGAAAAGATCAATTTTCATTTATGCTTTTAAAATAAATTCAGAGTAAATCCTTTTGATTTGAAAGAGTTGCGGAATTTGTTCCCAAAAACAAAACATGATAAAACAATGTTTACCAAAGCATTTCATAAAAGAAATGTATTTTTCATTATATAATCAAAACTCGGGGTGTCATGTTCCGATATAGACCAGCAAGCATAAACGATAACATTACAAGTCATTCAACAAATATTTACATATACAGACTTGTAAACAAAACAACTTGATGGTTCATCCATCTTACGCCCTTGCGCCACTTCCTATAATACAAATAAAAGTGAGTGGGTCAAGCTTGGGAGCCTGGTGAGCATATAGGGTTTTCAACCCACAATAAATAATTAAATTAATTATTATCAACCAACAATAACCTAGTTACCCATTCCCGTTATTCTCACTTTACGTCCCTAAAGTAACTAACACAAGGGACCTAATCGAAGAATATTTTCATCGGGGTGACAACACATGCTACGGGGGTTCCTCAGCAATATAAGTCAAATAAGGCAACCATGAGGGGGATGGAATACAGCGAATGAACACCCAAGTTCATTAACACCTACAGGTTATGAGTCTGCTAACGTTCCATTGGATTGTCTAGAAAAGTCCGTGGTCGTCATCTAAATTCCGCTAGATGACTGGATCAAAACAACAACGAGGCCTCTCATCTGTTTATTACACACCAACTATCTACCCATGTTCTACCCAACATATTAGTAGATAAAAACATACATTTTTATACATTTTTTCAAAACTTGTATAGCATGCTTGATCAATACATTTCCATATAACAGACGAGGCACACACACATAACACGTATTTCATATAGAAATAATCAGATCTGTAAGATAGAAGAAAGTGAATATACATTCACACACATAACAACAAAATATACACATAACACGTATCTCGTATAAAATACTTCATAATTATACGTTAGAGGAAAGTAACAACGCACTCACACGTATAAACAACAATATACTTAATACACTCAAAACATACTTGTATTATTATTGCGTTTATGAAAGGTAGTATACACTCACTTGATCAGAAGATGATCGGACAACACTACGGCTTGCAGAAGTCGTAATCCTCAGCAGATCTGGAAGATCTCTACGAAAATCGAACTTCTCGCGGGCAGAGCTTCGGCTCGGAAACCGCACTCTGAAAAGTGTTCTCATCGATTCTCAATTCAGAAATTGGAATTATATCGAACTTCTGGTTCTTCAATCAACCTTTTGTTCTTCAATCAACCTTTTGTTCTCATCGATTCTCAATTCAGAAATTGGAATTATATCGTGAACTTCTCCCGTGAACTTTCTCAAATAACACACATGAAAAGTGTTGTGAATTCCATTCAGTTCTTCTGGTAGTTCGAGCTTGTAAGCTTGGTTCCCAATCCTCTGAAGAACTTTAAACGGTCCAATAAACCTTGGACTTAATTTTCCCTTTTTTCCAAATCTTATAAGTCCCTTCCATGGTGAGACTTTAAGCAAAACCGAATCCCCAACTTCAAAAGTCATCGGTCTTCGCTTTTTGTCAGCATAGCTCTTTTGACGATCCTGAGCCGCTAACATTCTTTCCCTAATTTTCAACTTTTCAGCAGTTTGATGAACCAACTCCGGTCCCATAAACTGCTTTTCCCCAGCCTCAAGCCAACAAGACGGCGTATGACACTTTTGTCCATACAAAGCTTGGTAAGGTGCCATCTTAATGCTCGAGTGAAAACTATTGTTATAGGAAAATTCTACCAATGGTAATTGTTCATCCCAATTACCTAGGAATTCCAAGGTACATGCTCTTAGCATATCTTCAAGTGTTTGTATCGTTCTTTCACTCTGACCATCAGTCTGCGGATGGTAAGTTGTACTTAAACATAACTTGGTACCCATTTCCTCTTGTAGACTTTTCCAAAACCTTGAGGTGAAACGGCTATCACGATCCGATACAATCGTTAGCGGAACACCGTGAAGTCTCACAATTTCCTTCACATAAGAATTCGCAAGCTTTTCCATAGACCATTTCTCCCTGACTGCTATGAAATGCGCACTCTTAGTGAATCGATCGACGACCACCCAAATCATGTCGTGACCATTCTTTGTTCTGGGCAGTTTAGTGACAAAATCGATGGCAATGTCTTCCCACTTACCCATAGGCACAGGTAAAGGTTCTAAACTCCCATACGGTTTCTGATGTTGCATCTTGACTCTCGCACAAGTCACACACTCGGCCACATACTTTGCAATATCAAGCTTCATCGTCGGCCACCAGTAGTAGGGTTTCAGGTCCCTATACATTTTAGTGCTACCGGGATGAATCGAATACATGGTCTTGTGAGCTTCTTCCATCAGAAGATCTCTAATTCCTCCTGACTTAGGTACCCAAATACGATCTTGGAATACCTTCAGTCCATGACCGTTTGTACCAAACACCAACGTTTTACCCAAACGTTCCTCCTTTCGATCATTTTTCTCAGAAGCTTCCTCTTGAGCTTTCTTTATACTTTCCACAATGGTCGAGACAACTTCAATTCTCAACGCTCTTGGCCTTTTCCTTTCAAGATTGACTTTCCGACTGAGAGCATCAACAACTACATTAGCTTTACCGGGATGGTAAAGTATCTCACAGTCGTAGTCCTTGAGTAATTCCAGCCAGCGTCGTTGCCTCATATTCAATTCCTTATGACTGAAGAGATATTGTAGACTCTTATGACCAGTGAAAAGTTTGCACTTCGTGCCATAGAGGTAATGCCTCCATATTTTCAGAGCGAAAACTACCGCTGCCAACTCCAAATCATGAGTCGGGTAGTTCTTTTCATGCTCTTTCAGTTGTCGAGACGCATATGCTATCACCTTTTCTCTTTGGGTCAAAACACAACCCAATCCAACCCCAGACGCATCGCTATAAACAACAAAGTCTTCAACTCCATCGGGTAGAGAAAGTATCGGTGCCTCACATAGTTTCTTCTTTAGCTTCTCGAATGCTTCTTTATGCTTCTCACTCCAAGCATAAGTAGCTCCTTTGTGGGTCAAAGCTGTCAATGGTGTAGCAATCGAAGAAAAGCCTTGGATAAACCTTCGGTAATATCCGGCTAATCCTAAAAAGCTTCGGATCTCCGTGGGACTTTTCGGTTGTTCCCACTTCATCACAGCTTCGATCTTCGCTGGATCAACCATTATCCCTTCTTGGTTGACCACGTGACCCAAGAATTGGACTTCACGAATCCAAAAATCACATTTGGAGAACTTAGCATACAACTTCTCCTTCTTCAAGACTTCTAACACTTCTCGCAAGTGTCTGCCATGCTCTGCCTGGCTTTTTGAGTAAATCAGAATGTCATCGATGAACACTATCACAGATTTATCAAGGAACGGATTACAAACCCTATTCATTAAATTTATGAATGCTGTCGGAGCATTGGTTAGTCCAAATAACATAACCAAGAACTCGTAGTGTCCATATCTAGTTCTGAATGCAGTCTTCTCTATATCCTGCCCTCTTACTTTCAGCTGATGATATCCTGACCTAAGATCGATCTTCGAGAAATAGCTCGAACCTTGCAATTGATCAAATAGGTCATCAATCCTCGGCAACAGATATCTATTCTTTATTGTTGCCTTGTTCAGCTCTCTGTAATCAATGCACATTCTCATACTTCCATCTTTCTTCTTCACGAATAACACCGGAGCTCCCCAGGGTGATGAACTAGGTCTAATGAAACCTTTGTCCAACAACTCCTGAAGTTGCATCATCAGCTCCTTCATCTCCTTCGGTGCTAATCGATAAGGTGCTTTTGCTATTGGCATGGTTCCTGGTAACAAGTCTATTCTGAACTCTACTTGTCTATCAGGTGGTAATCCAGGAAGATCTTCGGGAAATACTTCCGGATAATCACACACCACAGGAATACTCTGCATCACCTTCTTTTCCTTCTTAGCATCAATCACGAATGCTAAATATGATGTACATCCCTTGGTCAAACACTTTCTGGCTTTCATTAGGGAAATGATTCCGGAATTCACTCTGCGTTTGTCCCCATGCACCATAAACAAATCTTTTCCAGGCAGGTTTACTTTAACTATCTTCTTCTTGCATAAAATTTCGGCATCATTGGCACTAAGCCAATCCATTCCCAACACGATGTCGTAACCATTAAGTTCGATAGGTAATAATTCTTCGTGAAACTTATTCCCATTAAGGCCGATTAAGATGTTTTTCATACGATGGCTAACAGGTACAAACTTGCCACTAGCAAGTTCGACTAATAAAGCATTATCTAGTCTATCAACAGGCAAAGCTAGTTTTCTACCAAATTCATGCGATATAAAGGAGTAGTTGGCTCCAGAATCAAATAAAATTTGGGCAGGCAAATTGTTAACGAGAAAGGTACCTGAAGCGACATCAGCTTCATCTTTAGCAGCTTCCAGTGTCATCTGGAATGCTCTCACCTTTGGCTTTGGTGGAATGTTGGGCTTAGCTGCCTCATTCTTCCTCGGACAGTCTTTCAAAATATTCCCCTCTTCATTACAACCAAAACACATCCTTTTGTTGTTCGGACATTCATTGGAAAAATGTCCAACCTTTCCACACTTGTAGCAGGTCACATCCTCGCTACATTTCCCAAAGTGCTTTTTCTTACACTTTTCACACCACTTCGCTTCTCCTCCTTTTCCCCCACTAAACCTTTTCGAATCAGATTTCGAAAATTTGCTTTTCTTATCGGAACCAGATGTTCCCTCAAACTTCCTCTTCTCACCAACCTCAACCTTGTTGGTGGTTCTCCCCTTTATCATGTTCTCAACAGACTTGGCAGCCCAGATAGCTGCCTCTAAAGTATGTGCCTGACGTACTGGCACCTCGTACTCCCATGGGAGTCCCTTCGCATACCGGTCCACCTTCGTCAGCTCGTCTGGAACGATACGCAAGGCAAACTCCATCTTATCAGTGAAGTTATTGGTGTATTCATCAACTGACATACTGCCTTTCGTTAGTGTCAGAAACTTGGTCTCCAATTCCAACAGATTTTGAGCCGAGTAGAACTTGCGCTTGAACTGCACCAAGAACTCTGCCCATGACAATTGCAGTGGCTCATTTGGGCTTACGGTCTTTCCTAAAGTGTTCCACCAACAAACGGCTCCACCACGGAACTGACGCACTGCATAGATAGTCTGCAACTTGCCTTTGCAGCCACAAGTCATGAAGGCTAACTCCATTTCAGAGATCCAATCCATCACTCCTATCGGATCCTCCTTTCCATTGAAGGTCGATGGTTTGCAAGTTAGAAAGTCCTTGTACTTGCATCCCATTCCATCATTCCTTCCATCATGGTTGTCTTGCCTAACTATCGGTGGATTGGCTTGACCAACAGATCCACTGAAGTTTCCACCTTCCGAGTGCCCTTCATTTAATTCAGGCTCTTCCACACGAATTGACAGTTCTTCACGATTCTGTTGAAGCAACCGTCTAGTTTCATCCATCTGACGATCCAACATTGTTTGAATCATCATTTGCACACTAGCCATGGTTATTGGCTCAGGTGTTGTTGCTACGACAGGTCTTTGCTTAATCACTGGTGGTTGATTCCTGTTTTCATCAGCATTTCCAACTCCACTTCTTGTTCTCACCATTTTTGATCTACACACCGAATAAGGTGAAATTAGATCCTCATTCATGATAGATATTCAAATCATCCTTATCACTCCGAAACGTTTACATGCTAGTTCTAATATTGTAGACGTACGCTTAGAATCCTACACACATAAAGTTTCTAGATCCGGTCGGCAACAGACCATAGATCCGAACAAATAATATCATATATGACAACATATAACATTTAGCACATAAAGCATTTTAGGCAACTTTCCTAAAATAAACTAGTGCTCGTGTCTTAAAACATAACAGACACACATCTCAAAATTCCACTTAGCATTCTAAGTTTAAGTCTAGAAATCCTACAAATTCCTAGTTCGCTTAAACTAATGCTCTGATACCAACTGTGACATCCCCAAAATCTCGGCCAAAAAAGACCGATTTTCATTTATGCTTTTAAAATAAATTCAAAGTAAATCCTTTTGATTTGAAAGAGTTGCGGAATTTGTTCCCAAAAACAAAACATGATAAAACAATGTTTACCAAAGCATTTCATAAAAGAAATGTATTTTTCATTATATAATCAAAACTCGGGGTGTCATGTTCCGATATAGACCAACAAGCATAAACGATAACATTACAAGTCATTCAACAAATATTTACATATACAGACTTGTAAAAAAAACAACTTGATGGTTCATCCATCTTACGCCCTTGCGCCACTTCCTGTAATACAAATAAAACTGAGTGGGTCAGGCTTGGGAGCCTGGTGAGCATATAGGGTTTTCAACCCACAATAAATAATTAAATTAATTATTATCAACCAACAATAACCCAGTTGCCCATTCCCGTTATTCTCACTTTACGTCCCTAAAGTAACTAACACAAGGGACCTAATCGAAGAATATTTTCATCGGGGTGACAACACATGCTGCGGGGGTTCCTCAGCAATATAAGTCAAATAAGGCAACCATGAGGGGGATGGAATACAACGAATGAACACCCAAGTTCATTAACACCTACAGGTTATGAGTCTGCTAGCGTTCCATTGGATTGTCTAGAAAAGTCCGTGGTCGTCATCTAAATTCCGCTAGATGACTGGATCAAAACAACAACGAGGCCTCTCATCTGTTTATTACACACCAACTATCTACCCATGTTCTACCCAACATATTAGTAGATAAAAACATACATTTTTATACATATTTTCAAAACTTGTATAGCATGCTTGATCAATACATTTTCCATATAACAGATGAGGCACACACACATAACACGTATTTCATATAGAAATAATCAGATCTGTAAGATAGAAGAAAGTGAATATACATTCACACACATAACAACAAAATATACACATAACACGTATCTCGTATAAAATACTTCATAATTATACGCTAGAGGAAAGTAACAACGCACTCACACGTATAAACAACAATATACTTAACACACTCAAACCATACTTGTATTATTATTGCGTTTATGAAAGGTAGTATACACTCACTTGATCAGAAGATGATCGGACAGCACTACGGCTTGCAGAAGTCGTAATCCTCAGCAGATCTGGAAGATCTCTACGAAAATCGAACTTCTCGCGGGTAGAGCTTCGGCTCGGAAACCGCACTTCTCGGGATCTTCGGGATCTCGGGACTCGCTTCGGGACTAGGGAATATTACCGGGGCTTTGGGATGGCTTCGGGGGTAAAAACACAGAGCTTCGGCACAAAAACGAGAGAAAATTAGCAATTAGACCCGGACCCCTCGCATCCTATTTATAGGAGGCTGGAACCCCCTCGTACGCGGGGCGTACATGCTCCGAAATGCGTCACTGCATGCGTTATCCGAAGTGTCGACACTCTGGCTATATGCGGGGCATACTTGAGTACGCTGGGTGTACTCCGGATGAGTCCGGTGACTCGTCTTCGGATAAGGCCAGATTTTATAATTAAATTTAATTATAAATTATTTAATAAACTTCGAAAATTCATATCTCCTTCATACAAACTCCGTTTTCGACGCTCTTTATATCCACGCGAAGGTGAGACTACGCTCTACAACTTTCATTTAGACTCCATCGGCTAATTTTGACTTTATTTTTATTATTTATTTTTAATAGGCCGGGATAGAAAATTTTGTTATAAATTCATAACTTCTTCATTTGACGTCCGTTCTCGCCTAACTTTTTAGCGCTTTGATACTAACAACGAGATCTTCGATTCTCGTTTAGATCACTAATGCTAAATATCGCTCTAACGTAAATTTCACTTTTTACGTTATTCAGTGGTGCCGGTGCTGTCGCGAAACTTCGACAGGTCATAACTTCCTCGTTATAACTCGGATTTCGGCATTCTTTATATCTTCGGAAACCTTGTTTCAACTACTACAACATTATCTAAAGATATCAAGTTTATTATACACTTAAAGTTTGACGATTATTTTTATTCTTAATTAATCAAACCACATAATTAAGCACAAAACACATAATACTCAAATAATACACTTCTATTATTTCAAAACGGGTTACAAAGGTTAACCTAGACCATTACAATGCTAAAAATGGCAAGCCCGGAAACATCGGCGTTACAATGCAATTCTTATAATCATATATCAGGCACACAAGGCATCCTCCTAGATCCTTAGTCCAATTCTAGCAATCAGTTTTCTGAATCAAAACGATATACATAACATAGCAAGTATGGGTATCCTAGGGAAAACTTACTTGAGCCCGGCCGGTCGCATGCATCACACACCTCGTCTTTCTTAAAATCCATCCATTTAGATTTTAGAAAACCATTTTCCTTGTAAAAATATTTTAGTCCCTCGGTTTGAGTCAAGACACCCCCGAGGGTGTGTCCGGATCCCTCAAACCAGGGCTCTGATACCAACTTGTAACATCCCAAAATCCAAACTCGAAAATTTCATTTTAAATTAAGTATAACATGAGTCATAAACCAGAACATTTCCAATAAAGGAAATCGTAAAGTCATGTCTCAAAAATCCATATCATCAGTACAAGAAAAATTGGAGTACAATCCCAGAAAGTCTGATGCAGAATCATGTGTGTGTGATGCGATGCTACGTCGCCGACTCCTTCCCCTTAGACGAAGAGGTACCTGAAACCAAAACTGAAACCGTAAGCACAAAGTTTAGTGAGTTCCCCCATCATAACACATACCACACAATATCGTCGGTATCTTTCAACCGGTAACTTCCATTAGTATCTTTCAACCGGTAATCATCATTGGTATCTTTCAACCGATAAACATCGTCAGTATCTTTCAACCGGTAATCATCATTGGTATCTTTTAACTGGTAATCATCATCGGTATCTTTCAACCGGTAACTGTCATCGGTATCTTTCAACTGGTAACTAGGGACTATTCCACCCTTACCACTAGCATACAACAACAAGATATAAACACACAATCAGGCATATCCGGGTACTGACCTACCCTTCGGTCCTAAGGACCACTGTCAAGGAAACTGATCCCTACTATACACATAACATATCGTACAGATAAATCTCATGACCAAATCACATAAACAGAACAAGATAATTATCACAAAGACAATAATCTTCTAAATACCCCTCTTTGGTGGGCTGGCATTGTGGCCTTAGACCCACCCCTACTGGAAGGTAACTCACCTCAATGTCGTGAAGTGTTTGAACTGTCCTCGGCTTACAAGTCAACTCCTTTCGACTCCTCGATCCCTACACGACAACCTTCAAGTTAACACACAGAACGTGCAACCCTAAACGGGGTTAGTTCAAGTCCAGTCAAAGTCAACTTCAAGTTAACCCGACTCACCGAGTTGCGCTGTCAACTCGTCGAGTCCCTAACCTTTTACCTGTCCTTATCCACGACTCGACTTGTCGATGAGTTGGAGGCCGACTCCCATATATAATAATTAATTAAATTATATGCATTTTTTCAGGGCAACTCGATGAGTTGGAGGCCGCAACTCACCGAGTAGAGATTGAAATGGCCTCATGATTTTTAGAGTCTACTCGACGAGTTGGAGGACCCTAACTCAACGAGTAGGAACTGAGTGAGATAACTCTAATTTTCAGGGTTTGTACCCTATTTAAAATACCTTAAGCCTTTCATTCCGCCTCCTATATCACCTTAACACACTGAGAGAAACCTTAATTGAGTTATTACCATCTATGAGAGAGAGAGGCTAATATTGTATGCTTTAGTGCATTCTTGGAAGGAGTTACAGGAGCAAAAGGCTTGGAACGAGACGGAGCCATTGGATTCAGTTTTCTATCAGTGGTAGTTGCTATTTGGAGGTAAAAAGCTATCACCTTGATCATTTGTTTTTTAGATCTCTTCACTAGGGAGTTTATGGCCATTTCCATCTTCTCTTAGATTCCTTTAGTTTTTTGAGCATGCCATGAAGTTAGGACCTCAGATCTAGGTAGTATGAGGTCCCTTGGGCCTAAGGATTTAGCTTTATCATGCTATTTGCCAACTTTCATGCATTAAACCCTCTATAGAGCTTTGTTTTGGCATATTAAGCCCTAGATGCCATGCATGGATGTAAAGCTTGTAGCTTTACATGATACTTCAACCTTAGAAGGCTAGATCTAGAGTACGAGGCCTTAGTTATGCTTAAAACCTCTGAATGAGAGGATGGACTGAAGGGACTTGACAAGTTGATGAGCCAACTCGACGAGTTGGTTATGGTTTTCCTGATAGTCTGGACGTATTACAACTCGACGAGTTGAGTTGGATTTTCCTGATATTTCAGAGAAACAAAGGAACTCGACGAGTCACATAGATGCACTTGACGAGTTGGGTTAGCATGGACTGTTGACTCGAGTGTTGACTTCCATTGACTTTTAGGGTTTGGTCAAGCTATGGATTATGGAGACCATGGAGGGGTAAAATGGTCTTTTACCCTTTCCGAGAGTTAGTAAAAAGGTTAGCCTAACATCTTTAGAGTGTTTTTTTAAAAGTGTTAATTAGAAAGGATTATAATATGTAGGCGGAGTCTAGATCGATCGTTGAGTACGAGACCTACTCGCTTACGTACGAGGTGAGTCTTCTCACTATACTTACCTGAGTGGTAATACTGTGTGACCAGAGGGTCTTGTATTCTTGTACTGAGTTATGTGATATCATGCATTTTGTCTTTGTGATTTATGTTGTATATTATTATGTGCCTTATTGAGTTAGGATCGGAGGGTCCAACCCGAGTTGGGACACCGAAGGGTCTTCACTGAGACACGTTGATCGAAGGGTCCTTATCAAGATATAGCCATGAGAGGCTAATTATATGTGTGTGGTGTTTTGGGGAACTCACTAAGGTTCGCGCTTATAGTGTTATGTAAAATATGTTTTAGGTACCTCTTAGGATCACAAAAATGCGCCAACTTGATTGTACACACCAGCTAGAGAGTATGTTTGAGGATTCTGAGATGTTATTAAATATTTTGTTGTCTTGTGTTTTGAACTACTTATACATTGTGTTTTTGCCAAATGTGAGATTGTGTATTATGTGGTTTTAAAAATTAAAAATTTATCTAAAAATTTAGAGTTTTACACATATCACTAAGACTAGATAATTCTTCGAATGAGAGGTCCTACCCTACAACGGTTGGACTCAAACAAGAGCTATGAAATAGAACTAAACTTAACCTTCTAAAATTATTTAGTCCTCACAATATGTAACTTAGAATTTTCATTTACTAGTTATTTAAAGGTAACTAGAGTTCCTAAAAGCACAAAGCAAGAGGCATTCGAGCAATGAGTAAACATAATCAAGCATATCCTAATCAGGGCGTCATAACACTGACTAATCAGTACTAGCATGCAATTCATAAAGCTCATACACATATAACAGGAACATAAGGCATCCTTCCTAGATCCTTAGATCTAATCTAGAATCTAGTTCTCATAAGCATATCATAACATAAACTTGTATGGGTAATTTAGGAGTACTTACTTGAGCTCGGTTGATTGCATGCACTACACCCTTTTTCCACTTTTCAAAATCCTTTTTAAAAAATGGTTTTCTTTTTAAACATCTTTATACCAAGTCCTCAGTTTGAGTCCAGACACACCCGAGAGTGTACCGGAATCCCTCAAACCAAGGCTCTGATACCAACTTGAAACATCCCAAAAATACAGTCTAAAAATTTCAATTTAAATCTTAATAAAACCATAAATATCATTCATCATATAAAAATCATAAGTCGTGTATCTCAAAAAATAGCATAAAAAACTGTCAATATATCAAATCATATGTCAAAATATCATAGTAAATCATCCCAGGCTAAACGTTGTGTTGTGTTATGCAATTATCCGAAGCTCTTCCCCTTACTAGCGGAAGTACCTGAAACCAAACTGAAGCTTAGTGATCTCCCTAAACTACCACATACCATACATATAATCAGATAAACACATAACACATAACTTGGGCCTAGCCCACTACATCGGGCCCCGATCGGCATCAGAACGAAGTCCGACATAGGGCCCCGCCCGACATCGGACTGAAATCTGGCATAAGGCCCCGCTCGGCATCAATCAAAGCTCGGTATACATAAGCATATCAACAAATACATATAAATATAAACACATAAGATAAACATATAAACATTCCTCGGGCCCCGCCCGACATCAGACCAAAATCTGGAAGCATGTAAACATTCCACAGGCTTGCCCCGACATCAGACCAAAGTCCGGACACATAAAAATAGACACATGCAAGAATCATGAAGACATCAAGCATACAAACGTTTCTTGAGCTTACCCCGAAATCGGACCGAAGTCCAAAAACATATACACCTACATCGAGCACAGCCTTGCATTGGACCTTAGTCCGGTATATGCTAACATACATAAACGGGTCGAGATTAGTTCCTTCGACCTGTTCCTACTAGACGAAAACTCACCACAGAAAGTTGGCTGCTGAATCTCTTGGTAAGGAATCTCTATCGGCTACTTCTGTGACAACTTTGCTATCATTATCACAATAACACTTAGTCAAAATCCAAAAATCCTTCTTAGGGTAAAATGACAACTTTACCCCCTGATCTAATTTGGACCATAACTTAGGCCCAATTCCATCTAATCTTTCCAAGCCCACTAATGGCCTAATTTTCTAAATTGGGCCCAACTTCTCAAATGGGCCTTCCCTTAAGCCCAAATATGTCCTTGGTCCATTATCTGACTTTTGATGGCCATTAAGGCCCAATAACTGCTAAGTTGGAAGATTGCCCAAACCAAGGCGCAAATGTTGTGAAGCCCAAAACTTGAGAGTACGTTGAGCGTACTCCTCTACACACTAAGCGTACTGCTGCATGGCTTGTACGCTATGTGTACTAGCTTGTACGTCGATCGTACTACCCTGTTAAGCCATAAACTTCAAAAGTGCTTATTTCATTAAGACCTTAAGCCCATATTACACATCTGAGTCCCTTAGCATGTCTTAACTCATAAAGTCGATTACTTTGTGGCTTGCAACACACCAAATGGACCCAAACTTGGAAAATAGCAACTAAATTCCATAGAAATGGCTAGGTCTCATGCATGGTCACAAAAGGACTTCAAAGATCGCAACTTTAATGATATTGGGACACATTTAGCACTAAGGGTGGAAACCCTAGGCCTAGAAACGAAACTGAACCATAAAAATTCATTCTTGGGACCTAAAGAGGTCTTAAACTCCATAAACAAAGATCTAAGCATTCATGAGGCAAGATGGAAGATTTTTACATCAAGTGAGTGCCAAAAGGTGATGAAATCTCGGATCCTTGAGATCAAGTTACTCAAGTTCTTCTTCTCTAATTCCTTCTTTCTCCTTCCAAGCTTCTAATCACCATCAAGGACTTCATAATGCAAAAACTACACAAGGATGAAGAGTGAGGGACTATCTAGGGTTCCTGAGGTTGAGAGGTTGTAAGGAGGCTTGGGTTTGAATAATAATGTTGTATTTATATTGCTTAAACCTTAAAAATTAGGGTTTGGAGTCTATTCACATACGCTACACATACTCCTTGGTACGTTGTGGTACGTGCATACCCCCCCCCCCCACACAAATCTAATATCCCACTACTCCTGCGTACACCAAACTTACGCCCAATATACGTCTTTTGGGCAGCCCGACTACACGACCCACTTACTAATGGTCCACTCAATAGTCCACTTATCTAATTCATAGTCCAACAATAAATAATGAACATTTTACAATAAATAATACCTCAAGTGATGGCTGTTACATTTTTTCTCTAGCGATAGAAGGCACAAACGAAGAGGAAGGCGGTGGTGGAGTAGTTGTCGACAAAGATGGTGGTGGTATCTGATATGTGCATATTTAGCCATGTGTTTAGTATAGAATTTTATCAATTATTAGCTAATTATTTGCATAATATGGACAAAAGGTACTTAATAATGTCTAAATTATATTTTCAGTTTAGAAGACAAGCTTGGGAGCAAAAAGAAAGAAGGAGAAGCAATCAGAAGCTGGAGAATGAGGAATGAAGAACAAACCTCAGCCTACTCGGCGAGTTCATACATCTACTCGGCGAGTCCAATTGAATGTTGGCGAAGTAATGTTCAGACTCCTTTCCTTACACGTATTTCTCAAAGGAAGTCAGCGAGTTGGGCAACTACTCGCCAAGTAGACCCTGTGTAACACCCAAAGTTGGAAAGCCAAGAAAAGAAAGAAAACCCCAATTTTAAGGGGAGACTCGGCGAGTCCAAGAAGGGACTCGGTGATTCCGAGCGGGATTCGGGTCAAGGTGTAAGAAACCGACTCGGCGAGTCGAGCAAGGTGACTCGGCGAGTCTGGTCTGGGCAAGGAAAACCCTAAATCCTGGACTTGGAGCTTATTTAAACGCCTCATTCTCTTCCCTAAGGCTCCTTTAGTGCCTCTTTCACTCAGAACAATAAACCCTAGCTGCTATAATCGTTTTGGAGTAAGATCTAACCCTTGGTGAAGCTTTTTGGAGATTGAGAGAGAGGATAGTTATAGTGGAGCAAGAAGGGGGCCTTGGATCCAGAGTTGGTGGAGTATTTCTGAGAAATTAAAGGTAATAAATCGTTACCTTCCCTCTTTTGTTTAATAGATCAACCTTGGCTATGAGATTTCGAGCTTTTATGCCATGCTTAAGAAACTATTTCGAGTTAGAAGCCAGATCTGAAGTTAGTACTTCAGATCTGAGTGTATCTTGGCCTACAAAGTCATAAAGCATCTGTTCTTGGGTTGATAGTGAAGCTTCTTTGTCTTAAAAACTCTAGTTTGGATTGTTTTAAACCTAGATCTCTTGATCTACACGTAAAGTTTGCCACTTTACGTGAGGGATAGGCCCTAGAAGTATGGATCTATGAGGTGGAAGCCCTGTTTGGCTAGAAAAGCCACCGCATGGATTAAGGACTGAATAGACTCGGCGAGTCCTTTGAGGGACTCGGCGAGTAGTATGAAGATGGAGGCGAACTCGACGAGTTAGATGAACAACTCGGCGAGTCTGTTGAAGATTTCCTTGGACTCGGCGAGTCTGCTCTTGGACTCGACGAGTCAAGTCGCGAACCCCAAACCCTTCGAGTCAAGGCTCAGTTTAGCGAGTTGAGTGGCGATTCAATGAGTTGGACAGGTCAGAACTCGGAAATCAGTGATGCCTTCGTGGCTCTGTCAGGATTTATGTGTTATGTGTTATGTGTTATGTGATTCGGGCTACGGCCCAATGCAGTATGCAGTATATGTGCTCATGATAGTTGATATGCTATGCTATTCTATGATCAGTTAGTTCGGACTTCGGTCCGATGCAGGGGACAAGGTCCCATTCGGTTTCCGGACTTCAGTCCGATGTAGGGGGCAAGGCCCCATTTAGTTCGGACTTCGGTCCGATGCAGGGGACAAGGTCCCAGTCAGTTTCTGGACTTCAGTCCAATGCAGGGGGCAAGGCCCCAGTTAGTCCGGACCTCAGTCCGATGCAGTGGGCAAGCCCCAGTATGTGCTTTATATGTTATTGTATGGTATGTGGTAGTTTGGGGGAGCTCACTAAGCTTCGTGCTTACAGTTTCACTTTTTGGTTTCAGGTACTCAGTTTTCAAAAGGGGAGCTCGAAAGATTGCAGTGCACACACCATAGTCAGCTAGCCTGGGATGTTCTACTCTGATAATAAGTTGTATTTCGAATTAATGATACGAATTTATGTTATGATTTATGTTACGGTTTTTATGAATATGGTTTTTAGTAATGTTGTAAAAATAAAATTTTAGTTGTGATTTTTGGGATGTTACAAGTTGGTATCAGAGCCTTGGTTTGAGGGATTCGGATACACTTCGAATGTGTCTGAACTCAAACTAAGGAAATGGTAAAAGGTTTTCAAAAGAAAGACATTTCGAAAGAATTTTTTTAGGAAATAAAGAGTTTCTGGGAAAAAGCAAAAAAAGAAATTTTAGAAAGAAAATAACTTTAAAGAGAGAAATTGGTGTGGTGCATGCAATCAGCTGAGCTCAAGTAAGTACTCCCAAATTACCCATGCAAGTTTATGTGATGACTATCAGTTTCAGTTCCAGTTTCAGTTTCAGTTTCAGTAGAACAGCATGCTAGTATAGGACTAAGGATCTAGGAGGATGCCTAATGTGTCTGCTTTATGTGTTTCAGCTTTACAAGATTTGCATGCTAGTATTGAGTAGACAGTAGTAGGATAGCCTGTTTAGGTTATGCCTGATAGTATGAGCTTAGCATTGTGTGCTAGTACAATATCTCGTTACGAGAATAGATTTGCTTGAGTAGTTTCCTGTATCCGAATGCTGCTTGCTTTGTGCTTTGTGGGACTCTGAGTGATGGGAGTTAGCCATTAGGTGAATACGTCACATCACATGTGATCAGGGTTGAATAATCTCATAGTGTTGGATTTGGCCCTATTACGCAGATCTTGTTTGAGTCTAACCGTTGTAGGGATGAGTCTCTTACTCGAAGGATTATCTGAGCATCATTACATGTGATGGTATTCAGGTGATGACTAATTAGTATTACAAGGAGGCCTTCAGCAGCTGAGGACTGGTTTGAATGGAGTTAGAGGTTTCCCTAGGGCAAGCCTAGGATGAGAGTGGTAGAGATCAGTAGTAGTAGAGTGACTTGGTGGAGTTGAGGTAACTCTTGAGGAAAGTACGGATAGATGTGGAAGGTAGTATGGGTCGTACTACTGAAAGCAGAGGATCCGTACTCGATTTAAGAGGGGCCGAGACAAAACCAGGGAACTAGTAGAGTGTGTGAGAGATCCCTCAGCAGCGGTGTGTATATTGATCAGCAGCGTGTTATATTTTTCAGCATGGTGACTTTGCGCGAGATACCAGTTAGCAGTTCATGTACCAGGGAGGGATCTGGCTCGGGGTCTGGAGCCGGGCAGCTTGACGATCAGATGAAGGAGTTCATTTCCGCAGAGATTATGTGCATCATTATCGATCAGACTCCATTGATTTTCGGTTCAGTTAAAGAGGACATTATGGAACTTATGGACAGTCATCTTGAGGCCTTTAGGGCCGAGGTGGTTTCGGGGCAGATTGGGGCTCGTCTAGAGCCCGATTCTTATGAGGTTCAGGGAGATCCCATTTCCAGCTTTCGCCATCAAGGGACAAGAGTGAGTCAGGCACCCTGTCTTCAAGAGAGACCTCTGCATGATTGGATAGTTGAGGAGGATTCGCGAGCCATTCGCGAGGGGTTGCTCGGCATGGTCGCAAGGATTATTGATAGGTTGACTACGAAGCTCTATGATCAGATAGCATTTGTTCAGATGATGGATGGAGTTGATAGGGTAGCTCAGGAGCGAGAGCCAGGCAGGGAGTCGGAAAGGAAGAGGAAAGAAGATGGGTCACAGGTAGCCACAGGTTCGAGCAAGAGGCCCAAAGGGTCGAATTGGAGATCGAGGTATTATCAGAGCCGTAGTCGATGCGGGAAATGTGGTAGGTCGCACTTGGGTGCGTGCAGGAGTGGTAGTGGTGGTGATTTGGGCTGCTTCAGATGCGGCCGAATGGGTCATTTCAGCAGGGATTGTACTACTACCATCGCCCAGGGGCTTGACCCGATATGTTTCCATTGTGGTCAGAGAGGTCACAAGAAGGCCAACTGTCCAGGTGTGTATGAAGTAGAGCAGGTGATAGCTCCTACGTCTATGTCTTCGAGTAGCACCAGCAGTTGTCGGGGCTGGGCTAGGGCACCCACGGCTCGAAGCAGATTGTACCGGTTGATTGCAGCTAGGGTCCGGGCAGCGTTGGGTGTTGGAGGTATGTATATTTTGCCTTCTTGTTAATTATTATTCATGATATTATTGTTATGTTGCTGCAGTGATATTTATAAGCGTATGTTTTGGGGTATCATATTACCTGTTTGTGATCGAGTTTTATGCCATCTGTATACCTTGGATTTTTGGTTAGTAGTCAAGGGATGAATTTTATCGAAAAAGGTTACTTAGGGTGCAGTAAGTGTAGCATGCCTTGGAGGGACTCGATATGTCTCGCTAGTTCGGAGCCGTATAAGTTTTAGAAATGGAGTGGTTAGATCCCTAGCTATGGTAAGTGTAGGATTCCTCAGCAGATTAGTTATGGAATGGTAGCAAGGATTTGGATTTCTATTCATTGAGCAGCGAGATGTGGGCAGGATCGAAGTGGGGGAGAACCCTCCGAGTATGCGAGGGCAAGAGCACGCTGACCCGGAATGAGTGCGCCATCCTTGAAAAGAGAGGATAGTAGCATAGCAATGGGTGGATCAAGGAGTTCAGAATTGGGAGTTTAGGGAACTTCCCAGCAGTTAGTTCATGTTTTTGATATAGTTAGTAGCTATTTGGGAATCCAGGTTGGAGGACCGCCGATAGGATTCTATTGAGTCGGAAGAAAGATCTTGAGAAAGGTTAGCAAGAGATGTTTCCGTGTTAGTAGTTAGTGGTAGAGACATCATGTAGGGTTGTGTGGATTCAGGAGTTGGAAGTTTGGAAACTTCCCAATGTTAGTTTCATGTTTATGGATTAGTAGATGCTTGGTTTGGGAACCAAGTCGAAGAATTTCTCGACGGATAATATGTCGAGGTAAATGAAGCATCCGATGGTTGAGGGCTGATTTGAGAAGTCAGGATGAGGGATTGCTAGCAGAACTAGGGATAGACAGGAAGTCCTCAGATTAGTGATGGGTAAGCATTCAGATAGTAGTAGTAGTGTTGTAAGTCTGTGGGGGTAGCCGTAGCATTCACTAGCAGCCAGATAGTAGTAGTAGTGTTGTAAGTCTGCGGGGGGTAGCCGTAGCATTCACTAGCAGTCAGGTAGTAGTAGTAGTGTTGTAAGTCTGCGGGGGTAGTCGTAGCATTCACTAGCAGCCAGATAGTAGTAGTAGTGTTGTAAGTCTGCGGGGGGTAGTCGTAGCATTCACTAGCAGTCAGGTAGTAGTAGTAGTGTTGTAAGTCTGCGGGGGTAGCTGTAGCATTCACTAGCAGCCAGATAGTAGTAGTAGTGTTGTAAGTCTGCGGGGGTAGCCGTAGCATTCACTAGCAGCTAGATAGTAGTAGTAGTGTTGTAAGTCTGCAGGGGGGGTAGCCGTAGCATTCACTAGCAGTCAGGTAGTAGTAGTAATGTTGTAAATCTGCGGGGGGTAGCCGTAGCGTTCTCTAGCAGCCACACAGTATTAGGGTGTTGTAAGTCTGTGGGTGTAGCCGTAGCATTCGCGAGGTTAGTAGTTAGAATGAGCGCATTGTTTTGGACGCAAAGGGGGGGGGGGGAAAGCAGTAGTACCCACCAGTTCGTGTGCAGCAGAGAGCATATAGAAATCCATGGGTTGGATTTCGAATTATCCAGAGTTTAATCATAGTTGAGCCAGCCATGCGACAGATGGATCGTCAACACAGTCATGAGATCAAGGAAGCAGTGAACCATTGGGATTCATGTATGTTAAGGGCTACCATTAGTATGGGAGCCATCATTATAGTCTTGGATTTGTTGACGTTTGGACGCAGTCGGTTGGATCGGGAGGTTGTTAGGACCACAATAACAGGATGACTAGTGGAAACTAGTTCCAAAGAAAGGTTTCTTTCAGGCAGTTCAGTGTTGCAGGTAGTCCAGTGTTTCAGGCAGTTCAGTGTTTCAGGCAGATCAGTGTTTCAGGCAGTTCAGTGTTGCAGGCAGTCCAGTGTTTCAGGCAGTTTAGTGTTTCAGGCAGTTCAGTGTTCCCAGTAATTCAGTGTTTCAGATGTTTGCAGTATTTTTGGACAATATTAATTTTGTGTCGGACTGTAAGTTCAGCCTTATTAGTTGGACCTGGGTGGTCTCAGTTCATCCAGAAGCCAGATTTGGAATAGCAGAACTTTCAGTCAGTAGCAGTGCGAGTATGCAGCGTATGGTAGGTTTCAGTCTATTGTTCATGGGGTGCGCGACACCAAATGGTAGTAGAAAGAATGCCTAGTGGATACTGGCGACGATGACCCGTACTGGGAGTAGCGGGAGTAATAGATTTGGTGGAGACAGGGTCTTTGCAGTGACGGAAGAGGTAGGTAGTTATGGAGCATCGCCTTGGGAAGGCAAGGAAATCGTGCAAGGAAAGAAGGGGGAAACCCCTACGGGGTCAGTGCAGTATTTGGAAAGTATCAGAAAGATTGTCGGTTAAGTGCGTTGCGTTTCCAGAATGTTCAGGGTCAGGTTGGACCCGAGATAATTATCAGTGAGGATTTTCATTGGTCTGAATGACTGAGCGGAAGGCCAGCGAAGGTAGACAACTGGTGTTAGAATGAGCGGTGGGGTATTGGAAGTAGATCGCAGTCGGTGTATCGTAGCAAACTTCGAGGATGAAGTTTAGTTTAAGTGGGGGAGAGTTGTAACACCCAAAGTTGGAAAGCCAAGAAAAGAAAGAAAACCCCAATTTTAAGGGGAGACTCGGCGAGTCCAAGAAGGGACTCGGCGAGTCCGAGCGAGATTCGGGTCGAGGTGTAAGCGACCAACTCGGCGACTCGAGCAAGGTGACTCGGCGAGTCTGGTCTGGGCAAGGAAAACCCTAAATCTGGGACTTGGAGCTTATTTAAACACCTCATTCTCTTCCCTAAGGCTCCTTTAGTGCCTCTTTCACTCAAAACAATAAACCCTAGCCGCTATAATCGTTTTGGAGTAAGATCTAACACTTGGTGAAGCTTTTTGGAGCTTGAGAGAGAGGATAGTCATTGTGGAGCAAGAAAGGGGCCTTGGATCCAAAGTTGGTGGAGTATTTCTAAGCAATTAACGGTAATAAATCGTTACCTTCCCTCTTTTGTTTAATAGATCAACCTTGGCTATGAGATTTGGAGCTTTTATGCCATTCTTAAAAAACTATTTCGAGTTAGAAGCCAGATCTGAAATTACTACTTCAGATCTGAGTGTATCTTGGCCTAGAAAGTCATAAAGCATCTGTTCTTGGGTTGATAGTGAAGCTTCTTTGTCTTAAACTCTAGTTTGGATTGTTTTAAGCCTAGATCTCTTGATCTACATGTAAAGTTTGCCACTTTACGTGAGGGATAGGCCCTATAAGTATGGATCTATGAGTTGGAAGCCATGTTTGGCTCGAAAAGCCACTGCATGGATTAAGGACTGAATAGACTCAGCGAGTCCTTTGAGGGACTCGGCGAGTAGTATGAAGATGGAGGCGAACTCGACGAGTTGGATGAACAACTCGGCGAGTCTATTGAAGATTTCCTTGGACTCGGCGAGTCTGCTCTTGGACTCGGCGAGTCAAGTCGCGAACCCCAAACCCTTTGATTCAAGGTTCAGTATAGCGAGTTGAGTGGGGACTCAGTGAGTTGGACAGGTCAGAACTCGGAAATCAGTGAACTTGGCGAGTAAGGTCAACATGGAAGGCTGACTTTGGCCAGGACTTTGACTTTGATCGGAGTTGAGTTAGTTGACTTTTAGAGGTCAGACAGGCTAAGTGTTTCTTTGTTATTGGTAGCTCGGAGAGTTAGAGGAGCAGCATTTCAGACGGTGGTTGGTTAGCAGTCCGTGGGTTACCAGCAGAATACAGCAGTTCAGGTGAGTTTCCTTCCAGTAGGAACGGGTCTAAGGCCACAATGTCGACCCGTTCAGTTAGCAGTAGTTTCCGGATCTCGGTCCGATGCAGTAGTTAGTATGTTTGATGCCTTCGTGGCTCTGTCAGGATTTATGTGTTATGTGGTATGTTTTATGTGATTCGGGCTACGGCCCGATGTAGTATGTAGTATATGTGTTCATGATAGTTAATATGCTATGCTATGCTATGATCAGTTAGTCCGGACTTCGGTCCGATGCAGGGGACAAGGTCCCAGTCAGTTAGTCCGGACTTCGGTCCGATGCAGGGGACAAGGTCTCAGTCAGTTTCCGGACTTCGGTCCGATGCAGTGGGCAAGGCCCAGTATGTGCTTTATATGTTATTGTATGGTATGTGGTAGTTTGGGGGAGCTCACTAAGCTTCGTGCTTACAGTTTCAGTTTTTGGTTACAGGTACTCAGTTTTCAAAAGAGGAGCTCGGAAAGATTGCAGTGCACACACCATAGTCATCTAGCCTAGGATGTTCTACTCTGATAATAAGTTGTATTTCGAATTAATGCTACGAATTTATGTTATGATTTATGTTACGGTTTTTATGAATATGGTTTTTAGTAATGTTGTAAAAAGAAAATTTTAGTTGTGATTTTTGGGATGTTACACCCTGTTTTGAGATAATTATAAATAGCGGATGAGATCCCAAATTGAGGAGTTTTTGGCTTCCTTGGAGAACAACCTACGACTAAAGATACATTTGGAGACCTGAAGAACCCTAATCTTTGATCCTTAAGAAGACTTAAGGCGAATTAGGTTAAATCTTCCACTTAATCTAGAAGTGAATCATGTGTAGATCAATTAAATTCGTTTTTAGCTTCTCTATGATTGTAATCATGAGCTAAATTTTGTAGTTTCTGTTTAGGACAGACTAATTTACTCCTATGGTGTGATTTATACTTTGATTGATTGATTATTGGTGATTTTATTAAACTAAGTTTGTTAAAGAACCTTATGCATTGATTATAACTATTTTTTGTTAATTGGAAGACAATTAGGTTGCATGAACATCTCTTAATTGTTAACCTCATATGATTTATGTGAAAACTTCATTATATGCCTAGCATTAGTGAATATGAAACTAGGATTAATTAGAGAATGGATAAACTAATGTGTGAGCTTGTTTGGTAAACCAACAAACAAGAGGTTAGTTGAACTACCAATTTGATTAAGCAATTACAAATCTTATTTAATCCAAATAATTGAACTAGGGAGTTAATTAGTTTAAACACTTGATCACTGCTTAAATTGAGTAATTTCCTAAGGGTTGGTAATAGCGAATGTGAATCTAATCATTATAGCTGGTAACCAATAACAATCAATATAATACTTTATCATAAAATTGACCATAGGTGTGAATTGGTTGGACCTAAATAGAAACCCTTTATTAAATTTGGTGAATTTTTACTTGTTTTAGTTGCTTAGTTAATTACGTGTTAGGATGTGTGTTTAAGTTTCTAGTCTTGTAAAACTAGAGAAAAACCATTTACTTTTATTACTTGTCTAGTTAAAATTAGTTATTAGTTTAATTTCTGTTCCCTGAGTTCGATACCCTAGTTATTTAACTATACCACTAAAAGACAGGTTCACTGCCTTTGTGTGCTAAAATTATATTTTTAGAGTAGGAATAAAACCAGTGCATTTTACACACATCAGTATCAGATCTGAAGAAATTACGCCAAAAACATTAGATATGAGAATGTTAATATGCATGATAAAGATTAAGATTATCAGTAGTGGTATAGTAGATCCAAGAATGTCAACTACATTATGCTGATCCATGAGCATCACAAATCAAACCTGACTAGATGTATGTCAAAATCCGGTGATTAGTTGTCTTCAGCAACAGTGACAGTCGGTGGCTAGCGAAAATCTCCGGTTAGTTGAGACAAAGACAATAGTTTAAGCTTAGATCCGGAGGTGGAGAGTGGAGGCAAACTAGATCTGAGTAAGATAATAAAATCCAGATATGATACATTCCATATCTACCAAATCTGAGTGAAAATCCAGTGCTCTTTGGTGGATCCACGTTGAAGTAAATCTGAAGTAGCGACATTGATCCATTGGTGATTGACGGAGGTGTTTGACATAAGGAAAAGAAGCAGCAATTGTAAAGTAGGATGACATCAAATCTGGTGCAACAAGAGAAATAGTAGTCTCCGGTGGTGGTGGCGGTCTCCGGTAGTGGTGGAGAACTCCAACATTGGTGGTGGTCTTGGAGCTTTTAGAAAAGATGAAAGATATTACCAAAATTTCAAATATGAGAAAGATGAAATGAATAAGTAAAAGGAGTGGGTTTGTTTAACAAATGTTAATTTTGAAATGGACAAAAATACCCTTAATGAAAATGGTTCCTAAATAGTTCTTAACCTTTTGTGATTCTCATTTGATCTTTTACATATATATATATATATATATATATATATATATATATATATATATATATATATATATATATATATATATATATATATATATATATATATATATATATACTCTGAAATGATGGTAAGGTTTTTAGTAGTTGTACAAGAATTGGTGGTTATGTATGGACGCTACTTGACATGCCCAACAAAAACAAACTTTATATATATATATATATATATATATATATATATATATATATATATATATATATATATATATATATATATATATATATATATATATATATATATATATATATATATATATATATATATACTTGACATGCCCAACAAAAACAAACTTATATATATATATATATATATATATATATATATATATATATATATATATATATATATATATATATATATTAGGTCCATGATAATAACATATGGAGCTTTATCCATGTATGTATGACAAATATATTCATATAGAGTGTTCATTTAGAGTGTTCGTTTACTCAATTACAAATATATATAACACCATCAAACATTATACAAGTTCCGGTTTCCCAATTTTCACCATTTCCACACTTTTGCTTTTAAGGTCATTACGTTGGCCATCATGAATTAGAATCAAAACATGGTGTATACAAGCTTGTAGAAGTGTTAATGCGACATCAAATATCCACTATTATTGGCACTCCAATGAAATTAACAATCATCATCTCATTCTTTACACTTAATAGAACCTTACTTCCAACCCAAAAAATCTCTTCAAAATTAGCACAATATGGAGAATTTTTGCCACTAGAAGCCCTTAATATAAACTATAATAGAGTTGACAAGAAATATCCCCAAAACAAGTTTTTCCCATCTTAATAATATTCACCAATTTTTAACCGACACAAATACGCTGTGAGAGCATTTTGTGATTCATAGCGAGCGGTCTGAAAAAACATTTTATGATTCATATAGAGTTGTCCGCACAAGGTTGAGATAGAAAAAAATGCATAAAGTAGAGCCTACTCACACCACATAAATACTCCATATTGTAAATTCTCGTAGCTTGAGTAATACATTGTTTTTTCATTTTTTTACATAAGTTTCCCATACTTGGTCCAAATCACTTTGTTTTTACATTCACTTCAATTTGGTCTTAACTATCCATATTACTAATTAGAACATTCAAAATTTGTATTATAATTTAGCGTGTATAAAGGGTCTATAATGGCTCTACCCTTTGCAAAACTAAGCAAGGGATTAGGGCTCCCAATTTTAAAGGGCCCCCAATTCTAAACCTTATTGTGTTATATGTGCATATATATGTATTTCTTAGGATATAAAGACAAGTTGAAGCTTGACATGGTGGTAAAAGACCTAGTTTATAAAACTAAACGTTAGAAGTTCTAAACTGTTTGCTTACTTGAAGGGACCCAATTTTTTTTTTTTTTTTTTTTTTTTGCTTAAAGCCTCTAAGTTAGTTGAGCCGTCCTGTCCATATAAGACATCAATTTTAACATCCAGCTTGGACCCTCTGTTTGTCTTATATATCAACATTATTATCATACCAAGATTACATACATTCGTAGTCAACCTTACAAATGTCCCGAATGATAACACTTTAAGTTTATGGTTGTTCAAATAGGACTTATATTATCAGCACATGCTTAGCACACACTTAGAATTTCTCATCGCTTAGGAACATCTTTTATGAGTATCATCTTATATACATTCAATATATTTATTATAATATTAGTATGCTAATATAACATTATAATTCATTCAGAAAGATACAAGAGTCGGGATAGCCCAATGTAACTTTCTTATTAATAATAACCCACAAGCCATATATTACCTATAAAGGCAATGTACTTTCATCAAAATCGTATTGACATCTTCACATACAAACACGTTTATTCATTCCAACACATCATTTTCATTACTTGTATAGAACTTACAAGCCTTATAAAAGTCTAACTGTTACATATAGTAATTAGAGAAACCATCTCCTTATTGTGCTCACGAGTTTATATTTTTTATAAACATTGAAGACAATAAACATATTTAATGAAACAACCCTCGTATATTTGAAATTGTCACTTTGAATCAAGTTTTAAATTTTTTTTTAGATCATAGTTATGGATATGGTCCCACTTGTTCAAATTAAAAAAAAAAAAAAAAAAAATCATATTTTAACATTTTTAAAAGTAAGAGGGTGCACTCAGAGGCGGACTCACAGTGGGGGCAATGGGGGCGGCTGCCCCAGCAACAAATTTTTTTTTTTTTTATTAAAAATATATCTCTGAAATTTTTTAGAAAACATTGGCAACTAAGGAGGGTTAAATGTTTTAGTATTGACGGCTTTATTCACATAGTCAAAATATAAGAAAGGTAAATAAAAACAAGAAAGCACGCCTCCTTAACTCTTCACGACAACAAATTGATTCTGCTTGCTCCTTTCATTTACAGTTTTGAGTTTTGTGTTTGATTTGATTTTCCAATTTCCATTGATTCATCCTTCATGCCAGGTACACATGACATATTCATATACTTTTTTTTTTTTTTTTTTAAATAATTGGGTACTATGTCCTAGAATCTTATTATATTGAATTGTTAATTGATTTCACTTTGTATACCCAATACACACATCCACCTCCATAGTTTTTAAATAATTTACCTTTGATTGATCTTCTTTATATATATATTTTGAATTTCCGATACAATTGTTATTCACTTATTTGGGTGTTATTTTTAATTAGGGTTTATACTTTGTAATTATAAATATAGGGGAAATGGATAAGTTTATTATTAGAACTTCCACAATTATTGGGCAAAGCTAAAAAATAAGTCCAATTTTGGAACAAACTACAAAAATGGGGAAAAGTTCAAAAAGAAGGCCAAATTTGGAACAAGCTACGAACATGGGACAAAGTTCAAAAAGAATTTGTGAAGAAATTAATTTGAATGAACTTCTTGCCGATCCTAGGACTCGAAGAAGAATGTCTAAATATAATCAAAGGGCAACCGATACACGATGGAGATCTCATTACGTAACATTGTTGAACATCAGTATCTTATTTTATTCTATAATTGAGGTACTTGAGTATGTTGTTGAGGATTGTGGGAGCTCTGAGCAAAAGGCAGACGCGGTCATATTATTGGATTGGACACAATCTTTTGATTTTGTTTCTGCATTGATCTTGATGAAAAGTATACTTAGAATTACAAATGAGTTATCTTTGGGATTACAATGGAAAGATCAAGATATAGTGAATGCTATGGAACTAGTTGGTATTTCAAAACAAAGGTTAATGACACTGACACTGAGAAACGAAGGGTGGGAATCATTGGTCAAAGAAGTTTATTTATTTTGTGAAAAGTATAGTATTGCTATTCCAAATATGGATGATGTCTTTGTAGCTCGAGGTTGGCCTCGTCGTGTAGCTCAGCAAGTGACGAACCTTCATCATTATGAAAATGATTTATTTAAAAATGTGATAGATTGGGTGCTTCAATAACATAGAAGTAGATTTAATGAAACCACTACTGAATTGCTACTTTGTATGGCTTGCTTGAACCCCGATTATTCTTTCTCATCTTTCAAGAAGGATAAATTGGTTACCTTAGCCCAACTTTATCCCTCAGATTTTTATGAAACAAACATACTTGTTCTTGAGAACCAGCTTGACACGTATATTTTTGATATGAAATCTAGTGTTCATTTTTCTAGATTGAAGGGATTTGGATACCTTGCAATGAAGCTAGTTGAGACAAAGAAAAATTTCATTTACCACTTGGTTTATCGACTGATCAAACTAGTTTTGGTTTTACCCATCTCAACGGCTTCAGTTGAAAGATCATTTTCAGCAATGAAGATTGTGAAAACTCGATTACGCAACAAAATTGGGGACCAGTGGTTGAATGATTGTTTGGTTACATACATCGAGAAAGAGATTTTTCAAACGATTCCAAATGACAGCATTTTGAAAAGATTTCAAACCATGAGATCCCGCCGTTGCCAATTACCGAGTACATGACAGGTTATTGTTTATTAGATGGTCATTGTTTAATGGAACTACTTTATTTGTATTTCCCTATTTTATGTTTCTTTTGATCTCTTGGAAAAGATAAGTGGTTGTCCATTATCTAATTATAATATTAAAAAAAATGACTGTTTTGTTTACTATAATAACTGTGGTTTAATTGTTGCTGGAAGATATTTGTTTGAAAGATAATTTGATTTGTCTTATTTCAATCAATAAGTTGCAACCATAAATTCCATCAATTATCAAATTCTCATTTTTTTGTGTGTACATCTTCAAACCGCTTCAAGTTGAATTTTTTCCCCCTGTTTAAAAATAAAATTGGGTCCGCCTCTGGGTGCACTAATGACATCCTGAGATATCAATTATTTAATAGTGTAGTAACATATTGTAATTGTTTTTTCTAAATATCCTAAAGGTGTGTGATTGTGCTTACAAAAAAAGGAAAGTAAGTAATATGGATATATATGATCATGATTACAAAATAACCGGAGGTAAATAAGTTGTCCACATTAAAACTCCTTGTATAAAATTAGTAAATGCTAACACATATTAGAAACTCTATTCCACATAGGATATGCATAAAATAGTCTAAAACTTTTGAAAGGTTCTAATTATAATATTATAATACGGAATATATGCTCTTAAGATAATAGACTCGCCTTAATTGTAATATTTCATCTATTCCGCTTCTATTTTTAATAGCAAACCAATCTACTTGTAACACCTATTTCAAGTATATGAGTAGTTATACTTTTGGTTAATGAAAATGTAAAATCTTAGGTTTTGAGGTGGTCACGAAGTGACCATCAAGGCAGAAAACGTGCATCCATCCTGCAGGCCATGACGTGATGAGCAAGTGGTAAGGGTTAACCCAAATTCTCTGTATTTTGTGCCCTATTTAAAGGAAGTAAGGGGCTAGGGTTTGCACACCCTTAACCTCCATCATCTTCTTTCCCGCACTAATCAATTGTAACCTCCATTGTTGATCTTAAGAGCGCTTTTGGTGAATTTTAGCTCCTTGTTGAAGAAGAAGGTCCCTTTGGTACATTTTTTCAACAAGCAAATCTCATCCTCACCACCTTGTGTTGTTTTTAGACCTTTGTAAGTCATAATCAGGTCAATGTCTTTCTCTTTTAAGCATGCTAGATTTAAGTTTTCCCCACTTTTCTCTATTTATGTGTTGAGTAGAATTCATGGAATCCATAAAGTTAGAAACATTATGGATCATTGAAATCTTTTGAAAAGCATAGATCTCAAATCTGGAGTTTGATGGTGGTTTGGACTCCATGGATGAAGTTTTGGCGCTTTTTCTTCCATTTTGACCTAAGTTAAGCTTTAGACTTGTATTGAACACGCATGACTGATAGTGATAAGCCCCGATCTTTATGATATATTAGGCATTAGGAAGGTTTCTGGAAAGTCGGAAGGAGTGGCTCAGTAAATTAAGGAGTAAATTACACGAATTGTCCCTATGGTTTAGGGAAAATTGCATGTTTGGTCCCTAACTTATTTTTTTAACTTAGAAGGTCCTTATAGTTTGTTTTTGTTGCACGATTGGTCCCTGTCTTATCTAAAAAGACTATTTTTCCCTTAGTTTTTTAATGTATTTAAATAAGATGAGGTAGAAAACGTAAGGTAAGATGAGGTGGATGTGGGGTTTGGGGTGTGCTTATTAAAATAAAATAAAAAAACAAGGGCAAAATAGTCTTTTTAGGTGTGACATGAACTGAGTGCGCAACAAAAACAAACAATAGGGACCTTCCGTGTTAAAAAATTAGTTAGCGACCAAACATGCAAATTGCCCAAAACCATAATGATCGTTCGTCTAATTTACTCTTAATTATTATTTATTACACTTGTCCGCGTATAAAAATGTTAGGATGATGAATACGAAGAATAAGTAGGAGGATAATTAATTTCTCTTTACAGAAAAAATACATTGGAAGAACTAACAGTTAACTCCATTAAATTAGTTATACATAAACTTTGTAGTAAGTGTTAATCCAAAGGTTCACAATGTTTACTTAAATAAATTAGGTTAATTTTGTGACCTATATATACATAATCAAAAGACTATTTTTCTCTTAATTTTTTAATTTATTTAAATAAGATGAGGTAGGAAATGTAAGGTAAAATGAGGTGGAGGTGGGGTTGGGGTTTGCTGATTAAAATAAAATTAAAAAACAATGGCAAAATAGTATTTTTAGGAAAGACGTTGACTGAGTACGCAACAAAAACATATAATACGTACCTTCCGTGTTAAAAAAAATAAGTTAGTGACCAAACGTGCAAATTACCCCAAACCATAGGGACCGTTCGTGTAACTTACTCTTAATTATTATTTATTACACTTGTTCTCATCTAAAAATGATAGAAGGGTAAATAGGAAGAATAAGTAGAAGGATATTTAATTTCTCTTTAACAAATTATAGGGAACTTGTAGCAAGTGTTAACCAAAAGGTTCACCATGTTTACTTATAAAAATATGGTTATTTTATATATATATATATATATATATATATATATATATATATATATATATATATAACTAATAAGAAATGCAACCTTAACCTAATAACTACATAGCACAAATAACAGTATCTTCGACGTGTATGGTTTGAACCTTGACGTCGTGTGTGTTGAATATTTCACTAAGGGTTTCGAAAATAACAGACAATTTAGTTTATATGAATCAGTTTACTTGGAAGGTAGTTGCGTTAGTTATCCTCTTTAATAAATAAATATTTTTTTTACCACATGTCATCTTCTTATTCATTTTGACACTTGTCATTTTGTGAGAATTTTAGAAAATTTTATTTTCCACTTGTCATTTTTTAGGGATTTTTATTTTTTTAAAATAAAATTCCATAAAATTGTAATAGATTCTATAAGGAAATAAAATCATCTTATTAATTTGGTAATAGATTCTCATAAATACTTCAAACGATTTAATTTCATTTCCAAAATTTCAAAAGATTATATTCTATTATGTAAAATATTACATTATAAAACTTTTCATATTTATATATTGATATTAAAATTTTATTTTTAATAAACCCGTGTATTAAACGGATCTCACACCTGGTACTACAATATATTGCTAAATAATCAAGGTTAATACACATTTTTTTTAAAAAAACAACGTCCTTATCTCAAACAAAACTTGAACATTCAATCAATTTCTATTAACAAGCTAGGTATTTCTATACTTTTAATCTTGGCCCTTTTGTAATCTACTATAATAAATGAAGGTTTTTTATCACATGTCATCTTCTCATTCATTTGGATACATGGTATTTTCTATAATTTTTAAATTTTTTATTTTCCACTTGTCATTTTATTGTATTTTTTATTTTATTAAATTAAAATTCCACATTTAATATGTAAGGTGATATATATG
The DNA here is from genome assembly GCF_052625555.1 of Lactuca saligna. Taxonomy (NCBI): domain Eukaryota; kingdom Viridiplantae; phylum Streptophyta; class Magnoliopsida; order Asterales; family Asteraceae; genus Lactuca; species Lactuca saligna. The sequence goes on along the minus strand of NC_136417.1, from coordinate 60,356,327 downwards.
TAAAGTATTTATTAGAAATTGTTTATATATGTAATGTTTTCAATACATTAAAATCTCATTAATTTTAATAATTCAAAATTTTTCTTATTTTTATTATAAATTCAAACTATTCAAATTATTAAAATTTTATATTTATTTTTTTTAATTAAACCAATGTAGTACATGGATCTCACACCTAGTCGCTAATAAACATAGTTAAAACATGACTAAATTGAACCATAAGTGGATCTCTTTAAATGTGTAATGATATAAATGCACATTGATTATAGATACACTGTAAAGTCAACATAGTATTTTTTTTAATTCATGTTACCATAAATGGTTTGTTTATTTATTTAGTTTTAAATGCTTATATGAATATAAACACACATACATACACTGTAAGGTCAATATAGTAATTTCCACTCCTATATTGTTACATATGTTGTTCGCCCCTATATATACATGGATCCCTTTGTAGCACATACCTTAATTACAATCGTGGCCATTGCGTTGAGCATTAGAAAATTTCGTTAATGATCCTTCGTGCTAGCTTGTGCTCTTGTACATATGTCATGATCTAATACAAGTTTTTTTTTTCTTTCTATTTTTGTTTTTTTTCTCTTGCATTTTTTAAAAGAACTTTCTCAACGTTGAGTCATTTTCTCTAATACATATCGATGTCGTTGATGCAAATTTTCCCCATTTAAAATCATTAGTGTAAATGGTTTGAATTTGATCTAACAAATTGATAATGTGTATACTGTTATGTTGACTATGTATAAATTGGTAATATGTTTCGAAAACTCTTGTATGGATCTCAGATAATTCAGGTTGCAGATTTAATTTTTTGATTTATTTTTGCAGATTGCATCATTTAAATGGCTTATCAATGTTCGTGGAGTTAGAATCATTGATTTTCTGATTGAATCTGATACATATATGTCAGTATTTGATTGATTGAGTTGATGAAATCATGGACATGAGTTTACCGATTCGATTCAAGTATAAAGTTCTACGGCTGCGATTTCTCTGTTTAAATCCGTTGGTTTAAATATTTAATGATAGATTTGGGTAACCATTTATCTATCTATGGCAACATGAATGAGTTGTTGTCCAAACCCATATAAGTTGGGCGGCTTTAAGCTCCAACGCACACATGTTGTAGTTTTTTTTTTTTTTTTTCGTAATCATGCATCACATGTTGTTGTAAGGGCTATTTAGTAATCATACATCTAGACAGAAAAAATACAAAGCATAAAGGAATGGATGTATGTATAACATAGATGTTAAAAAGTTGTTTTATTTCAATAATTTTGATGTTGTCCATAGTATGTATAACAATTATTTGATAATGAAAACACTAAAACAAAGCCTTTTTTTAAAAGAATTGTTGGGGGACGAGAATCTTCTTCGACCCATTGGGTGATCTATAAAATATACCTCAGAGTTTCGGGGATGGGTCCGATTAACTCGATAATTTTTTCAGTCTCTAATATAAAAAATACCAAAATGTTTTTTTACCATAACAAGGGTGACCACAACACGTCCATTTTCTCGTCCCATGTAAAAAGTTTTGTTGCCCATATTAGATTTTTGTAGCTAAATGTTATTTACGGATCAATTAACATTTTATTAATAAAAAAAGATTTTTGTAGGCATCCATACGAAAATCATTGGTATGTTGGTTACAGCCTAATTTTTTATTGAATATTAAAAATTGCAAAATAAAATTAGCCCAATTTATCTTTTTTTAAATAAAACATTAGTAAGACAACAATAAAAGTAATAATATTGTATTTTTTTTTTTGGTTATGCATATGTGGCTTACAACTATGGTTCTAAAAAGAGCATCATGGCATGCCTCAAGGCATGTCATGATGTGAGGTGTGGCGTAGCCGTTACAAAAACATCTAAGGTGACTTTGCATTTATCTCTTTTATATATATATATATATATATATATATATATATATATATATATATATATATATATATATATATATATATATATAATAGTCACGTCTTGAAAAACGTCATGGTTCATCAAGGTTTGTCATTGCTTAACCTTGACTTTGCCATCAAATCACACTTCATGTTATTTAGAACCTTACATACAGGTAGTTAAGTGTATAACTAATGATGATATGTGCCACATTAGTATACTAAAATATCATTAAATGAACATTAAAAGTTACGCATGTCATCATTTAATTGGGTAAAATGATTTGTAGGAACAAAAAGTAAAAAGATATTTAATTTCTCTTTTTTCGGTTCTTTTCGATCATATTTTCTTTTATGGTTCCTTTTACATGTAATGTAAACACGAAAATATGGTAACATCGCATGCAATTTAATATCATAGTTATTGATTGTGAATAGATTATGTGACTAATTATTCGAAAGGATATTAATTAAGTGCGACTTAACAAACTTTAATTTTTTTGGAAGGCAGAAAAAATATTTTAAAACAAAAAGTCAGGGGAACAACATACAAAAGGATTTTAAATAAGCAAGACTTACAACAACATTCTTGTCGATCAATACTAAATTTTTATCCCTATGCTTCAATCCACCAAAAGAGATTAATTTGTATATCAACCTTCATTTTTAAAGGGAGAATTATCGATTTCTTTAATACATGCACTTTTTCGCCTTCCATAAACTTACTTATATTATGGAACACGCATTTAATTTAGACAAGTCACTCAAAAATTTCATCCTTGGGCCCAAGATGAAAACCACATTGACCCATATCCCATACCCAAATAGGTTTGGGGTCGTTTGATAGAGGTTGATTAGGTTAGAGGCTTGAACCAAGGCATAATCAAAAATGTATGACAAACACATGTATTGAGAATCAAGTCCATTATTGAATAGTAAAACTCGGTACGACGGTTTATTTCTTGGACTGGACCAGAAAAAAAGTAAAGGACTGAATCAGAAATTAGGACCGAGTTGTAGGTCATCAGTGCAAATCAAACATGTTGATTGTGAAATTTGGACCGAGTCCTAGCTTTGGACCCGATCTGACCCTCTGTCAAACAACCCCTTTGTGTATGAAAAATGTGCAAAATGGTCTACTCCCTCTTCAGCTTACAGATAACACACATGGCATTTGGAACTATAAAACAACGGTTGGTACTAAGTAATATCCTATTTTGAGCAAGCTGCCAAGTGAAACTATTTACTTTCATTGGCACCCAACATTTATACTTGAAGAGAGCGAGATAATATTGTGAGACTTTAGCTTCAATATTAAATCTCGACGATTTCACCTAGAACTTATGTGAGTTGTCCTCAACTCTCCACCTTGAATCTCAAGCATTAGTGAAATTAAAATTATCCAAAACTTGTATCAGGTCAGAAAACTCAAATTGTTATGCCCGAATATCCTATTTCGCTTCGTATTCCAAGTAAGTGTCTTACAAAGTTGGATTTGATTTGGACTAAGTTTGATAGCTCCTGTGATATAAATATGAGGAAATGTTTCTTTCAAAGTTATGGCACCCACCTAATTGTTATTCCAGGCATGTATTTTAGACCCATCACCAATTTTCCTTTTTAAAAATACCCGATAGATTAATGCTAAATTCTAAAAGATGAACCTCATTGGAAGCAACATCAAACCAAGATCCAAGGAGAGATCTTCTTGCCGTTGATGTATTATCATAATCGAAAAACTTATGAATTGCCCAAATAGTTTGAGCCCAAATGGATTCGCCATCTGATTTCGATTTCTACTACCATTAATGCTAAACATGTTAGATTGCTTTATATATAAATATATATATATATATATATATATAGAGAGAGAGAGAGAGAGAAATAATACAGTAGTAAGGACTGATGACCATTTTAACGATTGTGAGCCTACCACCAAATAAAAACGATTTTGCTCCCATTGAGCTAAGCTTACTCTTGAATTTGTCAAAAAAAAAAAAAAATAGATCCCAAATCCAAGCAAGCCTCATATTGGAGTAAATCTCCAAGCCAAGCTAGGTAAATGAAAAAAAATAATGTTTCACAATTTAAAGAAAAAGAACCAATTTAGTGATTTCAATATTTTCAACCACAATACCATAAACTTTACATTCGTTAAATTTTACCTTTAGCTTAGAAAAGATGTGAAAGCATCTAAGAAACCTGTTTTAGTTTAAAAAGATTTATCAAGGACCAAACATCTATGAACATTACGTCATCGACATATATTAAATGCATAAAGGATTGCACCATTGTTGAGAGAAACAAGCCATGAAAGTTGTCTTTTGTTTACATGTCGATGTTGGAAATTTTTTGTAAAAACTATCATTTTCCCTAACTTTGGAAACATTTAATTATATGTATATTTTATATAATTGTTTTGTGTTCTCATCCTTAAGAGCTTTGAGATAGTATGTAATGTTTCTAAAATGTTTTTTAAGTGAATAGAATATCGATGCGTGATGTGTGTAAAACTCACTTAGTTTTAATCCTACTTTAATTATCAAATAACACACAAAAGGCAGTGAACCTATCAATTGTGGTATAGCTAAATAAGCAGGGTATCGAACACAGGGAACGGCAAATTAAATTAAAAACTAATTCTATCTAAGTTACTTTAGCAAATAAGGGTTTTTTCTCTAGTTTTACAAGACTAGAAACTTACTAACTAGAACTGATGCAAGACTAGAAAAGAATAAACTAACTAGATTCAATAATGGGAAAGAAACTTCTGTTTAGTTCAACTCGGTTAACTTTATGGTTGATTTTAAGGTAGTAGTGCAATGGATTAATTCTTTCGTTGGTTACCGATTCAAGTGATTAAGTTTGTGTTCACTACCCTAATCCTTAGCAAATAAACTAATTCAACCAGTGGCCAATTGCTTAATTTAATTATATTTACTAGATTAATTATTCGGGTTAAGTTAGACTTGCAATAGCTAATTAATTCATTATTCTTAATTAACCTCTTGTTCGATGGTCATCTTACAAGCTTGCACATGAATTTACTCAATTTCCTTATTAATCCTAGTTTCATATTCATTAATCCTAGACATATGATATAGTGGTCACATATCATATGAGGTTGATAATCAATAGATGTTCATGCTAATCAATTATCTTCCTATTAACAGAAAATTAATTATCATTCATACACAAGGTTCTTTAGCAAGCTAAAATAACAATTAATCACCAACTTAGAATTAATCCTACCAATCAATCAAACCATATTGTCAACTTTGTATCCCCAAACAGAAGTCTAAAGAAATTAGTTCATAACTAAGGTAAATAACAGCAAACAAATAAATTCAAGTTGCTTAATCATGTTGACAAAACAAAAGAATTAAGTAGAATGGTGAAATTACGCCTTAATTACTCCCGGAATTGGATTCTAGCTTCTTTGGTCGACTTCTAGGGTTCTTCTGACTTCTTATTCGCAGCTAAGCACTTCTGAAACTTCCCAGAATTCTCTTTTCTCGCATTATAGAGTTATCTTTATATATGCATCCCGACTCGTCGAGTCATATGGTGACTCGTCGAGTCCCTCTCATATTAGTCGTAATCCGATAACTATCTTGACTTCCGAATGCTTATCTTTCTGAATCCGCGACCGGAATCGTCGAGTCAAGGTGCAACTCGACGAGTAGAAGCCTTTTATGGGTGTTTTCTTTCTTCTTTCCACTCTTGAGCTCCTAACCGTTTCTCTTGCTTCCTTTCGCTTCCGAGCTTCATCTTTGGACTGAAAAACATAATTTAACACTTTTAAGTACCTTTTGTCCATAATATGCAACAATTTAGCTAATATATGAATAATAAACTACACTTAAAACACACTAAATATGCACATATCAAAATACCCCACACTTGTCTTTTGCTTGCCCTCAAGCAAAACTGAATTTTAACACATTAGAATCACATATAATAACTCCAATCCAACCCAGCCATTATGCCAAGACCGCAAAGCATGCATTTGTGTCTAAAATTCCTAAAAACCCCCCATACTTCAAATACTCACAATCCTCATAAACATTCGCCCACTCACCCCGAACTATGCTCATTTTATGCAACCCTCCGAATCCATCCTCAGAAAACCTCTTTACCCTCAAGGTATTTTTAATTGAGCAACCCAAGCATACATAATCTAGAATTACAACTTTTCGATACCACTATAGAGCTCTTTGGAATTCTTCACTTGCTTGATAATTTGATCTTGGATATCTTTGAATTCACCACCTTTGTTGATTAATTTTTGGTATCTTCAACTTTTTGGATTTCTTCAGAATTTTCGATCTTCATATTTGATATTTAACTTTGATGCTCCAAAAATTCTTCAAACTTTTCTTGTAATTCTCTTTTTTTTTTTTACATGTATACCTCACTTTTTTTTTTCTCAAATCCCTACATGCTTAAGCAGGGGCGCTCAATCTCAACCTTTATTGGCTAATGATAAAAATCTTCCTGGATACATTTCAGGTTTAGGCTGCTAAACATATTACATCCCTCAGGCTGAGCAAGGTCGTGTTTTTTTTCTCATGATTTCACTGAAATAAGGAAGCCACAAATGCACTAGAACGTGTATAGGCTCAACTAAACATTTGGGTTGTCATGCAATTATTAACACAATTCTAACATGGAATCCTAATTTTTTTTACCAAAATTTTCTAAATTAGTATCCTAAATAATCCTTTTGGTATGCAAAATTTTTTAAAATTGACTATTATGTAACCAACCCCCTACCCCACACTTATGTGATGCAATGCCCTCATTGCATATTATGCATAAAAACATAAAAATAAAGAGGGAATTGGAACAAACTCCCCTGGGATAGCAGTGGATAGGTTGACCATTCTCATTTAAGCTCCATCTTCAATAAACTTCATACATGGAAAAATCTCATCCATGTCTCGTGTGGGTCGCTCTAATATGCGAAAATCGGCATAAGATCTTCAAGAATGGATATGGAAGTAGAAGGATGCAAGTGATATAAGTATTAGCATCAAATCAGCAGTCGTTCGGCTCAAAAAATGATTGACTCGTCGAGTCTGATGATGGACTCGCCGAGTAGCAGCGCGCCGTCTAAAAATTTCTGGAAATACAAATCGACTCGTCGAGTCAGCTTAGTGCACTCGACGAGTTGGCACATGAATGAAAAATCTTGGTATGTGGCAACTATTTTAGCCTCTCACAACTTCGTTAACCCTTCCTCACATGCGGACTCAATCGCTCATACCCCTAAGACCGGACTTGACACTTTGACGTTAAAAACTCGCTTCCTTGACTCGCTCTCACACGCAAAAACATCCATGCTTTACATCTCTATACCATCCTAAGCAAGCAATCAACATGCAATCTTGAAAATAACTAAAGCAAACAACTATTAAACATAATAATATCTTAAAGCATACACACCAACAAAACAAAATAAAAATTGAAATTATTTGATTAAAAACACAAAAAACACTAATATCAATCTTCATCTTCCTCCTCATCATCGTTGGCTCCACTCCCCCTAGCTCCGCTTTGTCGTGCACTAATCCTCTCGTCCCACGATGGAATGTATGGATAATTCTCACCATCAATATGTGGAATATGGAAATGGTCAAAAAGTCGTATGTGGGATTGGTTGCTAAAATTTAGCCCCCTAGCCATTTGGTCTTGCATCCGCCTCATCTCTATATTGTACCAATCCATTGGTACGTCTTCAGTCTCTACCGGAATCACTGGCGGTTCATCCTCCACATCCCTTTCCCTTCGTGATCTCACCCTCCTTCCCGGTGCTTTGGGACCTACAACTGGGTCATCATTTGGGATGGCATAATGGCCACCACCATAGTCTTCAATGATTCATGCTCTGCGGAAAAGAATGGGATTAAATGGGGGTGTCGGGATCAATGTAAGAAGGTTCCAGGCACCACGGTTCATCAACCCGAATGAATTAGCCAATCGAATGACAAACATGCCTCCATTGATACGCGATGTTTTGCGATCTTTGACCGCACCCGCTGAGAGGTATGAAGCAATGCACCACGGGATGTTGCAAAAGACGCCGGGCGTGATAATGCTCCAAAGGTTGGAAACCTTGTCATCGTCCTTCCTTTGGTTGATGGTGGAGGAAATAAGGCGGTGAATGAGGCGGTGAGTCGGGGATCGGATGCTCCCTTCTTGTGCTGACTTCGGGATATAAACTTTATTCCCTATAGTATTCCACCAACCCGTGCTAGTAACCCCATCGGGAAACACCATGTGAGTGGTTGCCAAAAAGGCCCGAAAGAGGTTCGTTGAAACCAAAGGTTGATCATAAATCCCTAGCCGGCAAGCAAGATCCACCACCGAGCATTGATGATACTCGCCCCCAAGACAAAACGTGAAGCTCGCCGGATGATATAAATCCACTCCACCGGTAAAAGATACCGTGGAGAAGAACTCCAAGCAAAGCTCCAAATATACCGGCTCTTGTATGCGGAAGACCCGGCTCCACCCATCACATATCATTGACTCGCCGTCATGTTGAAACTCCTTTAAAAGGTACGGAGCTAATTCTTCTTCATATCGCACATTTTGCAACCACTCCCAATCAATTCTGTTTGGTACATAGACCTCCTTCTTTTTGATATCGGAAAGCTTCTTCTTCCACTTCCGCATTGTTGAAGCGGATTCGATTTGTGGGAAATTTAACCATGGAAATTCCCCTTGGCTACCACTTGAAGATTGTCCTCTTCTAAACATGATTCCTGCAAAACATATAAACCAGACCCAGAAAACACAGAATATAATTAAAAAAAACGAACTGTTTCTGCAAATCGAGTGGACTCGTCGAGTCCATGCCCGACTCGGCGAGTCGCGCGACCTGTACGAGTCGGTCGACGGGTCTCACAAAATTGAACCATGTAACCTTTAAAATCTTGCAAGGGTTTTGTTCAGGGACTTCCTACTAAGTAATAAAGCCACAATATACGTTCAAAACAACAATATTCATGACAAAATCGAAAACCTAGAATTTAATCACTTTTTCAAAAACGGGTTTTTTCATGAAATTGCAAGTATAGATGACCTTATAATCACATTCTATCTAGAAATCAAGAAGAAAGTTGTTACCTTTTGAGTTTAATTCTTGAGAATTTGGAAGAAAGGTTGAAGAACACTTGAATGCTTGGGAGAGAGTTTGTAAAGAAAGGCACCCGGCGAGTGTGGTGTGGAAACTGAACTTTTAGGGTTAAAACCCTATTAGATGTAAAAGTAATTTCGAAAATGTTTATTTTTTTCTGTAAATAAGCTCGACTCGTCGAGTCAGGGTCAGACTCGGCGAGTCTCTTGTAAAACATTACTAATTTTTAAAATTTTGTTATTTATTCAAAATCTTTCCACCCCACTCTTAAGCTAGGTGCTCCCTTAAGCAGACAAGTCCGATGATTTGGAAGATTAAAATTGAAACACAAAACAAAAAATAAAAAAAAACTAAAGAGTAAAAGAAAGCAAACTCTAACGACGGGTTGCCTCCTGCCAAGTGCTTCTTTTTGAGGAGTCATTAGCTAGACTCCTTCCCATTTATGTTTTGTCATCTTCAAGCATCGGGAATGTACGCCTCACTTTTTGTGGTTTATACTTAGTCTTGTAGGCGTGAATCTTCTTCTTATAAGCCCTTTTTAATTCGTCTCTTCTCTTTTTCTCTGTATCATCCTCAGCTGGTTGGGCCTCTCTTTTCCTCTTCTTCTTTTTCAACCCATGCTTTTTCACCAATTTTTGAACCTCCTTTTCTTTAAATTTGATAACTTCATATTTCATAGCGGTCCGTGCTCTAGGTTTAGTAGTGAATTGATGATCAGCTTCCGCTCTGCTTCCATTTCTGTCCTCATCCTCTTTTGTGCTCGACTCTTCTCCAAATAGCATCGTATCAAAGCATGCCACATCGGCGTGTTGGACCTCCATTCCTTTTACTTCTTCTTGCTTGACCTCTGGATTAGCTTTAAACATCACCGACTCATCACCCACTCTTAATGTCAAAGTAGACTCACATATGTCTATTAGAGCACCTGCGGTGTTTAAGAATGTTCTTCCCAAAACAATTGGTATTTCGGGGTCTTCTTTCATCTCCACCACCACGAAGTCTACTGGGAAAATAAACTTGTCTACCTTGATAAGGAGATTTTCACATATGCCTTGTGGATGAATTATTGTTTTATTTGCCAAATGGATTCTCATATTTACCAGCTTTGGTGCTGGTAAATTCAGTTTCTTAAAGAATGAATAGGGCATCAAATTAATGCTTGCCCCTGAATCAGCTAATGCTTGTGTAGAAACTTCATTACCAAATTGGCACGGAATTACTATGTTACCCGGATCACCCTTCTTCTCAGGCAGCTCACTCATCAATATCTCCGCGACTTCAGCAAGATCTTTCCTAGCAGCAAACAGGCCTTTAAGCAAGTTAAAGTATTTAGGAGTTTGGAGCATTGTGTCCACGAATGGCATATTGACTTGTAAAGCTTTGACATGCTCCATGAAGGTTCTATAGGCTTGAACTTTTTCTGAAGGCATGGCTCTGGATGGGTATGGCAAAGGAGGATTGTATGGCTTCAGAAAACTGGCATTTTCTTCATTCCCGACTGGACTCGTCGAGTCCATTTTGGTGACTCGGCGAGTCGGATCGAGTTTTTCTTGTTCTGATTTTTCTTCCTTTTCTGCCTTCCCCTTGGAAACTCTTAGTGTTTCTGCCAATTCTTCTTCACCGCTGGAGGTTATTACGCTCACGTTCTCGTTTCTTGTTTTGGGTTGGGTGTCGCTCGGAAGTTGGCCCGGTCTTCTTTCGTTTACTTGATGTGCAAGTTGGCCCAGCTGTTTCTCTATGTTGAGAATAGAAGGTTGTTGATTCCTCAACATGTTTCTGGTTTCTTGCATTGCCACATCATGATCATTATGTCTTTTCTCGGACGCGGTTATGAATTTTGTGAGTATTTCTTCTAAATTCGTCTTCTTGTCCGTCACCGGTTCTTCCTTTTGATAATATCCCCTCTCCCTCTGTTTATATTTCTCTTCCTTAGCTTTTCTGTACTCTTCGTATGGGAGCCATTCCTTCTTCGGTTTCCTCCAGTCTTCATCGTATCTATCACCGCTGGAGTAGAATACTTGAGCCTTTTTATTTCCATTCTCGTCTCGATCACATTCCTTGGTAAGATGGGGACCGCCACAATTTTCACATCCAACTCTAATAGCATGGATCGTTTGATCCATTTTTGTCATTCTTCGGTCTAGGCTATCGAGTTTAGCTATCACCGCCGCCATACCATCGTTTACCGAATTTACTGCTCCGCGACTCACTTCATTCCTCGGGTTGTGATATTCTCTAGAGTGCCTGGAGAATTCTTCAATTAACTCCTTTATTTCCGGAGGTGGCTTTCGGGTGAGTGGGCCTTGTGAATCGAGTAGTTGCCTCGTGGTGACATTTACTCCATCATAAAAGATAGAGACCTCTTGTTGGCTATTGAGATCGTGGTGGGGGCAATTTCGAAGTAGGCTCTTGTATCTTTCCCAAGCTTCATAAAGGGATTCACCGGGTTGTTGCTCGAAGTTGGCAATGGCTTTCTTTAGCTTGGCTATCTTGGAAGGTGGGCAGAAGTGATCTATGAACTCTTCTTTCATTTTGGCCCATGTGGTAACTGATCCGGGAGGGAGTGACTTCAACCAATCCTTTGCAGCTCCTTTAAATGTGACAGGAAGCATGCGTAGTAGCTGGATCTCGCGGGGCACATTAGGTACATTGAAGTAATCCGCCACGTCATTTACTTCATCTAAGTGCTTGTAGGCGTCTTCATGATCTCTCCCGTGAAATGGTATCTCCTTGAGTTGAGCGAGAATATGGCCCTTTAGTTCAAACGTAGCGGTAGCGGGGATTGCGGGTTGCACAAGTCCCGGGCCGGTGTCATCACGCATCCTTTTCTTCCACTCCCCCATGGGGATTTCGTCAATATTAGCCATAGCGGTGGCTAAGTCTTCTTCAAACTCGGATGTGTGCTCGCTTTCTTCTTCGGTCTCGTAATCGGTGTCTTTTGGGATTAGATCTTCGGTTGTCAACGATGCACTGGATGCTCCTGCTTTGCTGCTCCTTTTCTTGCTAAAAACGGATTTGAAGTTTTTGAGTGGTGAGTTCTTTGAAGAAGCGGTTTCTCCAACGGTTTTGCCCTTGTTTCTTCTTAATGCGGTTTCCGGATCTTCAAGAGGGGGAACTAGAGGCGTAGCAGATCCTCGGGTCATGAACCAACTGCAAACTAAAACAAAACAAAATGCGTAAAAAAGAACAAAAATTAAATCTGACTCAGCGTTAGACTCGCCGAGTCGGGGCGAATGCACTCGGCGAGTTCAAGTTAAAATCAGTGTTTTTTTTTTTTTTTTTTTTTTTTTACTAAAACTTAAACAAAAAAAAAAATGAAACAGAAATTAACTTTGTGTAAGATGAATCTTACACAAAGGATCGATTGAATTAGAATTTTAATGCTAATTTTAGAACCGTTCCCCGGCAACGGCGCCAAAAACTTGATGTGTGTAAAACTCACTTAGTTTTAATCCTACTTTAATTATCAAATAACACACAAAAGGCAGTGAACCTATCAATTGTGGTATAGCTAAATAAGCAGGGTATCGAACACAGGGAACGACAAATTAAATTAAAAACTAATTCTATCTAAGTTACTTTAGCAAATAAGGGTTTTTTCTCTAGTTTTACAAGACTAGAAACTTACTAACTAGAACTGATGCAAGACTAGAAAAGAATAAATTAACTAGATTCAATAATGGGAAAGAAACTTCTGTTTAGTTCAACTCGGTTAACTTTATGGTTGATTTTAAGGTAGTAGTGCAATGGATTAATTCTTTCGTTGGTTACCGATTCAAGTGATTAAGTTTGTGTTCACTACCCTAATCCTTAGCAAATAAACTAATTCAACCAGTGGCCAATTGCTTAATTTAATTATATTTACTAGATTAATTATTCGGGTTAAGTTAGACTTGCAATAGCTAATTAATTCATTATTCTTAATTAACCTCTTGTTCGATGGTCATCTTACAAGCTTGCACATGAATTTACTCAATTTCCTTATTAATCCTAGTTTCATATTCATTAATCCTAGACATATGATATAGTGGTCACATATCATATGAGGTTGATAATCAATAGATGTTCATGCTAATCAATTATCTTCCTATTAACAGAAAATTAATTATCATTCATACACAAGGTTCTTTAGCAAGCTAAAATAACAATTAATCACCAACTTAGAATTAATCCTACCAATCAATCAAACCATATTGTCAACTTTGTATCCCCAAACATAAGTCTAAAGAAATTAGTTCATAACTAAGGTAAATAACAGCAAACAAATAAATTCAAGTTGCTTAATCATGTTGACAAAACAAAAGAATTAAGTAGAATGGTGAAATTACGCCTTAATTACTCCCGGAATTGGATTCTAGCTTCTTTGGTCGACTTCTAGGGTTCTTCTGACTTCTTATTCGCAGCTAAGCACTTCTGAAACTTCCCAGAATTCTCTTTTCTCGCATTATAGAGTTATCTTTATATATGCATCCCGACTCGTCGAGTCATATGGTGACTCGTCGAGTCCCTCTCACATTAGTCGTAATCCGATAACTATCTTGACTTCCGAATGCTTATCTTTCTGAATCCGCGACCGGACTCGTCGAGTCAAGGTGCAACTCGACGAGTAGAAGCCTTTTATGGGTGTTTTCTTTCTTCTTTCCACTCTTGAGCTCCTAACCGCTTCTCTTGCTTCCTTTCGCTTCCGAGCTTCATCTTTGGACTGAAAAACATAATTTAACACTTTTAAGTACCTTTTGTCCATAATATGCAACAATTTAGCTAATATATGAATAATAAACTACACTTAAAACACACTAAATATGCACATATCAATGCGTCAAGATTAGTATTCGAAAATAAGTTTAGAAAATGAAGTGGATGTTGGAATAAGAAAGAAGGAGAAAACTCTTAATTAGTGGATTTATAAACATATATGTGTCATAAGTTTACAAGCATTTATGTATGGTTTTACTTCAACATCTATATGTGTGGAGGGGGTGCAAATATTGGATTTTATAGATGAGTCACCGAACATGAATGTTCATTTTATTTCAATTTAATGAATCTGGTAGTACACACTACTTCAATTGTTGTAAAAATGTTGTTTTGCAAATATGAACTCGTTACAGAAAAAAACGCATTGGAAGAACTAACTATTGACTCCATTAAATTAATTATGCATAAACTTTGTAGTAAGTGTTAATCACAAAAGGTTCACAATGTTTACATAAAGATATTAGGTTAATTTTGTGACCTATATATACATAATATTAACAAGGAATGTATCCTTAACCTAACCATACAAACCAAAAATTACAATATCTTCATGTTTAAGATTCGAACTTTGAAGTTGTGTTTGTGGAATTCATCTCTAACAGTTAAGAAAGTTAAAGACAATTTTCTTGATATGCATCAATTTAATTTGATGACAATTGGTTATAATCAATTGTTAGTACATTTTTTATAAATAATATTCACATCTCAAAATAGACTTGGCTATGAGCACGTTAGCAACACTTCTATACCGATAAACCCTTGGCCCTTTTGTAATTGTTAATAAACTTCGTTAGAACTAGATTAAATCGAACCCCTAGTCAATTTTTTTAAATGTGTAATCTTATAAACACACATAGATACACTGTAGGGTAAACATAGTAATTTTTCATTATTGTTACCATAAGTGGTTTGTTTATTTATTTAGTTTTCACTCATATATTACCCTATGTGGTTCATCCTTTTATATATATATATATATATATATATATATATATATATATATAACATATAATACTCTGTCTATATGTGTTGTCTTTCATGATTCTGGCGGACCTGGTCACAACAAGAAAGGGCTGTCAGCCGTTCTCCCGGAGGGGGCTCCCTGGAAAACGCTCTGATGGTCAAGTCAGTGGAATGAATTGGAGTTGTTTTGTGAGTAAAATGAGAGAGGATCACTTACTTCCCAAGGCACCTGGAGTAGCCTTTTATGCTAGACCATTCCGGTAGTCCATACGGCATAAGGGCGTCACACCCGACAAGATCAGAGATGATGATTGGTGGATCGTGCTCTTAGATCCGTCAGAGCCAACGACTAGTTCGGGCGGTAATGCTCTCAGCATCTGCGTTGTCGTTTGAGACGATTATATTTGGCCTGAAGTGGAAGGCGCCCTGCTTTTAGGAGTGCTTATTGGGGCTAAGTTTCGTCGGGCTTAGCATGCCAGGCACGTCATGCCTTGGGGCATTCTCTTGCGCGGCTTCATGGTGCACGCTAGGGCACTTCATCAATATATATATATATATATATATATATATATATATATATATATATATATATATATATATATATATATATATAATGTGTGTGTGTGAATGTATGAATAAATATGGACCGCTTGATTAGAAAAATATAATGGCTAAGAATGGTTGTGGAATCAATTAGTTTTTAAAATTCTATTTAATTAATTTACTCATAAAATCATTTACAAGGCAACTATGTCATTGTGTAGGAATTTAAATTAGAATGGGCAATAATCCAGAAATATTTAATGCTTTAATAATAGTCCATACGTATACATTTGTTATACATAACCGTATATGTTTTTTTCCTTTCTCTTAAAAAGCATGATACACGTATTATATGTTTTAAGAATGTGTTTATAATACAACATATATTCTTCAAGAATTTGTTAACTAATTATTCAAACCTTCTGTTGCGTAACACTGAATAAATATTTTCAAAAACTTATAGATACTAACAAATTCTTTAAGAATGTAATAAGAAATAATCTCTATAAACATATTCTACTAGAATATGATTGCATATATAAAATCATGTATTATTCTTTTAAAACCAATATACTATATTCTTAAAGAATGTGATATTCTAGAAAATAAGTTTAGAAAATGAAGTGGATGTGGAAATAAGAAAGAAGGAGAAAACACTTAATTAGTGGATTTATAAACATATATGTCTCATGAGTTTACAAGCATTTATGTATGGTATTACTTCAACAGTGGTGCAAATATTGGATTTTATAGACCAAAGTCACTGAACATGAATGTTCATTTAATTTCAATTTAATGAATCTGGCAGTACACACTACTTCAATTGTTGTAAAAATGTTGTTTTGCAAATATGAACTCGTAATAGAAAAAAACACATTGGAAGAAGTAACTATTGACTCCATTAAATTAATTATGCATAAACTTTGTAGTAAGTGTTAATCACAAAAGGTTCACAATGTTTACATAAAGATATTAGGTTAACTAATTGACCTATCTATACATAATATTAACAAGGAATGTATCCTTAACCTAACCACTTCAAACCAAAAATTACAATATCTTCATGTTTAAGATTCGAACTTTGAAGTTGTGTGTGTGGAATTCGTCTCTAACAGTTAAGAAAGTTAAAGATGATTTTGCTGATATGGATCAATTTAATTGGATGACAATTGGTTACAATCCATTGTTAACCAATCAATTATTAATACATTTTTTATAAATAATATTCACATCTCAAAGTAGACTTGGCTATGAGCACGTTAGCAACACTTCTATACCGATAAACCCTTGGCCCTTTTTGTAATTGTTAATAAACTTCGTTAGAACTAGATTAAATCGAACCCATAGTCAATCTTTTTAAATGTGTAATCTTATAAACACACATAGATACACTGTAGGGTAAACATAGTAATTTTTCATTATTGTTACTATAAGTGGTTTGTTTATTTATTTAGTTTTCACCCATATATATTACCCAATGTGGTTCCCCCTTATATATATATATATATATATATATATATATATATATATATATATATATATATATATATAGATAGATAGATAGGTTCAAATGTTTTTGACAACTATTGTGTGCCTGTGTGCACCAATAGGAATTTAGGAATAATTAAATAATTAAAAATTGTAATAAGGGTAATTATGTAACTTTAGCATGCTAATTAAAATAAAATCCCTTAATTCATGGAAATTGCCATAAAAATCTGTTTGACCAACTATTTAACCCTAGCCTTCTATATCATACGTAATATGCCTCCTCCAATTTTCTTATGGACGAATGAACATCGTCTGATCAAAAGAGGTAGTCAAACCTCTTGCTGGAAATTTGTTTCCCCATTCCATTGATTAAGAAGATGTTATTCTCGGTGGCTCCATCTCCAATCGAAGCTAGCTTCAACATCAAGGCAATTTTGGAGTCACAAGAAGCCGGTGTATGTTTCTGCATCATTGTTACAGTTCCTTCGATGATCGGTTCTTTAGAGCTTTTCCAAATCGAGCAAACTTCATATGCCCTTATTTATCCGGTAACAACTCTTCAATTCTCATTAATTATGGATCGTTAACTTGTGATTCAAATTATCTATTTCTATTGTTCGCTGAATTGGATGGTTAAGTAAGGGAAGACCTAATGTGTTCAAGAAGAACGAGCATTGCACATAAGGTGCTCGACTAAATTCCTGAAAGAAGGACCAACTTTCTGTCTTAGTGAACTGTTGGTGGAATTGAAAATATTCCGATTTGCACACCAACTGTTTGTTAAAATGTCTCAGTGAACTTCAGTTACTTATTCCAAAATTTATTCTTTCTTGCTTAATGAGTCACTTTTAGTTAGAAGGAAGCATAGAAAAAGATGTTAGTTCGTATGGTTCCAGCTCTTGTATCAGGGCCTTATAATGTAAGTAACATTCTTTATTCACGTGTTCAAGTTGATGAGTTTCAATTTCTTTTATGTGGATGCTCTTCTTTCTTACAAAATAATGTCTTCAAATCTTATATGAAAACCACATTTCTATGCTTTAATGGGTCTGCCATATATTTTGTTTTTCTTTCGGTTATGGAATACAATTCTAGGTTGTTTGTGCCTTTTTATTTTTCATCAACACAAATTAATTTACTCTTTGAACCTTGTGGTATGCATTCTAAATCATGTTGCTGGAAATTATGTTTATATGTAAACTATTGCATGTAAATCAAATATGGTTTTTGGCTTGTTTGATGATAATGTCTAACAAGTGTTTGTTGAAATGCCTGAAAGAGTATTTAAAGAATTTAACCTTGTGGTATGCATTCTATTAGAATTACTAGCTGTAAATACAATACCTTTGAATGTATCCTATATATTCTATCAGACTAAAATCGATGTATTCTGCCAGAATGTATTATATGTATTATATCATATTCTATGTATTCTACCAGAATATATTAAGTGATAGATAATTGTAAGTAACATGTTTTTAACAAGTATTACTTTTTGTTGTATTTGTGATAGGAATAGCTAGAAGAAGGCGTTGAAGACCTTGATATTTTTTTAGAATATGTATAATTATATTAGAATGTAAGAATATGTATGAATTTGTATTAAGTTTGGATGTATAAGAATATATTAGAATTGATTCAAAAATTTTGTTTTTCTTCAATAATATTCTATTAGAATAAAATTCTGAAAGAGCATCATTCTAACAAAATAATATTCTATTAGAATAAAATTCTGAAAGAGCATCATTCTAACAAATAATATTCTGACAGAATAAAATCAGTAAAAAATTGAAATTGAATTAATTAAAAAATTCAGATTTTTTTAAATTAGGAGAATTAATCATCCCTAAAAATCCGAAAATTTCCTTTTATAAATGTACTTAATTGTCCAAAATACCCTTTTACTTAAAATTGTGTGATTATATGCTACATGTTACCCCATTGTAATATCATACACCCTCAAATCATGTCCATTGATTAATTTCATCCATTGATCCAGATTTGTGCATTCTGGCACACAATACTTAGTAAAAACAAAATAACCTAAGCCTATATATATATATATATATATATATATATATATATATATATATATATATATATATATAATACTCTGTCTATATGTTTTGTCTTTCATGATTCTAGCAGACCTGACAGGTCACAACAAGAAAGGGCTGTCAGCCGTTCTCCCGGAGGGGCTCCCTGGAAAACGCTCTGACGGTCAAGTCAGTGGAATGAATTGGAGTTGTTTTGTGACTAAAATGAGAGAGGATCACTTACTTCCCAAGGCACTAGGAGTAGCCTTTTATGCTAGACCATTCCAGTAGTCCATACGGCACAAGGGCATCACACCCGACAAGATCAGAGACGATAATTGGTCGATCGTGCTCTTAGATCCGTCAGAGCCAGCGACTAGTTCGGGCGGTAATGCTCTCAGCATTTGCGTTTTCATCTGAGACCATTATATTTGGCCTGAAGTGGAAGGCGCCCTGCTTTTAGGAGCGCTTGTTGGGGCTAAGTTTCGTTGGGCTTAGCCTGCCAGGCACGTCATGCCTTGGGGCATTCTCTGGCGCGGCTTCTTGGTGCACGCTAGGGCACTTCATCAATATATATATATATATATATATATATATATATATATATATATATATATATATATATATATATATATATATAATGTGTGTGTGTGAATGTATGAATAAATGTGGACAGCTAGATTAGGAAAATATAATGGTTAAGAATGGTTGTGGAATCAATTAGTTTTTAAAATTTTATTTAATTAATTTACTCATAAAATCATTGACAAGGCAACTATGTCATTATGTAGGAATTTAAATTAGGATGGGCAATAATCGAGAAATATTTAATGCTTTACTAATAGTCCAGACGAATACATTTGTTATACATAACCGTATATGTTTTTTTCCTTTCTCTTAAAAAGCATGATACATGTATTATATGCTTTAAGAATTAGAAGGAATTGGATCTAATTCCATCACTTTTTTTTGGTTCAAGCTTTCAAAAGGAATGGGATTCCTAAATGAGTCAAATGTTCCAACCAATGAGGGAAAACAATTTCCATTCAAAAACTTAAGGAATTAAAATTCCTTTCAAGTGAGAATTTTGAATGTTACCATATTACCCACATTTTTTAACACTACATATGAAACCCCTCTGTTGCCGCCACCACCACCACCACCACCACCACCACCACCGCTACACACCACCACCACCTCCTCCACCGGCACCCACCATCACCACCACCACAGGTACCTCTGTTAGCACAACTATTGTCACCATCAACATCACTGCCACCATCACATTCATTTACTAATTTTATAATTTATATAATATAGTTTTACATATAAGTTATAAAACAAAGTAAAAGAAGCAAAAAAAAAGGGGTAATTTTGTCATTTTATATTATTTCAATTCTATTTTCTACCAACCAAACATAGTATGGAATTGGATTTAAATTTCATTCCTACTAACCAAACAGAATATGGAATTGGATTGAAATTCCTGACATATTCAAATTGCTTAACTGATTCTAATTCCTTCAAAAACATTTTACGAACCAAACACCCCTAACTCTCTCTCTCTCTCTCTCTCTCTCTCTCTCTTTCTATATATATATATATATATATATATATATATATATATATATATATATATATATATATATATATACAGTGTTTAACATACACACATGTGATTATTACTATATATATATATATATATATATATATATATATATATATATATATACATGTATATCATTATATACTTATAAAGGAAGCATTTTTCCTTTCACCACATTCATTTGAAACTCCCATGACTTTTCAATTTCTTTCTAATAATAATCATAATTTGGTAAATTAGGTTAAATAACTATCAAACTAAATTGTAATCATATATAAACTATATTTCAATATTAAAATAATATCCTTAGTTATACTTATAAAATTATGTTCCTTAAGTTTTAACATATTATACTTAATTTATTAGTTTTAATATATTGTTGGATATAAACCATTATCATTTTAAATGTATAATTTTAAAACAATTTATATAAAATACTTAAACTATTACTTTAAATATAACATTATAGGATCAACTTAAAAATAAATTTTAGTTTAATTTAAACAACCCAAAAAGTATTTTATAAATAGTTAAAAATGATAAATTGTAGTGTCTTTCTAATAATGATTATAAGTTGGTTAATAAGGTTAAATAAATATCAAACCTAAAGTGTAATCATAAATAGATTAAATTTCAATTTTAAAATAATATATTTACTTGTATTTATAAAGTTATGGCTTTAAAATTTAACATATTATACTTAATTTATTACATTTAAAATGTTGTTGTATGTAAACAATTATCAATTTAAAGCTATAACTTTTGAATAGTTTCGACAAAATAGTTAAATTGTTGATTTAAATATAACATTACACTAACAACTTAAATATAAATTCCAGTTCCACTAAGAAAACCAAATATTATTTTGTAAATAGTTAAAATTGATAAATTATAATGATAAATGCAAAAACTAAAATAATATCAATTTAACTAAAATATTTCCTAAAGATATTTTTATAATCGTTAAAATTTTTCTAATATATAACTTAAAATAACTAACAATAACAATAGTTAAAAATAACTCTATATAAATGATTATATTGTTACCTTTAAAATCAAAAAATAATGTCTGGTGTTTTTAATAATTATAATGATAGAAATTAATATATTAAACAAATAAATTTTAAAAAATAATTAACAATAACAACAACTAAAATAACATTAAACCATATATAATATTTAATTATATTGATGCGTAACTCGCAGTTAGAAATCATTCAAACGATTGAAATTATGAAGTTTTAATATATGTATATATTATCATATAATTCAAAATAATCCATATATTATATCAATTTAGCATGCAAATTATTATATCAAATTCAACAACAACATTATTGTTATATTTAAAAAAAAATATTTGTAAAGACTTCAACTATATAGGTGTTTCTGCGCCTTACAATGTCAACTTAAATACAAATTTTAGTTCCATTTAAAAAACCAAAAAATATTTTGTAAATAGTTAAAAGTGATAAATTGTAGTAATAAATGCAAAAAGTAAATTGTAATCTCAAATTAACTAAAATATTTCCTAAAGATATTTTTATTATCGTTAAAAATTTCGAAATACATAGTTTAAAATAACTTCCAATAACAATAGTTAAAAATAACTCTATATAAATGATTATATTATTAGCTTTAAAAAAAACAATGTTCGATGTTTTAAATAATTATAATGATATAAATTAAAAAAATTAAGCAGATAAATTTTAAAAAATTAATAAGCAATAGCAACAACTATAAATAACATTAAATCATATATTATATTTAATTTTATTCATGTGTAACTCGCGGGTAGAAGTCATTCTATCGATTGAGATTATGAAGTTATAATACATGTATATATTATCATATAATTCAAGATAATCGATATATTATATCAAATTAATATACAAACTATTGTATCAAATTTAACAACGTTATTCTTATATTTAAAAAACAGATATTTGTAAATACTTCAAATACATAAGTGTTTATGCGCAACGCGCGGGCATTCGCCTAGTATGTGTGTGTGTGTATATCTTAAATTTTCAGTTACTATTCACGAAGTGAGACCATTGCGTGTTTTTCATTTTTTATGTATTCATATGTATCTAATTTCATTATATATTTCAACCAGCTTATGGTTTTAACATAGATGTTGACATATATAATTTCTTTAAAAATATTTCCACATGTCATTTTATGAATTTTTTCTATTTATGTCATTTTATGACATTTTTCTATTTATTAAAGTCCGCATAATATTTTAATATAATAATTGCAATAAATGTAGTAATAAATGGATATAAGTTTCATTAATAAACTTACTTTTTAATATCAAAATTAAAGCTTATTAGTTTCTGTTATTTATTTAAATTGTTTGCTTAAATTTAAAAGATGAAAAGCATTTCTATTACAAGAATTTATTATTTTTCTTATTTTGTTATAAATTCAAAGTTCTCAAATATCTCGACCTTTATATTTAACTTTTTTTTTAAATTAACTCATTTAATACATGACTCTCACAACCAGTTACTAATAACCAAAAGATCTTTGGCCTAACGGTAAGGGGTGATCCTTTCAAATGAGAGGTCATTGGTTCAACTCTCATAGGAGACAACTCTCATAGGAGACATAAATGGTACTTATGAGTAGGTTTAGATAATGTACAGTTTAAAAAAAAAAGCAAAACAAAAAACAAAACCAAACAATCTAGTTCCTATTAAAATTTATTAAAACAAAACCAAACAAACTAGTTCCTATTAAAATTTATAAAAACATGACTAAATCGAATCATTAGTGGATCTTTTTAAATGTTTAATGACATAAATGCACATTGGTCATAAATACATTATAAAGTCAACAATATATATATATATATATATATATATATATATATATATATATATATATATATATATATATATATATATATATATTAATTCCTGTTACCATAAATGGTTTGTTTATTTATTTAGTTTTAAATGCTTATATGAATATAAACACACTTACATACACTGTAAGGTCAATATAATAATTTTCACTCCTATATTATTACCGTATGTGGTTCGCTCCTAAATATGCATGAATCCCTTTATAGCACATACCTTAATTACAATTACGGCCATGGAGTTGAGCATTGGAAATTCCGTCAATGCTCCTTTGTGCTAGCTTGTGCTCTTGTACAGATGTCATGATCTGATACAAGTTCTTTTTTTTTTTTTTCTTTTTTTTTCTCTTTTTGTTTTTTATCTTGCTTTTCTTGAAAGAACTTTTTAATCTTGATTCATTTTCTCTAATTCATATCAGTGTCGTTGATGCAAACGTTGTACAAATACGAACTCGTTACAGAAAAAACACATTGGAAGAACTAACAGCTAACTCCATTAAATTACTTATACATAAACTTTGTAGTAAGTGTTAATCCAAAGGTTCACATTGTTTACTTAAATAAATTAGGTTAATTTTGTGATCTATATATACATAATCAAAAGACTATTTTTCCCTTAATTTTTTAATTTATTTAAATAAGATAAGGTAGAAAAGGTAAGGTAAGATGAGGTGGAGGTGGGGTTGGGGTTTACTTATTAAAATAAAATTAACAAACAATGGAAAAATAGTCTTTTTAGGTAAGACGTTGACTGAGCGCGCAAAAAATACATACAATAGGTACCTTCCGTGTTAAAAAAAATAAGTTAGTGACAAAACGTGCAAATTACCCCAAACCATAGAGACCGTTCGTGTAATATACTCTTAATTATTATCTATTACACTTGTCCTCATCTAAAAATGATAGAATGGTGAATAGGAAGAATAAGTAGGAAGATATTTAATTTCTCTTTAAGAAATTACGGGGAACTTGTAACAAGTGTCAACCAAAAGGTTCACCATGTTTACTTATAAACATGGTTATTTCTGTGACCTATATATATATATATATATATATATATATATATATATATATATATAAAACTAATAAGAAATGCAACCTTAACCTAATAACTACAAACCACAAATAACAGTATCTTCGATGTGTATGGTTTGAACCTTGACGTCGTGTGTGTTGAATATTTCACTAAGGGTTTCGAAAATAAAAGACAATTTAGTTTATATGAATCAGTTTACTTGGAAGGTAGTTGCATTAGTTATACTACAATCTATTGCTAAATAATCAATGTTAATACACCTTTTTTTAAAACAACGTCCTTATCTCAAACAAAACTTGAACATTCAATCAATATCTATTAACAAGCTAGGTATTTCCATACTGTTAATCTTGGCCCTTTTGTAATTGCTAATAAACATGGTTAAAACATGACTAATGCTATTTTTAGCGGACTAGCTAAAAAGCTAGTTGATGGCTGAAAAACTAGTTAAATAAAAAGCTAGCTGATAGCTGAAAAGCTAGCAGATAAAAAATAATGTTTGGTAAAACTAGCTGAAAAGCAAGCTGAAATATATAAAATTACATAAAAGGACATGTTAGAATATGTGTTTCTATAATTAAGGGGTGTATTTGGAAATTTTTAAAAAAGCTCATAAAAAGCTAGTCTAAGTAGCATTTCAAAAAGCTAGCTTATCAACTACTTTTTGGCTTACCAAACACGACAACAAAAAAAGTCTCGAAAAATAAGCTAGCTTATCAACTAGCTGTGGCGCGCCAAACATAGTCTAAATTGAACCATAAGTGGATCTCTTTAAATGTGTAATGATATAAATGCACATTGATTATAGATACACTATAAAGTCAACATAGCATTTTTTTTTTTAATTCCTGTTACCATAAATGGTTTGTTTATTTATTTAGTTTTAAATGCTTATATGAATATAAACACACTTAAAATTGTTGTAAGGTCAATATAGTAATTTTCACTCCTATATTGTTACATATGTGGTTCGCTCCTATATATATACATGGATCCCTTTGTAGCACATACCTTAATCACAATCGCAGCCATTGGGTTGAGCATTGGAAAATTTCATCAATGCTCCTTTGTGCTAGCTTGTGCTCTTGTACATATGACATGATCTGATACAGGTTTTTTTTTTTTTTTTTTTTTTCTTGCATTTCTTGAAAGAACTTTCTCAATGTTGAGTCATTTTCTCTAATGCATATCAATGTCGTTGATGCAAATTTTCCCCATTTAAAATCATTAGTGTAAATGGTTTGCAACTTGAATCTAACAAATTCATAATGTGTATACTGTTATGTTGACTATGTATAAATTGGTAATATGTTTCGAAAACTCTTGTATGGATCTCAGTTAATTCAGGTTGCAGATTTCATTTTTTGAATTATTTTTTGCAGATTGCATCATTTAAATGGCTCATCAATGTTCGTGGAGTTAGAATCATTGATTTTCTGATTGAATCTGATACATATATGTCAGTATTTGATGGATTGAGTTGATGAAATCAAGGCCATGGGTTTACAGATTCGATTCAAGTATAAAGTATTCAAGTATAAAGTTCTTCGGCTGCGATTTCTCTGTTTAAATTGGTTGGTCTAAATATTTAATGATAGATTTGGGTAACCATTTATATGTCTATGGCAACATGAACGAGTTGTTGTCTAGATCCATATAACTTTGGCAGCTTTAAGCTGCAACGCACACATGTTGTAGTTTTTTTTTTTTTCGTAATCATAGATCACATGTTGTTGTAAGGGTTATTTATTAATCATACATCTAGACAGAAAAAATAAAAAGCATAAAGGAAGGGATGTATGTATAACATAGATGTTAAAAAGTTGTTTTATTTCAATAATTTTGATATTGTCCATAGTATGTATAACAATTATTTGATAATGAAAAAACTAAAACAAAGCCTTTTTTAGAAGTCTTGTTGCGGGACGAGAATCTTCTTCGACCCATTGGATGATCTATAAAATATACATCAGAGTCTCCGGGATGGGTCCGATTAGCTCGATATTTTTTTTAGTCTCTAATATAAAAAATACCAAAATGTTTTTTTTACCATAACCATGGTGACCACAACACGTCCATTTTCTCGTCCCATGTAAAAAGTTTTGTTGCCCATATTAGACTTTCGTAGCTAAATGTTATTTACGGATAAATTAACATGTTATTAATAAAAAAAGATTTTTGTAGGCACCCATACGAAAATCATTGGTATATTAGTTACTGCCTAATTTTTTATTGAATATTAAAAATTGCAAAATAAAATTAGCTCAATTTATCTTTTTTAAAATAAAACATTAGTAAGACAGCAATAAAAGTAGCAATTTTGTAATTTTTTTTTTTTTTTGATTTTTGGTTATGCATATATGGCTTACAACTATGGTTTTAAAAAGAGTGTCATGACGTGCCTCAAGGCGTGTCATGGTGTGAGGTGTGGTCTAGCCGTTACGAATACATCTAAGGTGACTTTGCATTTATCCCTTTTAATATATATATATATATATATATATATATATATATATATATATATATATATATATACACACACACACACACACACACACACACACATATCTAATAGTCACGCCTTGAAAAACGTCATGGCTCATCAAGGCTTGTCATGACTTAACTTTGACTTTGCCGTCAAATCACACCTCACGTTATTTAGAACCTTACATACAGGTAGTTAAATGTATAACTAATGATGATATGTGCCACATTAGTATACTAAAGTATCATTAAATGAACATTAAAAGTTACACATGTCACTATTTAATTGGGTAAAATGATTTGTAGGAACAAAAAGTAGAAAGCTATTTAATTTCTCTTTTTTCGGTTCTTTTCGATCATATTTTCTTTTATGGTTTCTTTTACATGTAATGTAAACACGAAAATATGGTAACATCGCATGCAATTTAATATCATAGTTATTGATTGAGAATAGATTAAGTGGCTAATTATTCAAAAGGATATTAATTAAGTGCGACTTAACAAACTTTAATTTTATTGGAAGGCAGAAAAAATATTTTAAAACAAAAAGTCAGGGGAACAACAGACAAAAGGAATTTAAATTAAGCTAGACTTACAACACCATTCTTGTCGATCAATAATAAAGTTTTATCCCTATGCTTCAATCCATCAAATTAGATTAATTTGTATGTCAACCTTCATTCTTAAAGGGAGAATTATCGATTTCTTTAACACATGCATTTTTTCGCCTTCCGTAAACTTAGTTATATTAAGGAACATGCATTGAATTTAGATAAGTCACTCAAAAATTTCATCCTTGGGCCCAAGATCAAAACCACATTGACCCATATCCCATACCCAAATAGGTTTGGGGTCGTTTGATAGAGGTTGATTAGGTTAGAGGCTTGAACCAAAGCATAAGCAAAAATGTATGACAAACACATGTATTGAGAATCAAGTCCATTATAGAATAGTAAAACTCAGTACGATGGTTTATTTCTTGGACTGGACCATAAGAAAAGTAAAGGACTGAATCAGAAATTAGGACCGAGTTGGAGGTCATCAGTGCAAATCAAACATGTTGATTGTGAAATTTGGACTGAGTCCTAGCTTTGGACCCGATCCGACCCTCTATCAAACAACCCCTTTGTGTATGAAAAATGTGAAAAATGGTCTACTCCCTCTACAGCTTACAGATAACACACATAGTGTCTGGAACTATAAAACAATGGTTGGTACTAAGTAATATCCTATTTTGAGCAAGCTACTAAGTGAAACTAGTTTCTTTTATTGGCGCCCAACATTTATGCTTGAAGAGAGCTAGATTATATTGTGAGACTTTAGCTTCAATAATAAATCTCGACGATTTGACCTTGAACTTATGTGAGTTGTCCTCAACTCTCCACCTTCAATCTCAAGCATCAGTGAAAGTAAAATTATCCAAAACTTGTATCAGGTCAGAAAACTCAAATTGTTATGCCTGAATATCCTATTTCGCTTCGTATTCCAAGTAAGTGTCATAGAAAGTTAGGTTTGATTTGTACTAAGTTTAATAGCTCCTATGATATAAATACAAGGAAATGTTTCTTTCAAAGTTATGATACCGACCTAATTGTTATTCCTAGCATGTATTTTAGACCCATCGCCAATTTTCCTTTTTAAAAATACCCGATAGAATAATGCTAAATTCTAAAAGATAACCTCAATGGAAGCAACATCAAACCAAGATCCAAGGAGAGATCTTCTTGTCGTTGATGTATTATCATAATCGAAAAAATTATGAATTGCCCAAATAGTTTGAGCCCAAATGGATTCGCCATATGATTTAGCTTTCTACCACCATTAATGCTAAACATGTTAGATTGCTTTATAAATAGAGAGAAATAATACAGTAGTAAGGCCTGAGGACCATTTTAACTATTGTGAGCCTACCACCAAATAAAAACGATTTTGCTCCCATTGAGCTAAGCTTACCCTTGAATTTTTCAAAAAATAGATCCCAAATCCAAGCAAGCCTCATATTGGAGTAAATATGCAAGCCAAACTAGGTAAATGAAAAAATCATGCTTCACAATTTAAAGAAAAATAACCAATTTAGTAATTTCAATATTTTCAACCAAAATACCATTAACTTTACATTTGTTAAATTTTACATTTAGTGTAGAAAAGATGTGAAAGCATCTAAGAAACCTGTTTTAGATTAATAAGATTTATCAAGGACCAAACATCAATGAACATTACGTCATCGGCATACATTAAATGCAAAAAGGACCGGACCATTGTTGAGAGAAACAAGCCATGAAAGTTGTCTTTTGTTTACATGTCGATGTTTGATAAATTTTTTGTAAAAACTATAATTGGTTTGTGTTCTCATCCTTGAGAGCTTTTAGACGGTATGTAATGTTTCTAAAATGTTTTTTAAGTGAACTGAATATCGATGCTTCAAGATTAGTATTCAAAAATAAATTTAGAAAATGATGTGGATGTGGGAATATGAAAGGAGAAAACTCTTAATTAGTGGATTTATAAACATATATGTGTCATGAGTTTACAAGCATTTATGTATGGTTTTACTTCAACATCTATATGTGTGCAGGGGGTGCAAATGTTGGATTTTATAGACCAAAGTCACCGTACATGAATGTTCATTTAATTTCAAATTAATGAATCTATCAGTACACGCTACTTCAATTGTTGTAAAAATGTTGTTTTTGCAAATACGAACTCGTTACAGAAAAAAAAAAAAAAAAAAAAAAACTCATTGGAAGAACTAACTATTGACTCCATTAAATTAATTATGCATAAACTTTGTAGTAAGTGTTAATCACAAAAGGTTCACAATGTTTACATAAAGATATTAGGTTAGTTTTGTGACCTATATATACATAATATTAACAAGGAATGTATCCTTAACCTAAGCAATTCAAACCAAAAATTACAATATCTTCATGTTTAAGATTCGAACTTTGAAGTTGTGTGTGTGGAATTCTTCTCTAATAGTTAAGAAAATAAAAGCCAATTTTGCTGATATAGATCAATTTAATTGGATGACAATTGGTTACAATCCATTATTAACAAATCAATTGTTAATACACTTTTTTATAAATAATATTCACGTCTCAAAGTAGACTTGGCTATGAGCACGTTAGCAACACTTCTATACCGATAAACCCTTGGCCGTTTTGTAATTGTTAATAAACTTCGTTAGAACTAGATTAAATCGAACCCCTAGTCAATCTTTTTAAATGTGTAATCTTATAAACACACATAGATACACTCTAGGGTATAGTAATTTTTCATTATTGTTACCATAGGTGGTTTGTTTATTTATTTAGTTTTCACTCATATATTACCCTATGTGGTTCGCCCCTATATATATATATATATATATATATATATATATATATATATATATATATATATATATATATATATATATATATATATATATATATATATATATATAATACTCTGTCTATATGTTTTGTCTCTCATGATTCTGGCGGACGTGACAGGTCACAACAAGAAAGGGCTGTCAGCCGTTCTCCCGGCGGGGGCTCCCTGGAAAACGCTCCAACGGTCAAGTCAGTGAAATGAATTGGAGTTGTTTTGTGAGTAAAATGAGAGAGGATCACTTACTTCCCAACACACCTGGAGTAGCTTTTTATGCTAGACCATTCCGGTAGTCCATACGGCACAAGGGCGTCACACCCGACAAGATTAGAGACGTGGATTGCTGGATCATGCTCTTAGATCTATCAGAGCCAAAGACTGGTTCATGCGGTAATGCTCTCAGCATCTGCATTGTCTTCTGAGACCATTATATTTTTCCTGAAGTGGAAGGCGCCCTGCTCTTAGGAGTGCTTACTGGGGCTAAGTTTCGTTGGGCTTAGCTTGCCAGGCACGTCAAGCCTTGGGGCATGCTCTGGCGGGGCTTCTTGGTGCACGCTAAGGCACGTCATCAATATATATATATATATATATATATATATATATATATATATATATATATATATATATATATAGAGAGAGAGAGAGAGAGAGTGTGTGTGTGCGTGTGTGTGTGTGTGAATGTATGACTAAATGTGGACTGCTGGATTAGAAAAATATAATGGCTAAGAATGGTTGTGGAATTAATTAGTTTTTAAAATTTTATTTAATTAATTTACTCATAATATAATTTATGAGGCAACTATGTCATTATGTAGGAATCTAAATTAGGATGGGCAATAATCCGGAAATATTTAATGCTTTAATAATAGTCCTAACGAATACATTTGTTATACATAACCGTATATGTTTTTTCCTTTTCTCTTAAAAAGCATGATACACGTATTACATGCTTTAAGAATGTGTTTATAATACAATATCTATTCTTCAAGAATTTGTTAACTAATTATTGAAACATTCTATTGCATAACACTAAATAAATATTTTCAAAAACTTATAGATAATAACAAATTCTTTAAGAATGTAACTACAAATAATCTCTTTAAACATATTCTACTAGACTGTGATTGCATATATAAAATCATGTATTATACTTTTAAAACCAATATACTATATTCTTATACATATTCTTATAGAATGTGATATTCTAAAGGAATATGATTGCATATACGATTCACGTATTTTTCTTTTAAAATTTCCAGTATACTACATATTCTTGAAGAATGTGATACCTCTTCCTTAAAAACAAAATTGCACATGTATGATATAATATATCAAAAGAAATCACATCTCTTCATTAAAAACGATTTATAGATTAGGGAAGATCATTGTTCATGTTTCTCGAAATCAATTTACATATTATAGAAAATAGATGATGATGAAAGATAAGACCATAAACCGGTTACGTGATCATATCTAAATTTAAGGGATAGATAAATCTAATTAATTGATGTTTACATTATTTTACTGTAATCTCCCTATCAAACGATTGGTCTAGAATTCTCGATACATTCACACAATAGATAAGGTTTATTATGAACCTAAAGTGTCGTTTGGTTCGATGGAATTCATCGGAATTAGAAGGAATTGGAATCTAATTCCATCACTTTCTTCTTTTGGTTCAAGCTTTCAAAAGGAATGGGATTCATAAACGAGTTAAATTTCCTTCCAACGAGGGAAGATAATTTCCATTCAAAAACTTAAGGAATTAAAATTCCTTTCAAGTGAGAATGTTGAATGTTACCATATTACCCACTTTTTTTTAACACTACATGTGAAAACCCTTTGTTGCCGCCACCACCACCACCACCACCACCCATCACCCACCACCACTGCTACACACCACCACCTCCTCCTATACCGGCACCCACCATCACCACCACCAGTACCTCTGTTACAACTACTATTGTCACCGTCAACATCACTGCTACCATCACATTCATTTACTAATTTTATAATTTATATAATATAGTTTTACATATAAGTTATAAAACAAAGTAAAATAAGAAAAAAGAGGGAGCAATTTTGTCATTTTATATTATTTCAATTCTATTTTCTACCAACCAAACATAGTATGGAATTGGATTTAAATTTAATTCCTGCCAGCCAAACAGAATATGAAATTAGATTGAAATTCTTAACATATTCAAATTCCTTAATTGATTTTAATCCTTCAAAAACATTCTACGAACCAAACACCCCTAACTCTCTCTCTCTCTCTCTCTCTCTCTCTCTCTCTATATATATATATATATATATATATATATATATATATATATATATATATATATATATATATATATATATATATATATATATATATATATATAATCAAGATTAAATAAGAAGGAAATTTTTGGTAGGAAGGTAAGAAGTTCTTTTTTCTACATATTTTTTTTCGCGAACAAACAAAATGAATCATTAGATTATTCATTTTTAAGATGATTCACAAGAAAAAATTCTCAAACAAACATCTCGATGATTCATTTATATAATAATTTTGTTGTTATTCACTAAAATTGTCATAAAAGTGAATTTTTTCTTAATTTACTTGAAAATGAATCATAAAGATGTTTTTTTGAGAATTTTTTCTTGTGAATCATCTTATAAATGAATCATCTAGTGATTCATTTTTTTTGTTCGTCAAAAAAATATGTTGAAAAAAAAATTCTTACCTTCTTACCAAAAAAAAGTTCTTATCGGATCTATATCATATATATATATATATATATATATATATATATATATATACACACACACACACACACACACACACATAATGTTCAACTTACACACATGTGATTATTACTATATATATATATATATATATATATATATATATATATATATATATATATATATATATATATCTTAAATTTTCAGTTACTATTCTCGAAGTGAGACCATTGCGTGTTTTTCGTTTTTTATGTATTCATATGTATCTAATTTCATTATATATTTCAACCAGCTTATGGGTTTAACATAGATGTTGACATATAAAATTTCTTTAAAAATATTTTCATATGTCATTTTATGAGTTTTTTCTATTTATTAAAGTCCACATAATATTTTAATATAATAATTGCAATAAATGTAGTAATAAATAGATATCCATTTCATTAATGAACTTACTTTTTAATTTCAAAATTAAAACTTATTAGTTTCTTTTATTTATTTAAATTTATTGTTTAAATTTAAAAGATGAAAAACATTTCTATTAAAAGCATTTATTATTTTTCTTATTTTGTTATAAATTCAAAGTTCCCAAATGTCTCGACCTTTATATTTAACTTTTTTTTAAAATTTATGTAATGCATGACTCTCACAACCAGAGGCTAATAACCAAAAGGTCTTTGGCCTGACGGTAAGGGGTGATCATTTCAAATGAGAGGTCATTGGTTCAACTCTCATAGGAGATATAAATGGTACTTAAGAGTAGGTTTAGATAATGTGCAATTTAAAAAAAAAGCAAAACAAAAAATAAAACCAAACAAACTAGTTCCAAATAAAATTTGTTAAAACGTGACTAAATCGAAACATTAGTGGATCTTTTTAAATGTTTACTGACATAAATGCACATTGATTATAGAAATATTGTAAGGTCGTCAAAATAATATATATATATATATATATATATATATATATATATATATATATATATATATATATATATATATATATATATATATATATATATATATAAATGTATCTCACATCTATTGTGTGTTAGAATGCACCAATAAGAATTGAGTAGACATTAAATGTATATTAAATGATATCCATATTTATAATTTCTTTTTATAGAAACTAATTTAATTCGTAATTAATGTCAATAATAATATTTTTTCATAATGAATTCATATATAAAAAAAGAAGAGTGTATTCTAGGAGAACGAGAGTATATTCTACTAGAATACATCCTCATTCTTTATATTCCATATAACTTTATTATATTTTAAGTGAGTGAGTTCTGAAATAATGGTATTGCTAACATAAAAACTTAGATACAAATTCATTCTGAAAGAATGTTATTGCTGACATTAATGACGAATTTAATTAATTTCCATAAGAAGAAAATTATAATTATGGATATCATTTAATATACATACAATTATGGAAACCATTTAATATCTATCATTATTTAATTAAATAATAATATAATTTTACTAAATTCCTATCGGTGCATTCTAGCACACAATAAATGTAAAAAACACTTTAACCTAGCCCTATATATATATATATATATATATATATATATATATATATATATATATATATATATATATATATATATATATATATATATATATATATATATATATATATATTAATTCCTGTTACCATAAATGGTTTGTTTATTTATTTAGTTTTAAATGCTTATATAATATAAACACACTTACATACACTATAAGGTCAACATAGTAATTTTCACTCCTATATTATTACCGTATCTGGTTCGCCCCTAAATATACCCAGATCCCTTAATAGCACATACCTTAATTACAATTATGGCCATGGAGTTAAGCATTGGAAATTCCGACAATGCTCCTTCATGCTAGCTTGTGCTCTTGTACAGATGTCATGATCTAATACAAGATCTTTTTTTTTTTATATATTTTTTTTTCTATTTTTGTTTTTTTATCTTGCATATCTTGAAAGAACTTTCTTAATCTTGAGTCATTTTCTCGAATTCATATCAATGTCGTTGATGCAAACGTTGTACAAATACAAACTCGTGATAGAAAACACACATCGGAAGAACTAACAGTTAACTCCATTAAATTAGTTATACATAAACTTTGTAGTAAGTGTTAATCCAAAGGTTCAAATGTTTACTTAAATAAATTAGGTTAGTTTTCTGACCTATATATACTTAAGCAAAAGACTATTTTTCCTTTAATTTTTAATTTATTTAAATAAGATGAGGTAGGAAAGATAAGGTAAGATGAGGTGGAGGTCGGGTTGGGGTTTGCTTATTAAAATAAAATAAAAAACAATGACAAAATAGTCTTTTTAGGTAAGACGTTGACTGAGCGTGCAACAAAAACATACAATCGTGTTAAAAAAATAAGTTAGTGACCAAACGTGCAAATTACCCCAAACCATACGGACCGTTCGTGTAATTTACGCTTAATTATTATTTATTACACGTGTCCTCATCTAAAAATGAAAGAAGGGTGAATATGAAGAATAAGTAGGAGGATATTTAATTTCTCTTTAAAAAATTATGGGGAACTGGTAGCAAGTGTTTCCCAAAAGGTTCACCATATTTACTTATAAAAACATGGTTATTTCTGTGACCTATATATACACGTAAAACTAATAAGCAATGCAGCCTTAACCTAATAACTACAAACCATAAATGACAGTATCTTCGACGTTTATGTTTTGAACTTTGACTTCATGTGTGTTGAATATTTCACTAACGGTTTCGAAAATAAAAATCAATTTAGTTTATATGAATCTGTTTACTTGGAAGGTAGTTGCATTAGTTATACTACAATCTATTGCTAAATAATAAATGTTAATACACCTTTTTTTAAACAATGTCCTTATCTCAAACTAAACTTTAACATTCAATCAATTTCTAATAACAAGCTAGGTATTTCCATACTGTTAATCAATCCTGTTAATCCTGACCCTTTTGTAATTGCTAATAAACTTGGTTAAAACATGACTAAATCGAACCATCAGTGGATCTCTTTAAATGTATAATGATATAAATACACATTGATATATTAGTTCCTGTTACCATAATTGGTTTGATTATTTATTTAGTTTTAAATGCTTATATGAATTTAAACACTCTTACATACACTTTAAGGTAAATATAGTAATTTTCACTCCTATATTGTTACCTATGTGGTTCGCCTCTATATATACCTGGATCCCTTTGTAGCACATACCTTAATTATAATCGGGACTATGGAGTTGAGCATTGGAAATTCCGTCAATGCTCCTTCATGCTAGCTTGTGCTCTTGTACATATGTCATGATCTGATACAGTTTTTTTTTCTCTTTTTGTTTTTTTATCTTGCATTTGTTGAAAGAACTTTCTCAATCTTGAGTCATTTTATCTAATTCATATCGATGTCGTTGATGCAAAAAATTTTCCCATTTAAAATCATTAGTGTAAATGGTTTGCAATTTGATCCAAAAAGTTGATAATATGTATACTGTTATGTTGACTATGTATAAATTGGTAATATGTTTCCAAAACTCTTGTATGGATCTCAGTTAATTCACGTTGTGGATTTCATTATTTGAAAAATTTTGCAGATTGCATCATTTAAATGGCTGATCAATGTTCGTGGATTTACAATCATTGATTTTCTGATTGAATCCGATACATATATGTCATTGTATGATGGATTGAGTTGATGAAATCATGGACATGGGTTTATCGATTCGATTCAAGTATAAAGTATTCAAGTATAAAGTTCTTCGGCTACAATTTATTTGTTTAAATTGGTTGGCTTAAATATTTAATGATAGATATGGGTAACCATTTATCAATCTATGGCAACATGAATGAGATGTTGTCCAGGTCCATATATCTTGGGCAGCTTTAAGCTGCAAAATACACAGGTTGTAGGTTTTTTTAGCAATCATACATCACATGTTATTGTAAGGGTCATTTAGTAATCGTACATCTAGACAGAAAAAATACAAATCATAAAGGAATGGATGTATGTATAACATATATGTTAAAGTTGTTTTATTTCAATAATTTTGATATTGTCTATAAATGAATGGATGTATGTATAACAATTATTTGATAATGAAAACACTAAAACAAAGCCTTTTTAAAAGGATTGTTGGGGGATGAGAATCTTCATCGACCCATTGGGTGATCTATAAAATATAGCTCAGAGTCTCCGGGGTGGGTCCGATTAGCTCGATATTTTATTCGGTCTATAGTATAAAAATTGCCAAAATGTTTTGTTACCTTAACCAGGGTGATCACAACATGTCCATTTTCTCGTCCGATGAAAAAACTTTCGTTGCCCATATTAGATTTTCGTTGCTAGATGTTGTTTACAGAACATTTTATTAATAAAAAGAGATTTTTGTAGGCACCCATACGAAAATCATATCTATATTGGTTGCTGCCTAATTTTTTTTTATTGAATATTAAAAATTGCAAAATAAGATTAGCCTACTTTATCTTTTGTTAAATAAAACATTAGTAAGACAACAATAAAAGTAACAATATTGTAAAATTTTTATGATTTTTGGTTATGCATATATGGCTTACAAGTATTGTTCTAAAAAATGCGTCATAGCATGCCTCAAGGCGTGGCATGGCGCGATGTGTGATATAGCCATTACGAAAACGTATAAGGTGTGTTTGTTAAGCGTAGTGTCAAAATAATGTGCCAAGGCGAGTTATGGCGCGAGTTGTTTTCAAGGCACGAGGTTTTTTTCATCGGACCTAAAATAATTGATTTTTGTTAATTGTTTTTATATCAAATACTAATATAACACTTCGAAAAACATTATATACTTCATAAAATTGAATAATTATTTGATTTATCTCTTTATATATATATATATATATATATATATATATATATATATATATATATATATATATATATATATATATATATAATAGTCACGCCATGAAAAACGTCATGGCTCATCAAGGCTTGTCACGGCTTAACTTTGACATTGCCTCCAAATCACACCTCACGTTATTTAAACCTTACATACATGTAGTTATCTATATAACTAATGACATTATGTGCCACATTAGTATACTAAATTATCGTTAAATGAACATTAAAAGTTACATATGTCATCATTTAATTGGGTAGAATGATTTGTAAGAACAAAAAGTAGAAAGATATTTAATTTCTCTTTTTTTAGTTCTTTTCGATCATCTTTTCTTTAATGGTTCCTTTTACATGTAATTTAAACACGAAAATATGGTAACATCGAATGAAATTTAATTATAATAGTTATTGATTGTGAATAGATTAAGTGACTAATTATTCGAAAGGATATTAATTAAGTGCGACTTAACAAACTTTAATTTTTTTTGGAAGGCAGAAAAATATTTTCAAATAAAAATTAGGGGAACAACATACAAAAGGAATTTAAATTAAGCAAGAGTTACAACACCATTCTTGTTGATCGATACTAAGTTTTCATCCCTACACTTCAATCCATAAAAAGAGATTAATTTGTATATCAACCTTCATTTTCAAAGGGAGAATTATCGATTTCTTTAACACATGCCTTTTTTCGCCTTCCATAAACTTACTTATATTATGGAACATGAATTGAATTTAGATAAGTCAGTCGAAAATTTCATCCTTGGGCCCAAGATCAAAACCACGGCATAAGCAAAAGTCTAAGAAAAACACATGTATTAAGGATCAAGTCCATTACTGAAAAGTAAAACTCAATATGATGGTTTATTTCTCGGACTGTACCAGAAGAAAAGTAAAGGACCGAATCAGAAATTAGGACCGAGTTGGAGGTCATCAGAGCAAATCAAACATGTTGATTGTGAAATTTGGACCGAGTCCTAGCTTTGGACCTGATCCGATCCTCTAACAAACAATCCTTTTGTGTATGAAAAATGTGAAAAATGGTCTACTCCCTCTTCGGCTTACAGATAACACACATGGCGTCTGGAACTATAAAACAAAGTTTAGTACTAAGTAATATCCTATTTTGAGCAAGCTGCCAAGTGAAACTATTTACTTTCATTGGCGCCTAACAATTATACTTGAAGAGAGCTAGATCATATTGTGAGATTGTAGCTTCAATAATAAATCTCGATGATTTAACCTAAAACTTATGTGAGCTGTCCTCAATTCTCCATCTTGAATCTCAAGCATCAGTGAAATTAAAATTATCCAAAATTTGTATCAGGTCAAAAAACTTAGATTGTTATGCCCGAATATCCTATTTCGCTTCGTATTCCAAGTCAGTGTCTTAGAAAGTTGGATTTGATTTGGACTGAGTTTGATAGCTCTATGATATAAATACTAGGAAATGTTTCTTTCAAAGTTATGGCGTCCACCTAATTGTTATTCCAGACATGCATTTTAGACCCATCACTAATTTACCTTTTAAAAAATACCCAATAGATTAATGCTAAATTCTGAAAGATGAACCTCAAGGGAAGCAACATCAAACTAAGATCCAAGGAGAGACCTTCTTGTCGTTGATGTATTATCATAATCGAAAAACTATGAATTGCCCAAATAGTTTGAGCCCAAATGGATTAGCCATCTGATTTAACTTTCCACCACCATTAATGTTTAACGTGTTGGATTGCTTTATATATAGAGAGAAATAATACAGTAGTAAGGCCTAAGGACCATTTTAACGATTGTGACCCTACCACCAAATAAAAACGATTTTGCTCCCAATAAGCTAAGCTTACTCTTGAATTTGTCAAAAAAATAGATCCCAAATCCAAGCAAGCCTCATATTGGAGTAAATCTGCATGCCAAGCTAGGTAAATGAAAAAATCATGCTTCACAATTTAAAGAAAAAGAACCAATTTAGTGATTTCAATATTTTCAACCACAATACCATAAACTTTACATTTGTTAAATTTTACCTTTCGCTTAGAAAATATGTGAAATTATCTAAGAAACTTGTTTTAGTTTAATAAGATTTATCAAGGACCAAACATCTATGAACATTATGTCATCGACATACATTAAACGCAAAAAGGACCGGACCATTGTTGAGAGAAACAAGCCATGAAAGTTGTCTTTTGTTTACATGTGGATGTTGGAATTTTTTTGTAAAAACTATCATTTTTCCTAATTTTGGAAACATTTAATTATATGTATATTTTATATAATTGGTTTGTGTTCTCATCCATCAGAACTTTGAGACGGTATGTAATGTGTCTAAAACATTTTTTAAGTTAACTGAATATCGATGCTCAAAGATTAGTATTCGAAATTAAATTTAGAAAATGAAGTGGTTGTGGTAATAAGAAAGAACGAGAAAACTCTTAATTAGTGGATTTATAAACATATATATATGTGTGTCATGAGTTTACAAGCATTTATGTATGGTTTTACTTCAACATCTATATGTGTGCAAGGGGTGCAAATATTAGATTTTATAGACCCAAGTCACCGAACATGAATGTTCATTTAATTTCAAATTAATGAATCTGTCAATACACACTACTTCAATTGTTGTAAAAATGTTGTTTTTGCAAATACAAACTCATTACAGAAAAAACACATTGGAAGAACTAACTATTGACTCCATTAAATTAATTACGCATAAACTTTGTAGTAAGTGTTAATCACAAAAGGTTCACAATGTTTACATAAAGATATTAGGTTAATTTTGTGACCTATATATACATAATATTAACAAGGAATGTATCCTTAACCTAACCACTTCAAACCAAAAATTACAATATCTTCATGTTTAATATTCGAACTTTGAAGTTGTGTATGTGGAATTATTTTCTAACAGTTAAGAAAGTAAAAGACAATTTTGTTGATATGGATCAATTTAATTGGATGACAATTGGTTACAATCCATTGTTAATAAATCAATTGTTAATACATTTTTTTTATAAATAATATTGATGTCTCAAAGTAGACTTGGCTATGAGCACGTTAGCAACACTCCTATACCGTTAAACCCTTGGCCCTTTTGTAATTGTTAATAAACTTCGTTAGAACTAGATTGAATTGAACCCCTAGTCTATCTTTTTAAATGTGTAATCTTATAAACACACATAGTTACACTGTAGGGTCTGCATAGTAATTTTTCATTAATGTTACCATAAGAGGTTTGTTTAGTTATTTAGTTTGAAATGCTTATATGCATGTAAACACCCATACATACACTCTTAGTTAAATATAGTTATTTTCACTCATATATTACCTACTTGGTTCGTCCTTATATATATATATATATATATATATATATATATATATATATATATATATATATATATATATATATATATATATATATATATATATATATATAATCCTCTAGCTATATGCTTTGTCTTTGATGATTCCGGCGTACATGAGAGGTCACAGCAAGAAAGGGCCGTCAGCCTTTCTCCGTTAGCGGGCTCCCTGGAGAACGCTCCGACGGTCAATTCAGTGGAAAGACTTGGATTCGTTTTGTGAGTAAAATGAGAGAGGATCACTTACTTCCCAAGGCACCTGGAGTAGCCTTTTATGCTAGCCCTTTTGGTAGTCCATGCGGGACAAGGGCGCAAACCCGATAAGATCAGAGACGTTGATTGGTGGATCATGCTCTTAGATCTCTCAGAGCCAACATTAAGTTCAGGCGGTAATGCTCTCAGCATCTGCGTTTTCGTCTGAGAGCATTATATTAGTCCTGGAGTGGAAGGCGCCCGACTCTTAGGATAGCTTACTGGGGCTAAGTTTCTTGGGGCTTAGCCTGCCGGGCACATCATGACTTGGGTATAACAACGTTAATTTTTCAACCAAAATTTTCAATTTTTTTTTGAAAAACACATTTTATTTAATTCAAATATTTCAAAGTGATATAATTTCAAATCATCCAATACATATCCAAAATTGAATAAAGTATCAAATATCGGATCCTCCCAAAACATAATCAAATCTCTGACGTGTGTACAATCAAGGTGGCGCCTTCCTGTGATCCTGTGAAGTACATGAAACACATAATACATAACACAGTAAGCTCATAGCTTAGTGAGTTCCCCAAAATACCATACAAAGTTTATTAGCCACTCAAGGCTATAACTCAATAAATCCCTCTGGTCAATGTGTCTTAGTGGGCACTACTAGTCCCACAACTCGGATGGATCCTCTGACCCATCTACTCAGTTCTCAATCAAACAAAGCCTACATATGACAAGACAATAAGCAGAATATCTCAATACAAAGATAACCAATACATCTTAATACATAGAATATGTACATAAGACCCTGCAGTCACACATTGGGTACCACTCAAGGTAAGTATAGTGAGAAGAATCACCTCGTAATCAGTAAGTAATGGACACATTCTCGAAGATATTGAACTAGCCTCTGCCTAACATAATTTACAACATCTCTAATCAAAACCTGGTTCATATATCACAATCTTCCCTTCTCTACTCTTGGCATGGGTAAAAGTCTATTTTACCCTTCCATAATTTCTACAACTAATGTTGGCCAAAACCTAAAGTCAACAGGAGTCAACTCAAGTCAACCACATCAATTTGACATGACTCACCGAGTCCAGTCGATTCTCAGAGTTCTGGGAAGCAATTCAACTCACCAAGTTAACCCCAACTCGCCGTGTATCAGCATCGTCAGCTCAGTCAGGAAAACCCTAATCGACTCATCGAGTCATCCCTTTGACTCAACGAGTCCATTCAGACTCTCACCTCATTCAGACGATTCCAAAGCAGGGAACCCACCCAAACTCTAGATCTAGGTTCCTTAAGCCCCCTTAGCACGTAAATTCATAGGCTTTACATTCATCCATGGCATTAAGAGCTCATAATACCAAATCACACCTCCAAAAAGGGTTTTTCACTCAAATCACTCATCATGGTTGCATAAAGCAGGGAGATCTGGTCTCTAGGGTCCTCCTTTGGTCCATATCTGAAGTCTCTTTTCATCTATGGTCAAGAATCAATCAAAGTCCTCAAGGTCTAAGGAAAAGAGAAACCCTAGGATTCAATCACACAAAGGAATAACTCAAGGAATTGAAAATGGCGAAGTTGAATACCTCCTCTAGATGCTATGGATTGCAAAAGTCTCAGATCTAACCATAATTCTTGGCTTGAGATCCTTCCTTCCTCTTCACCGATGCACAAAAGCTCACAATGAGTTTATCACACACTTTCAATCCTTAAGGGGTCGTCTAGGGATGCTCTCAGAGAAGGGTAGCCGTAAATGAGGCTATAAGTGCCTTTCAATGGGCCAGAGGCCCACAAATTTAGAGTTTCCATCAGTAGCGCTGACTCATCGAGTCGGCTCACTTATCCACGTCACTAGTCGCGACCCTACTCGACGAGTTGAGGCGACAACTCGTTGAGGTACTCCACAATTTCGAAATAAAATAAATAAATAATAATATACCTGGGATTCCGGATGTTGCAATTCTCCCCCACTAGGACCAAACTTCATCCTCAAATTCCCGTTCAACAAATAGTTCAGGATGATGCTCCCGCATCTCCGACTATGGCTCCCAAGTGAAATCGGACTGCTTCCGATGTTGAAATTCTCCCCCACTAGGATCAACCTTTGTCCTCGTTTGTCCGTGTAACTTTTCTGGCAACTTTGGGCCATCAGTATTCTCTATCTAACCTGCTGAATCTGCTTGGTCATCTTGAGCACTCTCTCGGTGCCACCCATCACTCTCTGCCCCATCTCTCCCCAACAAATAGAAGTCTGACACCTCCTCCCATATAAGAGCTCAAATGGAGGCATACCAATACTCGAATGGTGGCTGTTGTTGTAAGAAAAGTCAGATAGGGGTAAGTACGTGTCCCAACCTCCTCCAAAGTCCATGACACAGGCACGCAACATGTCCTCAAGTGTCTGAATCGTCCGCTCGCTCTGGTCGTCCGTCTATGGGTGGTATACGGTACTAAAATGCAAGCGCGTGCCCAACTCCTTGTGAAACTTCTTCTAGAATCTGGAAGTGAAGCGCACGTCTCGATCTGACACTATCAAGATTGGCACCCCATGTCGAGATACCACCTCTCTCACATAAACCTCGGCCAATTTCTCTGCAGAAAACCTCTCACTAATGGCAAGAAAGTGAGCACTCTTCGCTAATTGGTTCACTATCACCCAAATTGTGTCAACTCCACACGCAATCCTCAGTAACTTGGTGATAAAGTCCATAGAGATCTGCTCCCACTTCCACTGGGGAATCTCCAATGGCAGCAATGGACCATGCGGGCGCTGGTGCTCTGCCTTGACCTATCGGCAGGTCAAGCACCTCTCAACTACCCAATCAACATCCTTCTTCATACAGGGCCACCAATAATCTCTCTTTAGGTCCAAATACATCTTAGTGGCCTCGGTGACTGAGAACCTCGATCTATGCACCTCCTCCATCAGTAAACATCAAGTTCCGCCTATATAAGGCACCCAAATCCGCCCTCGGAAAGTCGTAAGCCCTCGACTATCTGTCACAAACTCAGATACCTACCCAATCACCCGCTCCCTCTTGCAGTTCTCCGGTGTCACGGCCTCCGCTTGGGCCTCCCGAATGGCATCTAAGACCGGAGTCATCACCGTCATCCTGATACATATATCTTCGATCGAAGCACTCTTTGCACTACGGCTCAAGGTGTCAGCTACCACATTAGCCTTGCCTGGATGGCACAAGAACTCACAGTTGTAGTCCTTCACCACATGCAACCACCTCCTCTGTCTCATTTTTAGGTTGGGTTGGTCCATGAGATACTTCAAACTCTTATGGTCCGTGTATATGGTACACCAGACTCCATACAAATAGTGGCGCCATATTTTGAGGGCGAACACCACCACCCCCAGCTCCAAATTGTGGGTGGGATATTTTGTCTTAAAAGGTTTTAATTACCTCGATGCGTATGCTATCACGTGCCCCCTCTGCATCAACACCGCACCCAACTCAGATATAGATGCATCACAGAAAACCAAAAAATCCTCCACCCCTTCGAGAAGGGCTAACATAGGGGCTTCGCACAAACTCTGGAAAAGAGTCTCAAATGAGGTTTACTGCTC
Organism: Lactuca saligna; assembly: GCF_052625555.1. Lineage (NCBI taxonomy): Eukaryota > Viridiplantae > Streptophyta > Magnoliopsida > Asterales > Asteraceae > Lactuca > Lactuca saligna. The sequence goes on along the minus strand of NC_136417.1, from coordinate 60,311,329 downwards.
GGGACCCCAAGTGAAAGTAACGCCCTTCTGGGTCAACCAGGTGAGAGGGACGGCAATCTTGGAGAAGTCTCTGATAAACCTCGGATAGTAGCCTGCCAAACCTAGGAAGCTCCTGATATTGGTCGGGGATCTCGGCACCTCCCATCTCATAACAACCTCAATCTTGGCCGGATCGACAAAAATCCCATTTTAATTAACGAGGTGTCCGAAGAACTAAACCTCTCGTAACCAGAAATCACACTTGGAGAATTTGGCATAAAGCTTCTCCGATCTCAACACTCAAAGATTCTCTCTTAAATGCTCTTCATGCTGCTCTTTGGACCTCGAATACACTAAAATATCATCAATGAACACGATCACTGATCGATCCAACATAGGTCTACACACCCGATTTATGAGATCCATGAACGTTCTCGGTGTGTTGGTGAGTCCAAAAGGCATAACCACGAACTTGTAATGCCCATAACGAGTCCTAAAGACCATATTTTGGATATCCTTGTCACGGACTCTCATTTGATGATATACAGACCTCAAGTTAATCTTGGAAAACCAAGACGCACCCTGCAATTGATCGAACAAATTGTCAATCCTCGGCAATGGATAACGGTTTTTGACCGCCAACTTGTTCAACTCCCGGTAATCAATGCACATCCGGTGTGAACCATCCTTTTTCTTGACAAACAGGATCGGAGCTCCCCACGGTGAGCTACTCGGTCTAATGAAACCCTTCCTCAACAACTCCTGGAGCTGAGAGGATAACTCATGCATCTCTGGCGACGCAAGCCGATAGGGTGCCTTGGCAATAGGTGTCGCACTCAGAATCAAATCAATCCGGAACTCCACCTGCCTCTCGGGTGGCACACCCAGAAACTCCTCAGGAAACACATCCTCAAACTCACACACTATCGGAACCTCAGAGATAGAACTCAGTCTCTCGGTAGTGACCCGCGTATGAATCGCATATGCCAAATAACCCATGCAACCCTGCTGTAAACTCTATCTTTCTCGGGCATAAGAGCAGAGGCTGACTCAGGCCTAGTGCCCTCACCATACACCGTAAGTACTCCCCCATAAGGGTCTCAGATGGTCACTAACTGATGGTCACTAAGACACAAATGCGTAACGCATTGCGTGTCATAAACACGCGCGTCGTAAGGTTATGACACGCAAATGCGTAACGTGTTTCTTTATGACAGGGCCTTCCTTGATACGCATGGCGTGTCATAACTGTGTGTCGTAAATGCGTGTCGTCTATAGACGACGCACAAAAGGGCGTCGTCTCTCTTTATGATAGGGCCTTCCTTGACGCGCATTTGCGCATCGTCTGAGTCTTTTACGACGCGCAATGAGCGTCATAAAAGGCTGTTTTTCTAGTAGTGGCTAAAGAAAACCCAGTGGAAAAAAACTTTAGCAAAGGGAAAAAAAGTGCAGTGTATAGTTGACTCCCCCTTATTTAGACATCCGTCACATTATGTTCTATGCACATTTCGCATTCCGATGCCACGAACATGTTTCCTAAAGATTATCGTAGGAAGTGCCTTCGTAAAAAGGTCTGCTGCATTGTTACTGGATTGAACATATTTGATTTCAACTTGATGGTTCTTTATAAGCTCTTGAGTGTATTCAAAAAACTTTTGAGGTATATGTTTTGTTCTGTCGCTCCTGATATAACACTCTTTCATTTGAGTGACACATGCTGAGTTATCTTCATAAATTAAAGTTGGATATATATCCTTTTCAAGTCCACATGAAGTTAAAACTAGTTGTGTCATCGATCTTAACCATGTACATTCTCTACTAGCTTCATTTAGTGCAATTACTTCATTGTGATTTGAGGATGTGGCAACAAGTGTTTGCTTTTGAGAACGCCAGGAAATTGCATTACCTCCATTCATGAATACGTATCTAGTTTGAGATCTAGCTTTATAAGGATCGGACAAATAACCTGCATCTGCATTAACTAACCAATCAAGCCTTGTTTTAAATCGTTAGGGTAAAATAACCCTAAATCACTAGTTCCTCGAAGGTATCAAAAAATATGTTTGGAGAGATCAGAAGATTGGAGAGAAGCCACTTCTTTCTGTCTCCAGGTAAAGTTGCCACATTTTCCTTTTTGAGTCAACATATTATGCAATGGTTAGGCTTCTTCCAACAACAAAGTCCTCATTGTATTCTTAATGATTCCAAATTCTATTTTATAGCTATAGAATGCTTAAAAATACAAAATTTATACTATATCTTATAACCTATGGAATAAGTTCAGTTTTTATAAAAGTAGCAACAAAGCTCATGCTCATGTCTTTATGTCCGCCATGGTTTTCTGCAGGCAGCTCGCAACAATGTGCTTCTTGCTGTTCCAACATTCCTCTGTGCTTCTTGTCAAAGGAGAATTTAGTCATGGGTTTCTTTTAATGTTGTACATGTTTTGTTTCCTATAATAAATATTATGCAATATTAGCAATGTGTTACATTTACTTGCTATTGGAATGATTATTTGTATTTGACATATTAGTGCAATGAATTATCTTTATTGCTTGTGGTATTTTATTTTGTATTATAAGACTTTTGATGTGTAATTTAATTTGAAAATTAGTAAACCTATCAAAAATATATAATTTTAAAAACATTTAAAATTATGACACGCAAACCTGTGTGTCGTCTTTCTTTATGAGAGGGGCTTCCTTGATACGCATTGCGTGTCATAAACACGCGCGTCGTAAGGTTATGACACGCAAATGCGTAACGTCTTTCTTTATGACAGGGCCTTCCTTGATACGCATGGCGTGTCATAACTGTGTGTCGTAAATGCGTGTCGTCTATAGACGACGCACAAAAGGGCGTCGTCTCTCTTTATGATAGGGCCTTCCTTGACGCGCATTTGCGCGTCGTCTGAGTCTTTTACGACGCGCAATGAGCGTCATAAAAGGCTGTTTTTCTAGTAGTGGCTAAAGAAAACCCAGTGAAAAAAAACTTTAGCAAAGGGAAAAAAAGTGCAGTGTATAGTTGACTCCCCCTTATTTAGACATCCGTCACATTATGTTCTATGCACATTTCGCATTCCGATGCCACGGACATGTTTCCTAAAGATTATCGTAGGAAGTGCCTTCGTAAAAAGGTCTGCTGCATTGTTACTGGATTGAACATATTTGATTTCAACTTGATGGTTCTTTATAAGCTCTTGAGTGTATTCAAAAAACTTTTGAGGTATATGTTTTGTTCTGTCGCTCCTGATATAACACTCTTTCATTTGAGTGACACATGTTGAGTTATCTTCATAAATTAAAGTTGGATATATATCCTTTTCAAGTCCACATGAAGTTAAAACTAGTTGTGTCATCGATCTTAACCATGTACATTCTCTACTTGCTTCATTTAGTGCAATTACTTCATTGTGATTTGAGGATGTGGCAACAAGTGTTTGCTTTTGAGAACGCCAGGAAATTGCATTACCTCCATTCATGAATACGTATCTAGTTTGAGATCTAGCTTTATAAGGATCAGACAAATAACCTGCATCCGCATTAATTAACCAATCAAGCCTTGTTTTGAATCGTTAGGGTAAAATAACCCTAAATCACTAGTTCCTCGAAGGTATCAAAAAATATGTTTAATTCCATTCCAGTGTCTTTTTGTTGGGGCTGAACTAAATCTTGATAGCAAGTTTATAGTGAAAGAAATGTCAGGTCTAGTACAATTGGTAAGATACATAAGAGCTCCAATTGCATTTAGATATGGCACTTCTGAACCAAGGACTTCTTCATTTTCTTCGCATGGACAAAATGGATCCTTGTCAATATTTAATGATCTAACAACCATTGGAGTGCTTAAAGGATTTGCATTGTCCATATTGAAACGTTTCAAGACTCTTTCTGTGTAATTTGATTGATGCACAAGTATTCCGTTAGGCATATGCTCAATCTGTAAACCAAGACAATATTTGGTTTTTCCAAGATCTTTCATTTCAAATTCTTTCTTTAAAAGTTCAATCACTTCAAGAATTTCTTTATTCGTTCCAATGATGTTCAGATCATCAACGTAGACTGCTATGATCACATATCAGATGTTGTTTTCTTAATAAATACACATGGACAAATAGTATTATTTTATAACCTTTACTTGTCAAATAATCGCTTAAACGATTGTACCACATGCACCTAGATTGCTTTAAACCATACAAAGATCTTTGTAATTTTATAGAATACATTTCTTTGGGTTTTGCACTTAACGCTTCAGGCATTTTAAATCCTTCAGGGGTTTTCATATAGATATCACTATCAAGTGATCCATACAGGTAAGTTGTAACAACATCCATAAGACGCATCACTAAATTTTTAGATACTGCCAAGTTGATTAAATATCTTAAAGTGGTTGCATCCATTATTGGTGTATAAGTTTCTTCATAATCAATTCCAGGTCTTTGAGAGAAACCTTGAGCAACAAGCCTGGCCTTGTATCTTACAATTTCGTCTTTCTCATTTCTTTTTCGTACGAAGATCCATCTATATCCTACTGGTTTCACAACTTCAGGTGTGAGGATAATTTTCCCAAAAACCTTTCTCTTGTTAAGAGAATTTAATTCAACTTGCATAGCTTCCTTTCATTTAGCCCAATCATTTCTTCTTTGACATTCAATGACAGATTGTGGTTCAGGATCATCATTCATAATATCACATGCAGCTGAATAAGAAAATATTGCATTTATACTGTCAGTTTCATTTTGGTCACATATTGTATTTGGCTGACCATAAAGTTGTGCATCATCCTCTTTTCCTGGGGGAATTTGAATAATTCGTGTTTCTCTAAGAACACTTTCCTCATGATCTAGTGCATTTTCTGTTCCTCTTCTTTTTCGTGGGTTCTTATCCTTAGAACCAAATGACCTTCCACGCTTCAAGCATGTTTTAGACTCTTGAGTGACTTTATCATCAGATTGTCCATGTGGAATGTCAATTCGAGCTGGAACATTGACAACTGGTATATATGATTTAGTCACCCTTTTTGTGTCAGTAAATGCATCAGGTAATTGATTTTCCATTTCTTGGAAATGCATTATCTTTTGAACTTCCATATCACATTGACTTGTGCGAGGGTTAAGATATGATGAAGAAGGCTCATGCCATGACATATCCTTTTCCATAATCTTTTTTTCTCCACCTAATGATGGGAAATTTGCCTCATCAAATTGACAATCTGCTAGGCGTGCTGTGAAAACATCACCTGTTAATGGTTCAAGATATCTTATAATAGAGACTAACTCATAACCAACATATATTCCCAACCTTCTTTGAGGACCCATTTTTGTCCGTTGAGGTGGTGCAATAAGGACATATACTGCACACCCAAAAATTCTCAAATGGGATATATTTGGTTCTTGACCGAAATCAAGTTGTAGTGGAGAATATACATGATATGAACTTGGTCTTATGCGTATCAATGATCCAGCATGTAAGATTGCATGACCCCAAACAGAAACAGGAAATTTGGTCCTCATTATCAATGGTCTAGCTATTAGCTGGAGACGTTTAATCAGTGATACAGCTAAACCATTTTGTGTGTGTACGTGACCAACTGGATGCTCAACAACAATTCTGACAGACATACAATAGTCATTAAATGTTTGTGAAGTAAATTCACCAGCATTATCAAGTCTCACTGTTTTGATAGTATAATAAGGGAAATGTCCCTTAATTCAATAATTTGGGCAAGAAACTTTGCAAATGCCATATTATGAGTTGATAATAGGAAAACATGAGACCATTTTCTGGATGCATCTATTAATACCATAAAATATCTAAATGGTCCAGATGGAGGGTGAATCGGTCCACATATATTACCTTGAATTCTTTCTAGAAATCTAGGTGATTCCCTTTCAACTTTCATTGGAGAGTGTTTTATAATTAACTTTCCAAGGGAACAAGATGTACATGGTTTTATGCTATTGGATTGAGGGAACTTTTGGTCCTTCAATGGATGCCCATGTGTATTCTCAATTATCCTTCGCATCATTGTTAATCCTGGGTAGCCCAACCTATCATGTCATAAACTAAATGTCCCAGGATCACAATATTTTCCTTCGATTACCATATTTGATTCAATCATATGTATATATGTATAATGCAGACCAGAATCAAGTGTTGGTAGCTTTTCAAGCACATGATTTTTGTCTATAATATACATATATTTCTTATTTTCAATGGTCACAGTCTTTGTGTCATATCCTTTGAAATATATGTCATTAAAACTTAATAAGTTTCTATTAGACTTTGGAGAAAATAAGGCATTTTCTATACAAAAGCTTGTACCATTTGGTAATAAAATGGGCTTTCCCGGTTCCCTCTATCAAGTTTGCAGGACCTGATATTGTATGTATAATTGTTTTTGTTGGTACTAATTTTGAAAAATATTTCTTTGACTTCAGAATAGTATGTGTACTACCATTATCTGCTATACAAAGATCTCCAATATTTTCTTGGTGTTGCACTCCAGTTGGACTCATATTAAACTTCACATATGAAAGGAATAATAAGTGAATAAACATAATCATAATTATTATTAAAAGAAAGTTCATTTATTGAAGGAAAGGCATTACATGAAAAACAAATGAAGGAAAAACAGTTTTACAAATGAAGGAAAAACAGTCTTACTAGAACAATAATAGATTTTTTTTTAGTTTATGTCTTCCATGTCATTGCAGAAATCGACAACATTTAGCGGAGTGAATTTAACATTATCAATGAGGTTTGCTTCTTTTCCTTTTCCTTTAATGGACTCTTGATAAAGTTGACAAAGATGTGCAGGTGTGCGACAGGTCCTTGACCAATGGCCTGTGCTACCACATCTATAACATGAATCATCAGATTTTTGTGATGTCCCAGTGTCATGCCTTGCCACTTTGGCCTTATCTTGTGTGTGGACATTGTTTCTTTGTGAATGTTGGTAATTATTCATTTTTTGTCCACGACCACGATTATTACCTTGTCCACGACTAGAATTATGGTTCTGATTATGGCTTTGGTTTCGATTAAAATAGCCACGGCCTCGTCCTTGACCACGACCATGTCCTCGTCCACGTGTATTGTTTCGATGACCATCAATATTTGTATCATTTGCTTCAGGAAGTACTATTGATCCTGTTGGACGAGATTCATGGTTTTTCATCAAGAGTTCATTGTTTTGCTCTGCAACAAGCAGACATGCATTTAGTTCAGAATATCTTGTGAACTTTTGCATCCGATATTGTTGCATCAAGGTAATGTTTGTTGCATGAAATGTGGAGTAAGTTTTCTCCAACATATCTTCATCAGTAACTTGTTATCCAAAATATTTGAGTTGTGAACATATTCTGAACAAAGCTCAGTTGTATTCATTTACTTTCTTGAAGTCTTGAAACCTCAGTGTTCTCCATTCATCTCTAGCATTTGGAAGTATAACTTCCTTTTGATGATCAAATCTTTCTTTCAAAAGATTCCCGAGAATACTTGGATCAATAACATCAAGATATTCAAATCTTAACATTTCATCAATATGCTTACGAAGAAAAACTTGTGCTTTTGCTTTGTCTTGTGCCAAGCAATTATTAAATTCATTTATAGCATTTGAGATTCCCATTGACTCAAGATGCATTTTTACATCTATCATCCATGGCACATAGTTTTTCCCACTAACTTCATGTGTTGTAAACTCGAGCTTTGCAATGTTGGACATATTGTAACTATAAATTTTAGACAAAATAAAAGAAATAGTACACAAAAAAGAATCGGTAAAGCTAACATTGCATACAAGCCTAAAAGTAGTTGAAATTCCATATTATCTTCGATGTTAAGAATTGGGATGAAAAGTAATATGACTATTATAGTCATGATTATAACAAACGGATGAATCATCTTGAAGCTTGATTTCTTGAAATTGATTTATTTAATACAAGAGAGAAAAATTTGTTGTGGGTAAAATAAGCAGGGTAAAGATGTTTATTTATGGTAAAAAAAAAATATATAGCCATTGTTTTTGTTGTTTATAACCGTTGCATATATATTCTCGTTGTGTATATATATGTATATGTATTTTATAAATCATGTAATAAGACTTATAACTAATACATAACTTTACTAATTAGAAACATAAATAAATATTAATAAATGTTTAAATAAAATTATGAAGAGTATCTAAAATATAAATAAACATTGACATGTATAAATAAATATAATTTAAATGTTAGTTTGCACAAATAAAAGTTAGTAGCATACCTTGATTAAGATAGATGTGATTTTCCACTTGTTTAGTAACCTTGATTAGAGCTTTCTGATAACGTGTTATGAATTAAGCGTAATTAATGTAACTTTAAACCAAAACAAACTACTAAACTGTGATAATAAATTTAATTGAGAAAAAATAATATTTAGAGAGAATATGAAAGTTATATCTCTTATAACTTTTTGGTGTGTTTCATTCTTTACCATGGAGGGGTATTTATACTACAAATTTTACTAATATATAATTGTAACTAGTTAAAAATATTGACAAATTTACCATGGAGTATTTATACTACAAATTTTACTAACATATAATTATAACTAGTTAAAAATATTGACAAATTTACCATGCACCAATTATTATGTCATCCATTAATTATTTACAACAATCCATAATATATTAATATACTTTAAAGTTTCTATAGAAATTGAGGGGGCAAAGCATCCAGCAGCCCCTATTATCTCCACCCCTGGTAAATATATATTATATTAAATACATCGAAATTGAAATTTTGGACAATTTTTAATAGCAATATTATAAGAAACTAATGTATAATTATCAAACTGAAAATACTATTTGGGTTAATCACGTTGACCCACACCCGAAAAAAAATATATAAAGCAACCCGAAACCGACGGTAAATATCAGTCGGATAAATCCGAATAACCCGATTTGGACTTTTAGACCCTATTAAACCCGACCCTTTTTATTTGGGTTCGGGTATTTTTTACACCTCTATCTAAATCTGACTGAAAGTATGTTATTTGATTATACTAAATGACGAAATCATGAAAATGATCATTTTACCGTTTTGTTCTCTTTGCAACACAACATACATCAGTGCATAACAAAAAAATGTGCAAATCTTGATTACACGATACAACAGTATGAAACATAATTAAATATTTCATCTAAAAAATCGCATGGTTGCTAGGAGAAATATAAAATGTCACTACATAAACAAACATTTAAACCCTTTTTTATATAACATATATCGTCTTCATAGCAGTCTCAATAAATCATTGGTCAATTATATAACACATCAAATTATATAACACATCAGACATCACGATGTAAAACTAATTTCACAACTCTCGGAGAGGCATTATATATAAAACCCACCGAAACCACACATAACTTTGCATAAACTAAATATTAACTGAACTATTAAGAATAGTTACGATTGAATTCTCAATTATATATATATATATATATATATATATATATATATATATATATATATATATATATATATATATATATATATATATATATATATATATATAACCCGTGTGAACCACGGTTATACAATTAGTTAAACTTTTAAAATAAAAACCAAAAATTATTAATCAATTATTTTAAATAAATTATTAATTAAGAGATTTTTTTAGTTATATAAATTTTAATCATTGATTTAAAAAAATATGTGAAATTATATCATTTTATAATTTGTATTAAGTTTATTTTAATTTTTTTCTAATGTTATTAATTTAATGTAATTAAAGTGGTAAATTTAAATTTTGAAGTTTGAAATGGATAATTAATAGGTTTACAAATGTCATGTATTAATCCTTATACTAATAAAAGAGTAGTCATTTTGTCATGTGTCACTATATTAAACATCTTAATTAATATGATACCACTTGTCAATCTATTAGTTCTCCCTTTTAAATTTATTAGACCTCCTAATTAATATGATGTTATTTGTTAAAGTATTTATTCTCCATTTTAATTTTAAATTTTATATTATTGTTTTCATTAATTCACAAATAAAAAATGTCTAATATATATTAAAAATTAATTTTATATATTTATTTGAATCAACGATTATAATTTCACATAACAAATAAAAATATATCGTAATTAATAATTTATTTAAAATAATTAATTAATAATTTTGAGGTTTACTATAAAAATTTAATTAATTTTATATCCGTGGTTTCCACGGGTTATAAACTAGTTAGGAAATATAATATGGTGATATATGGCAAAAGGAGAATAAAATATGCATTAATTAGAAGGCCTAATAAGACGACACGTGTTAAAATGAAAATAAAACTATTCTTTTATTAAATAGGGATATATATATATATATATATATATATATATATATATATATATATATATATATATATATATATATATATATATATATATATATATATATATTGAAGTTAGCTATCATTAGAATTGAGTAATTTTGTTCATACATTTTATCAAATAGTTAAGCGTCCATACAAAATATTACATTATGATGCTCAAACTTGTAAATAAGGTCATATATAGCTCCAAAGTAGAGGATATGAAGACGAGGACAACATCTAAAACAGTACATGGCAAAAACATCGAACAAAAAATAAGGAAAAATATAGGGTTTTTCTTACTGTTGGAAGGAGGCTAGAACTCAGGCGAGGCGCTGTTGGACAGAGGTGGCCAAGGCGTAGGCTAGAGGTAGGAGGAACCGACGTTGATGTTGTAGGTGGGAGGAGCTACGGAAGAACTCTCGTATGGGGGCCAAAACACGTCTAGGCTAGGAGAAGGAGAATGAAAGATATGGGCAACGTTCTCGGTCAACGTTGTTTTTCAACAAACAAAATAAGAGCTTTAATCTAACCTCTTTATCAAACAACCCCTTAGTCGAACCAAACCGTCTCTTTGTAGTAACAAGATATGTCCACTGCTTGTCCTTATCCAACAAGAGAGACATTATGGGAGCACGCCTTGCCCCATTTTTTCCCCTTCCTTTTCTCCTCCATGTTCCCTCATTTGGCCCATAAATAGAGGTCATTCTCCACCTATTTGAATGAAAGATCAAAGACTTCAATATTGGACTCTTCTTCTTACATGGATGGTTCTCTCCAATATAGAGAAACCATCTTCATCTATATATTATGTGACTTGGTCATCGAAGACGACTCCTGGGGGTAGTTAGGATGATAGTTCCTTAACGATATTTTTCTATGATGGCAGTTATGAACCAAGTCGGAAACCAACCTAAAACTAACATATCCAATAAAGCCATTTTATCTGAATACACCAATAAAACTCGATGATGACTTCTATGTTGCATAAGTTATTTATTTGATTAAACAGTTGTATGGAGGGTTTGCACTTGGTGGCCTTGATATTTGTTTATATTTAAATTCATGTGAATTCTCTTAGTATGTAAGTTCATTGATCATCAATAGATTTGTTGGATCAATTTCTAGATGTTTGAATGCAAAAAACTGCTAGTATGTATATAAAAGAGATTGTTTGTTAAGGCTCATCTTCAATTTTTTTCATCTTCACCAATTTAGATTGTGTATGGATTTGACGTGGTTTAGTGTGCAAACTTATGACTACCAAATAATAGCTTTTTGATGGAAAAAAATGGTTATCACTGGTTTTATAATACTAATTACTCAAATTGTGTTCAAGTTACCAACAAACTACATTTATTGTGTAAAAAGATTACAAACTTAAAATTTATGTACTTTGACTTGCTATTAGAAGTTTACCAAGTCACATGTGTATATATATATATATATATATATATATATATATATATATATGAGAGAGAGAGAGAGAAAGAGATAGGACTAGGTTATAATGTGGATGGACAACTATTGTACGGACGTATGGACAATGTTATTCTATAAGAATTACTAAAAGAATAAGTTAGTTTAATAATGTGAATACGTTCAACCTCACACAATTATTTTCATTTTCATGCATTCTTACTAATTCTTATTCATTGTTGTTCTCACACATCGGTTTTTACTCATTTTCATTCTTACAAAATACGACTCAATAAACATCCTAACAACATTTTGACAGAATGAGAATAATAAAAAAAAAAATCTATAATAATCTCATAGACAATTTAATTGGTGAGAATGTGTGATAATGACAATAGTTATGTAAGATTGAACGTATTCACATTATCAAACAACATATTTTGTTTTATCATTCTCACAAAATAGTATTATCCACACGTCCGCATAATAGATGTCAATCCACATTTGAACCTAACTCGTATATATATATATATATATATATATATATATATATATATATATATATATATATATATATATGAGAGAGAGAGGGAAAGAGATAGGGCTAAGTAATAATGTGGATGGACAACTATTATACGGATATATGGACAGTGTTATTCTATAAGAATTACTAAAAGAATAAGTTAGTTTAATCATGTGAATACGTTCAACCTCACACAATTATTGTCATTTCCATGCATTCTTACTAATTCTTATTCATTGTTGTTCTCACGCATCGGTACCTCACACAATTATTGTCATTTCCATGCATTCTTACTAATTCTTATTCATCGTTGTTCTCACGCATCGGTTTTTACTCATTTTCATTATTACAGAATTCAACTCAATTAATATCCTGACAACATTATGATAGAATGAGAATAATAATAATAAAAAAAATCTATAATAATCTCATAGACGATTTAATTGGTGAGAATGTGTGATAATGACATTAGTTATGTAAGATTGGACGTATTCACATTATCAAACAACATATTTTTTTTTATAATTCTCACAAAAAAATACTGCCCACACGTTCGCACAATAGATGTCAATTCACATTTGAATCTAACTCGATATATATATATATATATATATATATATATATATATATATATATATATATATATGAGAGAGAGAAAGAGATAGGGCTAAGTTATAATGTGGATGGACAACTATTGTACGGACGTACGTACAGTGTTATTCTATAAGAATTATTAAAATAATAAGTTAGTTTAATAATGTGAATACGTTCAACCTCACACAATTATTGTCATTTCCATGCATTCTTACTAATTCTTATTCATTGTTGTTCTCACGCATCGGTTTTTACTCATTTTCATTATTACAGAATACGACTCAATAAACATCCTGGCAACATTATGAGAATAATAATAAAAAAAAGTCTATAATAATCTCATAGACGATTTAATTGGTGATAATGTGTGATAATGACAATAGTTATGTAAGATTGAACGTATTCACCTTATCAAACAATATTTTTTTTATCATTCTCACAAAATAATACTGTCCACATGTTCATACAATAGATGTCAATCCACATTTGAACCTAACTTAATATATATATATATATATATATATATATATATATATATATATATATATATATATATATATATATATATATATATATTTACTATCTTATAAAAGAAATCTCACTATTTCTATAAATAGATTGAATATAATAATAATATTTTTTAAGACATCCAAACATTTAAGCTAATAGTACAAGTAACTATTAATAAAATAATATTAAAATTTGAAAATCTTATCTCTTTTAAATTTTTGACCCAATCTTTTTAATTCTACGTCCTTAGTTTGACAAATATCGACTAAACCAACCCTTTAATCCGGCGTCTATGTTGAATCCTGAGATATCGGCAAAGTTATCTTCATTCTCCATTCTGGCTCGACATTCTCTATATCTCTCTTCAACTGATTTCAAGAATTACAACCCTCATTATCTTCGCCGTCTCTCTTCAGTCACACTAAGCAGTCAGTAGCACTAATGTATTTCAAGAATTGGAAGCGCCGTCGAGGATGTGTAGATCCCTCGATTCTATATCACCATTGTTGCCTCTTCAATTCAGACACCCCTTTCACAACCATTCAATCTTGATATTAATTCCAAGCCATCTTTTTCCTTCATCACAAACCCCGTGCGATATCCCTTCTAAAAACCGTATCCCCACTCTTCTCATTGTCACCATCACCAACCATCAACCCTGTTCAGTGTTGCCATCGGCAATTATCACTCATGGCGGTCAAACCGCTAACCACCACTTGGTAAACCGGACAAATATCCACCATCACTGTTGTTAACTATCAATCGTCACCATCTCTATCGAACCACCAACTGTTTGTTGCATTCCTTCTCGCCATTCAAGATATCTCCAAAATGTTGTAAACGACGATGGAAAATTATGGGTTCCTGTAAAGCTAGACTTGGTTCCTTGTAGTTTTTCTCATTTTCAGTTATCGATACAACCTCTAATTTTGATTATGTACAATAATCTCGGTTATGTTGTTTCTAATTGGTTTTTATTGTTGGTGCAGTTTCTAAAATTCTTCACGTATAGAGGATTAATTTGGTTTTTTTGGGGGATTTTGGATTTCAGAATCATCTAACTTTTGAAGATCAGTAAATATATCCAAAACCGTTGGATTTTCTCCCCTTAATTCATTCAGGTTCTTTCTATCTCTACCTCACCCTCAATTTTAGTTGTTCGATAGTTTTGATTACGTACACTACATTTATTACGTAGAATCCCAATTTCTAACATATGACGAGTTAAATCACTTTAGTTACTGTTCTGTTTGTGCAGATATGAGATAAATACGAAGGAGAAAAGAAACACGAGGAAGAAGGTCATTTTCTTTATTCATATACTGGATTGTCTTCCACACCATTTCATCTTCCTGTTTTGCAGTTTTATAAGATTTTTGTTGATATGTTTCATCTTTTTCATCAATTTCATGCATCATTTTATGTTTCTAATTTATATCGGTTTTGCTCTTTTGTACAAATCTTAAGTTCAAATTACATGAATGTAGGAAAAAGGGTAGGTTGGTTTTCATTTTTGTTTGAATCCTTTTCTTATTTCTGATTACATGAATGTCTGAGCAAGTCTCTTGGATACATCTAGGATATGAAGGTCTCAAGCAAGAATCAGATGTAACATTGGCTTAATCTATTAGTTAAGATTTTGGTATTAGATTTTATTATGGTGTCCCAGTCTCTTTTTTCTACAAATGGTTTAATGTGGATGATTGCAAATTGGACTCTTTTATGACAATCCATGGTAAAAGTGTGAATTTATCAAGTGACCTAAAGGTGTTTGATTATATGTTTAAGTAAAAAACAGTTATATGATGCCTATGAGAGTCTTTATTTTGGTTTAGTGGCCAGGTTTTAACAAGTTATCACACTATGTCTTAGTAGTATACATATTAAAGTAGATATTATTTTTGGTTTGTATTATTTTTCTAAAAGCTTAGGTAATTGGAGCTACAAGTGCTTATGTTCATTTGTGTTATTTCAGGTAATGTATGTTTGGGTCTGTGTATGAGAGTCTTTATTTTGCATGAATGTTTACTTTAGTAAATCATATGCTACTTAATGACCATACAACTACTTTTTAGGGCTCAATTTAAAGTTAGAATCAAGATGTAAACATATCATGTGCAAAAAGAGCTACTCAATGTAAACATATCCTTCATTTTTCTCTTTTTATTATTTTACTCAACCATATCCAAAATTTGGAGATGGTGTTTAATCATATGTTAAACTTTTGGATGCATAAACATAACGTAAACTTTTGGTTTTCCACTTCTTGATGTTTAAACTTGTAAAAGTTGATGTATTTTTATGCAAACTGATATTGGTTTGTTTGTAGGATGGACTAGAGAACTTATAACAATTTTGCTTCTACTACTTTTAATTAATTTTGGTGCTTTGGTTTTACTAAAGACATCCCGTGTATTAGATATTATGTGATGGATGAAGTTAAGAAGCTTGGTAAGAACTATGCAGTACATACCAGGTAACTTTCATATATTAAATCAAAGTATTTACAAGAAAATATATCAAGTTATAAGATCTCACTTTTAAATTCGGTTAATACAGATATATCATATAACTTTCCTTTATTTATTTATGATAACATGTTAATTTTTTTTTGTTTTGGTTTTCTGACTTTGACAACATCCTTATTTCAATTTTTTGTCTACATTTTTGCAGGCGACAGAGGAAGGATGTATGGATTTTATAGTTAGTTAATGGTTAATCGACCTTTTTAGATATCTTTCAAATCCTTGATGGTAATTTACTATGTATCTTTCAAATTTTATTCATATTTGCCTTGGTTTCATTTGTTTGTTGTGTTAATGAAGGTTGAAAACAAATGATACGTGAGAAAACAAGTAGCAGAAATTGGAAAGGTTAATGTATAATATTAGTGTTCAAAATGGTTTATATTGGTTTAAAATCCTAAACTGTAATTTACTTTGTATCTATCAATTTGGAAATAAACGATCCATGTTTCTCTCTATTTTCAAGAGGCTATATATTTTACATTTTCAATGACTGGTTGGTAATTGAATACATTTATGCTGAAGTATTTGTATGCTATTAATGATTGATTTTGTCGGTTTGTAGTTTTTCAATAAAAAAACTCATCTATCCAAACCATTGTGACAATTATATTTTAAAACCTAAAAAATAAAAAAATTTATTCTAACCAAACATTACGTATTTTAATTTTTAATAAAAAATATGTTTTTTTTAATAAAACAACATAATTTTATTTTTAACACAAAGGAGACTAATCTTTGACCTAAATCTATTTGTTGATGACTAATCCTACTTCCAAATGATTTTTTTTTCTTTCTAAATGTACGCAAATGAAGAAAAATATGTTATCTTGAGTTAGAAATGATCTATTTTTAACACGATGGATCCAATATATGACAACGCAAACATATATAAAAGCGACGAATAAATTATAAAATATATTATCCATCAGAAGAAAAAAAATGAATCATACAATTGAAACTAATGCTTAATAACACTTGTGAATACGTTGTGTCTTATTTTTAACAAGACATGTTTCATAAAACAAGCTAACTGAAAACACAAAGTACTCATTATCCGCCAAAATGAACTAAGAGAAAAAAGTTTCTATCTACCAAAATCTATTTCTTGTTATAAAATATGATCAAATAACAATATAAATTATAAAGTAAAGAAATAAATAAAAGTAGAGAGAACTTTTATTCTAATACTTGTGATGAAATCATCAAGTTTCTAATACATATGGCTCACTATTTATACTATCCAAATAAGAAGAAAGATGAGCTATAATATGAATGCACATTATGATGGTGTATTATTACATTCATAAAACACATTGAAATGGTTGTTACTAATGCTAAATAATGATGGAGAGTTATGGGAGAAATGGAGAATCCAATGGTCATTCACAAACTAATATTTCATAACACTCCCCCTTGAATGACAATTGTATCATGCCTCGTTAAAACCTTAATAGGTAAAACCTCATGGGAAAAACCATTTGTTAAGGAAAAAGAGTACATGATTAATAATAGATATCTGGAACAATTGCCTCGTTAAAAACCTTGCTAAGAAAACCCAGTGGGAAAAACATAGCTAAGGAAAAGAGTACAATGTGTTTCCAACTCCCCCTGATTATCACATCACTTGATTTCCTTAAAACGTCGCATTCCAATATTTTGTACCATGTTTTCAAATTTGGATGTAGGGAGCGCTTTAGTGAACAAATCTGTCAAGTTGTTACTTGATTGAATTTTCTGGATGTTGATGTCACACTCTTTTTGAAGATCAGAAGTGAAATAAACTTTGGTGATATATGTTTGGTTCTGTCTCCTTTGATAAACCCTTCCTTGAATTGGGCTATACAAGCCGTATTATCTTCATATAGTATGGTTGGAATGTCCCTGTTAGAAGTTAGACCACAACTCTCACGAATGTGATGAGTTAAATTTCTTAACCAAATACATTCACGGCTTGCCTCGTGAATTGCTATAATCTCTGCATGGTTAGAAGAAGAAGCAACTAAAGTTTGTTTAACAAAACGCCAAGAAATTGTGGTACCTCCACAAGTAAATAAATAACCTGTTTGGGATCGAGCTTTGTGTGGATCATAAAAATATCCAGCATTTGCATAACCAATTAACTCCGCATTTGATGGATTTGAATAATATAAGCCCATATCCATTGTACCTCGAAGATATCGAAGAATGTGTTTGAATCCATTCCAATGTCTTCTTGTTGTGCAAGAACTATATCTTGCTAATAAGTTTACAGCAAAAGATATACCAGGTCTCGTATTATTAGCAAGATACATTAGTGCACAAATAGCACTAAGATATGGTACTTCGGGACCAAGAAGTTTTTCATGCTTTTCACAAGGCCGAAACTGGTTCTTTTTGGCATCTAAATGCCTTACTACCATCGGGGTACTCAATGGATGTGAGTTATCCATATAAAACCTTTTAAGCACTTTTTCTAGATAACTAGATTGATGTACTAAAACTCCATTTTTGGTGTGCTCAATTTGAAGACCCAAACAAAATTTCGTTTTACCAAGATCTTTCATTTCAAAATTTTCTTTCAAACAAGAAGTGTCATTTTCCAATTCTCCAGGAGTTCCAATTATGTTCAGATCATCTACGTAAACAACAATTATCACAAATTCTGATCCGGATCTTTTTATGAATACACATGGGCTTAATGGATCATTTTTATAGTTCTCTTTTAAAAGAAATGTACTTAAACAATTGAACCACATTCGGCCAGATTGTTTCAATCCATACAAAGATTTATTTAATTTTACCAAATATACTTCACGAGAATTAGGAGTTTGTGCTTCTAGCACCTTAAACCCTTCTGGGATTTTCATATAAATATCATTTTCAAGTGAACCATATAAATAAGCGGTAAATACATCCATTAGACACATATCCAGTTTTGCATATGTTGTTAAACTTATAAAATAATTGAATGTAATTGCATCAACTACCGGAGAATCTGTTTCTTCATAATCAATTTTGGGTTTTTGGGTAAAACCTTGTGCAACCAATATTGTTTTATATCTCACAACTTCATTCTTCTCGTTTCGTTTGCGCATAAATACCCATTCGTGTCCCACTGTTCTTACTAAGTTTGGTGTACGGACTACAGGTCAAAAAACTTTTCGTTGAGTAATAGAATTAAGCTCTTTATTTATTTCATCTTTCCATTTTGGCCAATATTTCTCTTCATACATTACTCAATATATTTATGTTCAAGATCCTCATTTTCTTTATAATCGTGCGCGGAACATGATATGAAAAATTATCGTCGATTTCTGTCTTATGAAAAATTATCATCGACATCTCATCATTTTCATTTTTTTTCCAGGTACCTTATATTCTTTTGTTATGTCATTAGGCTCTTCTAGAGCTTCATTAATCTTTTCAAGAGATTATGTTTTCTCTTTTGGACCATCAATTGTATTTGCTTCATTTCATTTTCGAGGATTTTTATCTTTGGAACCGGCTGATCTTCCACGCTTCAGGCGTGCCTAAGATTCATTTGCAGATGTATTTTTTTTCTTCCTTCTGGGATATCAATTATAACTTGAGTAAGTATAGCTGGTACTTGAGACTTTGTTACCCACTTAGGGTCAGTAAATACTTCTGGCAATTGATTTGCTACATTTTGTAAAGGAATTATCTTTTTTATTTCAAGTTCACATTGACTTGAATGAGGATCTAAAAACTGAAAGTGAAAATTCCTTTCAAGAGATTTTATTTTCCAGCTTCTTTATTTCTGCCCCTAATGTTGGAAAATATGATTCATCAGAATAATAATCATCAAATATAGTTGTAAATAAATCTCCAATTGATGATTTTAAATATTTTACTATAGATGGAGATTCGTATCCAACATAAATTCGCATTCTTCTTTGAGGACCCATTTTTGTGCGGTGAGGTGGAGAAGTAGGTACATAAATTGCACATCTGAACGTCCTTAGATGGGAAATATTTGGTACATGGCCGCAAACCAGTTGAATAGGGGAGAACTTATGATAACTAGTTGGCCTGATGCGTATAAGTGATGCCGGATGTAAAATTGCATGTCCCCATGTTAATGTAGGAAGTTTAGAATGCATTAGTAATGGTCTTGCAATTAATTGAAGGCGTTTGATTAACGAATCAACTAAACCATTTTGTGTATGAACATATGCAACAGGATGTTCAATATTTATCCCAATTGACATGCAATAGTCATTAAAAGCTTGTGATGTAAATTCTCCAGCATTGTCAAGTCGAATTTTCTTAGTTGGGTAATCGGAAAATGTGCCCTTAGGAGGATTATTTGTGCTAGTAATCTTGCGAAAGCGAGATTACGGCTAGATAACAAGCACACGTGTGACCATCTAGTTGACGTGTCAATTAAGTCCATAAAATATCTAAATGGTCCACATGGTGGATTAATTGGTCCACATATATCCCCTTGAATTCTTTATAAAAAACAAGGACTTTCATACCCAACTTTATTCAATGATGGACGGGAAATTAATTTTCCTTGAGAACATGCAACACAAGACAATTCATTAGCTTGAAAAATCTTCTGGTTTTTCAAGGAATGTCCACTTGAACTTTCAATTATTTTGCGCATCATAACTGATCCGGGATGGCCCAACCGGCTATGCCAAACTTTGTAGATGTTATCATACCTTTTATTTTCAATAGCATGAGATTCAATCATTCTAATATTTGTATAATACAATTCGGAGGACAATACGGGTAATTTTTTCAAAAAAAACTTTTCTTATCCGATATCATTTTTGTAATGTTGAGATAATTTTTATTACCATCATTAGTTGTTTTAATATGATATCCGTTAGACCGAATATCCTTAAAACTTAATAAATTTCTTGATGATTTTAATGAAAATAATGCATCACCAATTGTAATTATTGTCACTTGTGGTAATACTATATTCGCTCTTCCGGAGCCTTCAATCTTGGTGATTTAGACGAAAATAATGCATCACTAATTTGTAATTAGTGTCCCTTGTTGTATTATTATATTCGCTCTTCCGGAGCCTTCAATCATTTTTTCATTACCTGTTATTATATTAACATTTTCTTGCATTGTCTGCAAGAAATATATCATCATTATTTCTTTTGCGAATATCCATGTTTCTTTTCAATAAATAAATAAAACATAAGAAACATTCGACTTAAAGAAATAAATTCATATTTTATTAATTTGGGAAGATTGTGACGACATCATTTCTCATGAAACGAATATGACATAAAAATTGTGATGATATCCTTTCTCATGAAACGAATATGACATAAAAACATAATACATTTATTCTGATCAATCACCATCCATATCACCACTTATCCCTTCGGGGTAGACAAGAAAATCGACAACATCCAAATGTGTCATTTCTGGTTGATCTTGATGGATATCACTTTGAATAAAATTTGTTTCGATATTTTTCTTTATAATTTAGAGAATCTTGATAAAGATCAACAAAATGCTTTGGTAAGCGGCATGTACAAGACTAATGATCGGTCATTCCACATTAGTGATAAACATTTTCAACGTTTTTTTTTTTTTTTTTTGCCTTGACCACTTTTATCATTAGGATGTGGATTTTTGCTATTTTCCAACTTCTGGTGGTTACTTGTAATATTGTTATTTTTATGATGATTATGATAACCTCCATGACCTCGGTTAGACCCATGACTATTATGATTATATGATGTTGCATTCACTTCAGGGAATGCACTAGAACCGGTCACGATTAATTGGTGATTTTTCATCAATAACTCATTGTCTTGTTTAGACACAAGTAGACATGAGATTAATTCATATTTATTTTAAACATTTCTCATGATATTGCTACTACAGGAGCATGTTAGTACTATGAAAACTAGAGAAAGTTTTCTCTAGCATTGTTTTCCATAATGAAAATAGAAATCAAAATAAAGACTTGTATGTTAAGGAATTGTTAGTTAAGAAATTCCATAAAATAAGTTGTAAGCATTGTACATGTAAAATTATAAAAAAAATACATACTTGAAAATTACAAGAACAATAAGGAGTTAGAGCTCTATGGTAGAGTCGTGCTGATAACGTGTTATAAAATATGATCAAATAACAATATAAATTATAAAGTAAAGAAAGAAATAAAAGTAGAGAGAACTTTTATTCTAATACTTGTGATGAAATCATCAAGTTTCTAATACATATGGCTCACTATTTATACTATCCAAATAAGAAGAAAGATGAGCTATAATATGAATGCACATTATGATGGTGTATTATTACATTCATAAAACACATTGAAATGGTTGTTACTAATGCTAAATAATGATGGAGAGTTATGGGAGAAATGAAGAATCCAATGGTCATTCACAAACTAATATTTCATAACATTTCTCTCGTAAACAAGCTAATATGGTGCAAAGAAATATTCACCGAAAGAAATAATCCGTCGCCGCTGCTTTGCGCGGGTTCACCACTAATATATATATATATATATATATATATATATATATATATATATATATATATATATCCCTATTCTAATAAAAGAATAATTTTATTCTCCTTTTGACATGTATTAGGTCTCATAATTAATGCATATTTTATTTTTCTTTTGCCATTTGTCACCCTATTATCTTCTAATTAATGCATGTCACTTGTTAACCTATTGATTATCCATTTTAAAATTTCCACTCTAATTAAATTAAATTAAAAGCATTAAAATTAAAATTAAAATAAAACTAATACAAATTATAAAGTGATATAATTTTTCATATTTATTTAAATCAATGATTATAATTTTATATAACTAAAAAAAAATCTCTTAATTAATAATTTATTTAAAATAAGTGATTAATAATTTTAAGTTTTTTACTATTAAAGTTTAATTAAATTTGTAATCGTGGTTTTCACGGGTTATATATATATATATATATATATATATATATATATATATATATATATATATATATATATATATATATATATATATATATATAGGGTAAAGTGAATATACCTAACAACCTTATATAAACTTAGGTACATAACCTCATCAAACTACGTTATTTTGGATTAAATTTTCATTGCAATCATCCAAGGTTCTTAAATTTCATCCCTAAATTTGATTTACTTCAAAAAAATTTGGAAATTCATCATTATATTTCTCCTACATCCTTTCATTTGTAGCGGTAGGATATGAAGCCCATCAGGTGGTATTCGATAGAAAGACGTGATGTAAAAGAAAGAAATTAGTGAAAGTCCAAAGATTTTGGAAGTAATCAAGTTATGGGGTTGAAGTTTAAGAACCTTAGGCAATTACAATGTAAATACGATACAAACCGATGTAGTATTATGGAATTAGGTACCTAAGCTTATATAAGATTGTTAGGTGTATTCACTTTACCCATATATATATATATATATATATATATATATATATATATATATATATATATATATATATATATATATATATATATATATATATATATATATATATATATATATATCGACCTCCTTGTGAGTTGTGACAAAAAAATATTAAAAAAATAAGAATCGGACAATCCTTGGTGAACTAGTTCGTGGTTACGCCTCCGTTCGTTCGCCTGAGGTTGTATAGAAAGTTCATGTGTATGTGTCCAACTTTATTAGAGGGAAATCAATTAATTTTATACCAAAAAGCTAACAAAACTTTATCTTTAATAAATAATAAAATACAAGAAAATATACCAATATACTTAATTTATTTTTTTCTATAAAATAAGACCAATATTAATATAGTTTTATAAATATAAAGTTTTAATATAAATAGATTGGGTTGGGTTGCTAATGGGTATAAAAATTTAGATTGAATTGGATTATATAGATGAAAAAGAAATAATTTTTTATAGAAAAATTGTGCTAGGTTGGTTACTAATGAAAATGCTTAGTATCTTCGATTTCATCTTATAGGTTGAGTTGCATCATTCTAATATGATTCATTGCTAACAAAACTTTATCTTTAATAAATAATAAAATACAAGAAAAAATATACCAATATACTTAATTTATTTTTCTCTATAAAATAAGACCAATATTAATATAGTTTTATAAATATAAAGTTTTAATATAAATAGATTGGGTTGGGTTGCTAATGGGTATAAAAATTTAGATTGAATTGGATTATATAGATGAAAAAGAAATAATTTTTTATAGAAAAATTGAGCTAGGTTGGATTACTAATGAAAATGTTTAGTATCTTCGGTTTCATCTTATAGATTGATTTGCATCATTCTAATATGATTCATTGCTTGCATCATATCGTACAAATAATGCACTAGAGAGCCCTTTCTCTTCCTTTATTCGCCGTAGGAAGAGGACTGGAATCCGAGCTCCTAGGCAAAAGCTTGAAGCTTGAAAACAGAAAGAGAAGAGATTAACGGGATGCCTTATAATCGAGGTTGCATGTCTAATACTTAAATCTAACATGTTATAGATGCCATGAGATTGATTAATGAATTTGTGGGTGGGATCCAGATCTATTAAACAATTCCTTTTTACAAGTAAAAATAAAAAAATAATTAAAAAAATAAATAATGATATATTGGTTAATTTTAAGAGGACCAAGACGGTCGAAGAAAATAATAATAATAATAATAATAATAATAATAATAATAATAGTTAAAAAGGATGCAAACAACTAACCAAACCACATGGACCATTGATGTAATTTACTCAAAATTCTAAACTACATGATTCATGTAATTTATACAAATTTCTAATTATGTAAAACTTAAATAAAAGTACATGTTAAACTGGAAATAAATTATTGCAAATTAGTAAAAATGCCTATTACGTTGAGTGTTTGAAACTTCTAATTATTTAAAAGACTAACACATAACTTAAATAGAAATAGATTTACGTGGGAAGTTAACACGTGTAATATTGGAAAAAAGATTCTAGCAAATTAGAGAGAGAATTAATTATTTGTATTTTCGTGAGAAACTAAGATCTCATGAATTGGAAAAGAAATCCTACCAAATTAGTTAAAGAATCAATTAGTTGAGTGTTGGAAACTTTTAATTAATAAATTACTTATCATAGAATGTTGATGGCTTGGAAGCAAAAAGTGCATTTAAAATTTTGAACAGGTTTATTTTAGTTTTCATCGTTTTAATAAATGATAATAATATGTTTATAAGAAAATTTAGATTCTCAAATTTATCTAGAATCAATTTTTTTTAAATATAACCTTCATTGAAATCAATTGAATTCTATCTAGCTTGACACCATTCATGTCACCAAAAAAATCTCTTCATCCTACAAACTAGATTTGTCATTAGAGCATTTTCAATAAAACATTTTTAAGTGGTTATTATATAGAATCAAATAATCACGTAAAAAAGTATTATCATAGATAATAGGATTTTTTTGGTCAATATTATCAACTAATTACATATTTATAAATAAGTTTTTGAGTGTTAAGTTTTATAGAGTATCAATCTTCATCTATCAATGTTTTATTTTACTTCTTTACTTATATTTAAACCCTAAACTTTATTAAGATTATTAATTTTTAATATTTCCATTTATATATACCAAACATGAATAGATCCATCTAACTGCAATATAATACTATGAAAAGACACATCATAAAGTTTAAGGTCAATATAGTAATTGAACACACCCAAAGTGAAAGTGGTTCACCCTTATAACAAGTTATATATCAGTCCAAATCCCCTGTCTTAACGATTCCATGATCTTCTCTTGGTTTTTTCTTTTTTCTTTTTTCTTTCTTTTTGCATTTCTTACACCATTTTTCAGGAATAAATTTGGATTCTGGATTGTTGGACTCTATATGGTTTTATTAATTTTGCTCTAATTTTATCCTCGTTTAAAGTCATTTGCGATTTGATTGACAAGAGTGTTATATGTAGAGTTTATCATGTATAGTTGAGAGATTAATTATGTCAATTTGGAATACTATTGTACTGATGCATGTAACTGATTTGGGTAGTTTTTTTATTTTTTATTATTTTATTAATTCTTATTTTATTGTTTTTAAATTCTGCAGATCGCCTCATAGAAGGATTCAGAGGTTAGAATTTTTTTCGACTATGATTTCCCTGTTTAAATTGTTGAGGTAAATCCATTAAAATTTCACGTTCTTTTCCATGCTGGTGTTGCATATTCCTAAACATAAAAAAGGATTCGATCCATGAATGACTGTGATATATTTTTCATGGTGTAGTCAAAATCATATTTATGTAGATATATTCCTTTATCTTTTTCTTTTAATTTTTTTTTTTTAATTTAATGCACGTTGTTAATTGAAGTTTATGTATCTCGCTTTTGTTAGAGCTATATAAAAATAAATTTGTAATTGGTTGAAGAAGAAGGATTGTATCTCGCATGATTGTATCAATGAATGTTCATCAGTTGTCTCTATTTTGTAATCTAAATCCCGATTATTGCACAAGAGTGGCAAAGGCTAATTCAACAAACATTGAATCTTGAGTCTCTGTGTTTGTGTTTCCACATAATTAACTTAAGTTGAGTTATTGGCTTATTGTTTTTACAAGAATTTATAAAATAAAAACTTGTTATAGTGAAATAATTATAAAAGGGATTTTAATATTTTATTATCAAAATGATGGAATGTCAATTAAGAGAAATAATTATTTTTATAAGAATTTATAATAGCAAAAACATTATAAAGTGTAAAGTAATTATAATAACATGCATTAATTAAAAAAAAAAAAATTATACAATGAATTGTATAATAAAAATGTGAGATGGAGGTAACAATAAAAGCAAGACTCTTTTCAACGTCAACGTGTCTTAAGATAGGTCAAACATGGTATTTTTAATGGTTAATTAAACATTATAAGTATGCAACTCTCTAATGCTCTTTCTGTTAGGGTGCATGCTAATTCTTTATTATCCCATCGACATGTTTTCTAATTGTAATTTTTAGGGGTGCAAATGAGTCAAGCTATTCGCGAGCTACTCGGGATCGGCTCGTCAAAAGCTCGATTCGAAACTGATTTTAAATGAGTCCGAGCCGAGTTCGAGCTTAATATTAAGCTTGTTTATTAAACGAGCTGGAGCTCAAGTCTATGTCACTAAGCTCGGTTAGGCTCGTGAGCCTGAACGAGCCTTTATATAATATAATTTATTATTATTTTCACATATTAAAATAAAAACATATCTGGGAAATTAGGGATTTATGTATTATTAAACGAGCTTCTTAACGAGCTCGAGCCGAACTTAAGCTCATTAGGCACGTCAGACGAAAACGAGTCGAGCTTGAGCTCGATCCGAGCTTTTATAATTCTTTACGAGCTCGATTCGAGCTCGGTACAAGAAAGCTCGAATCGAGCCTCGTATAACTTAAACGAGCCCGAGCCGAGCCTGACCAGGCTCGGGCTCGGATCGGATCGTTTACACCCCTAGTGATTTTGATGTGAAGGTTTGGAAATGGTTTTTGTTGGTGATTTTAGTATTATCAGATATTTTGTGTAACGAGAACTAATATGTGAGCTAAGGGAGTTTATAATATATGTTATATATTATATGTTCGGTGGGTGCGGAATGAACTCGGTATTCTTTTAGTAAATTGGCATGCGTTTCTGTGCTTAGATTCGTAAGTGTCCATTTTGATTATCCTATACCAGATTTATTGTAAGCCGGACATAAGGTAAAAATATTAGTTCGAGAATTAAACCTAAGCAGCCCACAGAGGAATTTGGATTAATTTCCACTCTAAATCCTTCTAAACCCTAACGATTTTGTGCTTGGTTGAGGCTTAAAGGTGTTGCCCCTATGTGCTTTTTCTTCATTGATTTCGTTTGTATTTGATATGAAGGCTGACAAAAGGAGATGTAAAATCTTTCTTTCTTTAGCTTATGTGGTATTGTGGTCTTCATGAAAAGCTAGGAATGATGTCATTTTCAAAAGGCGTAGTTGCAACCCAATAGAATCGGGGATGATATTCAACTTTTGTCTTTCAATATTGGATTAATTATAGAGTTAAATTTTCGAGGTTATGTTGGTTTGATTGGTGTATTACTCATATTATATTATATTATATTATATTATATTATATTATGTAATTTTTTAGCACCTTGCTAGTTTTAAGCTATTGCCACCATTCAAGAAAAAAAAAAAGCCAAAAATGCTAAAAATGATATACATATCATGTAAAACTGCACATAACAATTTATTTGAATATCATTTTTCACATTAAAAGAATACTTTAACTATATTTTTTCTAACTTATAAAGAATCTTTAAATACAATATATCTTTTATATTAGTTCCTTTTAGTATATTCTATGTTAATTACCTCTTTAAAAAAAAGACCTTCTCAGCATCTCCCTAAAAAGAGATATAGCCATATAGGTACCATAGTGTTAGAAATCATGATCGTTACCATATCCTTAAGGGCCACTTCCTCTTTTCAGTAACATTATTCATGTTAGGACTCCTTATGAAAAAATGGTGTATTCGGGAACTATCCCATATTTATATGGAGATTTGGCAAACGGCCATGAACGTTGTTCTCCAGGTCCATCATATTTGTTGTACGATTCATTACCGCGATCAGATTTCACAACCTTAATAGTTTTGTCTAAATCCTAACTCATTTTCAGCTCCGGTCTTACAAGAGTTAAACAAGTCTCATGCCTTAGAATCTTAGATTTCTCATTTATCAAATAGAGATAACCATATATTAAGAGAAGTCATCCATCAAGGAGAGAAAATATCGTTGATCATTCAATATTAAATCAATACCCATGTGTGTTATAACTTTTGCCAAATAGTTGTCCTACTTTGGAGCGATTAATATTTGCATGAAATTATTCCACAAGCAACTTATGAATTCAATAAGAAAAATTGTCTATGGTAGAGGCCAATGTGGTGACATTTCTATATCGATGAATCAACTAAGAATAACAAATTTCAAATGAGATAGTTTCATCTTAAAATAAACCCACAAATTTTAACAACATATACATATACGGTGCATTGATGGGTCTCTTTGCCCTTTATGCAAATCATCAGGTTCTAACATTTTTAAAAGTTTAGAAATGATGTCTTACATTCTATACCAAAATTGTCCCGGATACCACTCGTTATAAGCAGAATTCAAATACATACATACATATATATATATATATATATATATATATATATATATATATATATATATATATATATATATATATATATATATATATATATATATATATATATATATATATTCAAGTTTGCGTTCGTTCTATAAAGTCCTTTTAGTCTTTTGTGTGCTAAAGAATCCCAGTTTCAATCTCTTCTATAAAAATATTGACCCTTATTTGATATTCATATTGTACTTTAAAAATCTATCCATTCATAACTAAAATTTATCTATTATTTGGATAACATTGTTACCATTGGCTAGAATTATTCGTAGCAAAATGATGTATTTTTCGGTTGTGATGAACATGACTATGCTCATTTTGGCTTTCGATTAAAATCGAAAATGAACCAAAATGTTTTCTTTTTGAATTGTCTTAAAATAATAGTCTACTTCATAAAATAATAAATAAATTTGTTTTACCAAAATATCTCTCATTATTATTTAACCACCAAAAACATTTTATGATAGATTTAAATGCAAGAAAAATCACTTTTTTTTTTACTTTCGTGTTTTTCTCAAAAAATTGAATGTTTATTTGTTTGTTTGTTTTTTTGGAAAATGACTCTGTAACGCACCAAACTTTTGCCATTTGGAAAATTTAGTAACTAAGTTTTTTTTTTTTTTTTTTTTTTTTTTTTTTTTTTTTCAATTAAGTCACTAAAAAGTCGGGTTTTACTTGTCAATAACACCATTTTTTCAAAAATTAAACGGTTTCCCGGTTTTGTTCTTACGTGGCTAAGTGATGTATCAAAAACCCCTTACGTGGACTTCCTACGTGGCACCCGACAATTTATATGCTCAATTACACTATTAATTAAAACCCCGATTTGAGCCTCATTCATTTCTTTCTTACCCGTTCGTGAAAAGTCGAAGCAAGCACCCTCCTATACATAAGCAAATTGTTCGATTCTTCAACACAATGTCTGCGAGCTTGTCCAATGCAAGAAATCGCCTCCAAGTTGCTCGCGTGTTTGTTCAAGACGGTGTTATCAACCGCATCTTTTTTATCTCTCCCGTAATTTTTTTATAAGTATTTCACATTTACGATGAAATTTATGAAGATTGAGCCGCGACTTTTTATTTTGTGCAAAGGAATCCTGTCTAATTTACTAATTCGGGGGAAGATACTGAACTTTTGTATTTGAAAAATGTTTCAGGAGGAATCTCTGAGGTAGATGTCGGTTGATAAAGGAATCCTTGATCATAATTTCCAGTATGAATACTATGCCCAACCTGAAACTTGTGATTGGTAGTAAAACAACGATTCTCTTGCTGAGACATAGTTCTATCTGGATAGATTTCTCGAGATATTTTCTTACGAAGTTTTGTTATAGCATCTATAATTGCTTCTGGTTTAGGTGGACAGCCCGGCAAATATACACCCACAGGAATTAGCTTATCGACTCCACGAACAATACTATAAGAATCGGTACTGAACATCCTCCCTGTAATTGTACATGCTCCCATAGCAATAACATATTTTGGTTCAGGCATTTGCTCGTATAATCGCACTAAGGAAGGGGCCATTTTCATTGTTACTGTTCCGGCTGTTAAAATAAGGTCCGCTTGTCTAGGACCCTCCTATACATAAGCAAATTGTTCGATTCTTCAACACAATGTCTGCGAGCTTGTCCAATGCAAGAAATCGCCTCCAAGTTGCTCGCGTGTTTGTTCAAGACGGTGTTATCAACCGCATCTTTTTTATCTCTCCCGTATTTTTTTATAAGTATTTCACATTTACGATGAAATTTATGAAGATTGAGCCGCGACTTTTTATTCTGTGCAAAGGAATCCTGTCTAATTTACTAATTCGGGGGAAGATACTGAACTTTTGTATTTGAAAAATGTTTCAGGAGGAATCTCTGAGGTAGATGTCGGTTGATAAAGGAATCCTTGATCATAATTTCCAGTATGAATACTATGCCCAACCTGAAACTTGTGATTGGTAGTAAAACAACGATTCTCTTACTGAGACATAGTTCTATCTGGATAGATTTCTCGAGATATTTTCTTACGAAGTTTTGTTATAGCATCTATAATTGCTTCTGGTTTAGGTGGACAGCCCGGCAAATATACACCCACAGGAATTAGCTTATCGACTCCACGAACAATACTATAAGAATCGGTACTGAACATCCTCCCTGTAATTGTACATGCTCCCATAGCAATAACATATTTTGGTTCAGGCATTTGCTCGTATAATCTCACTAAGGAAGGGGCCATTTTCATTGTTACTGTTCCGGCTGTTAAAATAAGGTCCGCTTGTCTAGGACTCGACCTTGGTACTAGTCCATAACGATCAAAGTCGAATCGTGAGCCTATTAGTGAAGCAAATTCAATGAAGCAACAACTGGTACCATAGAGAAGCGGCCATAGCTTGATTTGTTAATGCAAGATTTTTTAGGGTTTCACTATCAAAAACCCTTACATTACGAATTGATTATATTGGTTTGTTGTTGTGATTTCATTTCTGAACGTACATGTATGATCGTGATTGTTTAAATGGTGTTGTAGAGTTTATCATTTTTTATTTCGTGGTTTGTTAAATTGCATTTGGTGATTAATGATTACGTTTTGATGTTGTATTCATGTGGGTTTGATACAGAAAAGACTGAGGAAATGTTAGATATGATCAAGGGGGCTCAGGTTGAGGGGGTGAAGAAGGAGAACTAGAAAACAGAGAAAATTTGGGGACACTATCCTTTGTTTGTCAAGGATAGTCGCGGCCTTTTGACTCAGTGTGGCCGAGTGTGGGTACCAACCCGGGGGGGGGGGGGGTGAGTGAGGCAGAAGCTACTAGAGGAGGCACACAAGTCCAAGTTCTCTATACACCCAGGAGCTACGAAAATGTATAGGGACTTGAGGCTGAGTTATTATGGGCCCTACATGAAGCGGGAAATCGCTTGGTTTGTGGAGTGGTGCTTGACCTGCAGGAAGGTCAAGGCCAATCATCAGCGGCCTCATGGCAAGGTTCAACCACTACCCATTCCCATGTGGAAGTGGGAAGAGATCACCATGGACTTCATCACAAAGTTGCCTAGGACGGCAAGGGGAGTGGACGCTATATGGGTGATCGTGGACAGACTAACAAAGAGTGCCCACTTTATTCCGATTTCCGAGGGTATATCCGCGGAGAAGTTGGCATACATTTATGCACACGATGTGCGGGCTAGACACGGGGTGACCATGTTTGTAGTCTCCGACAGGGATGTCCAGTTCACTTCCAGGTTTTGGAACAAGTTTCATGAGGAACTAGGCACTCAACTACATTTCAGTACGACATATCACCCTCAGACGATGGTCAGAGTAAGAGGACGATCCAGACGCTGGAGGACATGATTCGAGCATGCGTATTGGATTTTGGAGGGAGTTGGGATACATACCTCCCACTGGCAAAATTTTTGTACAATAACAGTTATCATGCTAGTATTGACCGGGCTCCATTCGAGATGTTATATGGACAGAGGTGCAGGACCCCGGTGTGTTGGGATGAGGTTGGGCATCGGGCCATGGGGAGCATCGAGGTAGTGCTAAAGACTACCGAATTGATTCAGCATGTGCACGACTGGTTGCGAGTCGCATAGAGCCGCCAGAAGAGTTATGCTGACCGGCGGCGATCAGACCTCGAGTTCCAGGTAGGGGATTTTGCACTGCTGAAAGTGTCGCTCTAGAAAGGAATTATCAGATTCCGACAGAGAGGCAAGTTGGGGCCTCGGTTTATAGGCCCTTTCAGGATCTCCGTCCCAGTGGGCAAGGTGGCGTATCATTTAGAGCTGCGAAAGGAGCTTAGTCAAATTCACAATACCTTCCATGTGTCTCAACTTCGGAAGTGTGTTACGGACGAGTCCGCTGTCGTTTCCTTAGATGATATTTGGGTGGATGGGAGCCTAAATTATATGGAGAGGTCGGTCACCATATTAGACTGGAAGACGAAGGGTCTTCGAAACAAGGAGGTGAAATTGGTAAAGGTGCAATGGCAGCACCGAAAGGGGTCCGAATGGACCTGGGAACCAGAGGAAGAAATATGGGAGCATTACCCCAATTTGCTTGCAGCTACGGACTTCAGGGACGAAGTCTAGTCCAAGTGGGGGAGAGTTGTAATACCCAACTCAAGTATGACTTTATAGCCCTTGAAGTATCTTGATTTTGGCATAAGAGACCCTTAAGTACACTGGGCGTACTTATGGGTACGCTTAGAGTACTTGGTGAGAAGGAACGCAGAGGAGCAGCACGTACGTTGGGCATACCAGGAGTACGCTAGGCGTATGTACCAGCATGTTCAAACCCTAAAAACCGGACTTGAGACCTATATAAACATCCTTAACTCCTTTAAACCTCACCCTTATCTGCCTCCTTTATCTTCATACACCCTGAAAAACCCTAATATCATTTGTGAGTGTAGTTTGAGCTTCAAGAGTGCATTTGTAGTTCTCTTAGTGGTCATCCAAGAAGAAGAAGTTGGCAAGAGAGTTGGAGTGTCACTTGGCTTCAAGAATTTGCTTCTTGTCGACTTTGAGGAGCTCCTGGAGGTATAAAGCTTGTACCTTTCCATTTCAATCACTAGATCTAGCTAGGGTTTTTAGTCTTGTCCCTTTAGTTGACTTTGGCCCCTTTTCTTGTGAGTAAGTAACTCCAAAGGATGGAGATGACAGATCTGAGGCCCCTTAGTCCTTTCCCAACATAAAAATGGAGTCTTGGTGGGAGTTTTGACCTCATGCATGGGTTAAGAGCTTCAAAATGGTCTTAATGAGGGTGTTGGGATCATTTGGGACATGAAAAGGCATAAAGTTGCCAACTTTATGCCTTAGGTCATCTAAATAGGCCTAGATCTAATATCTAGACGTATAATAATCAAGCATTAAGCACTTCATGTAAAAGTGCTTAACCTGTTAGTACGTTGGGCGTAGATCTGAATACGTCACGCGTAAGTCCCCGAGCCCTAGTACGTCGCGTGTACCAGGGTGGTACGCTGAGCGTACGTGTCACAAATGGGATTGGGCCTGTTTTGGGCTTTTGGAGCTATTGGGCCTCACTTGGTTATTGGACTTGGTTGCATTCTGTGAATTATGGGCTATTACATCTATTTTGGGCCTTCGGTATATTGGTTGGGCTTTAATGGGCCAAGAGGCCCATTAATGAGATTGAACTTAGACTTTGTGCCCATTAGTTAGGGAAGGATAAATGGGCCTCATGAAGGGGTTGAAGTTCGGGTTTCTTTTGACTACGTAAGATCTTGACTTTAATTTATTGTTATCTTTCAACACGGGAGGTTTCAAACTGTTAGGAGAGCGGTGTTTGTATTTCAGCAGTCATAGGTGAGTCTCCTCACCATACCAATAGATCTAAGGCACCAAGGCCAGCCCATTATGTGATTATGATATATATGTGAGATATTTTGTGTTTGATATGCTATGTGATTGTGTGTTTTGTATGAAAGACCATGGGAGAGCCCATGACACTTGGATGTAAGACCATGAGGAGAGCCCATGGATTTCATATCAAAGACCATGGGAGAGCCCATGGCACTTAGGTGTAAGACCCTAGGGACGAGCCCATGGCATCCTGGAGTAAGACCCTGGGGATGAGCCTATGGAATCCTGGAGTAAGACCCTGGGGATGAGCCCGCAACATCCTTATCTGTGTATGCATGGTTTACGTGATATGTGTGTAGCTTTATTTAGCTAACAGGATGTGAGTATGTGTGGTGTGGGGTATGCTCTGGGGAACTCACTAAGCATTTCTCTTAAATGTTGTTGTTTTGTTTCAAGTACATCTGAGCCCAAGGACAACGGCAATGCGTGATGGTCAGGTGTGCATTCTATCTCTCTCTCTCTCTCTCTCTCTCTCACTGATCGGAATTGGGGACACTCTGATGATTTGAATAAGTTGTAATGAATTGATGATTTGAAAACAATTACGTTGGGATTTCATGGTTTACATAATTATGTTTTATTAATTAAAAGTGCAACATTTTCTTTAAAATTTGGGTCGTTACATGCAAAATATATAAATATCCATCACCTTTTCTTATACCTAAACACATTAAAAAACAACATACTTCAATTAACTTAAAATGGCAACATACTATCATAGCTGCCAAAAATTTCACAAAACCATAACACCCTACCCTAATCAATTATAAGACTATCATAGTTGCCCAAAACTTTCACAAAAACAAAGTGAAAATTACCATCATCAATCATAGTTGCCAAAAACTTTCACAAAAAACAAAGTGAAAATTACCATCATCCTAATAGACTTACATTAAATCCATATTACACAAACATAAAGTGAAATACACAAACCATAACACCCTAACCTAATCAATTATAAGAGCTTTTCCCTTGGAATTTTTTGGATCATCAACACCACGAACTATCTTTCCTAATTTGAACTTCAATATTCTCTCAGACTTCTTCTCACTATCCCCTTCAAAATATTTGAAATTGGTCTAACTTGCTGCACTTGCACATTATGAACCTCAACATCTTCCTCAACCACAACATTAACTAGACCCTGACCATCTTCAACCATACTATTAGCTTGACCTTGACCACCTTCAACATTTTCAACCTCAACATTAGCTTAACCCCGACCACCTTCAACATTTTCAACCTCAACACTAGATCAACACATAACTTACTCAGGAAAGGATCATTTGATGTTCTATTCATAATAACTACATCCTCATCAAATTCCACATCCACATTCCTGAGTTCACATATATTATCCTCATTTTCACCATCAATACAAGACTCGTGATCATCATCATTAAACCACCCATCTACTCCCACTCCAACATTATCAATATAAACATAAATTATACCATCGGTTCCATAAGCATCAAATATTAAAGCAGTGAATTCCACATAATCTAAAATGGGATTAAGCCCATCCATCAAGAAAAGGCATGGTTCACAGTAGTACATCTTTTTACACTTCTCATGCATGAAACATTTGAAGAAAGTGACACACTCAATGCTTTGATTCTTCATCTCAAACAGTCCATTAGGGTCCGGTTGTTCCATTCCACCGAATGCTTTGATTCTTCATCTTAACCACAAATATCCTTGAAAAACACTAGCTCAGTTTCGTGTTTTGGTGATAAATGAAGAACATAGGTCGATAGGTGCAAGTGAGTTTAAGTATCGAGTCTTATATCATGAATTGGCGTGGTAAATCCTACGGGTAATATGCTTACTACATAAACTAACTATTAAATCAAAGTTATTTACACCTAGACAAAGTCAACTAGGAAACCGTTTAAAATCAGGGAAAATGAATTAATGAATAGGTAAAACCCAACTTTAGTGACTTAATTGACCAAAAAAACTTTAGTAACCAAATTGGCCAAATGGCAAAAGTTTCATGCGCTATAGTGTCATTTTCCTTTTTTTTTTCTATATCACAAAATACACTTACATCTCTTGAGGACATCATAAAAGTTAAACAGTAACCTCATTACAGACCCTACGTCCTTACAGCTCAAAAGGTAAACTCTTTTCTTTTATGTATACAAAAACACCATGACTTTGAATTTTTTTAACCGTATATTTTGTTTACACCTTGCCAACATTTCTCTAAACACTTAATGTTTGTTTGTTTTACTTTATGCATCAAAAAAATATAACACTTACAAAGACACCATAACAAAAATAAAAGTACTTAATTCCATTGTTTTTTCATAACAAAAATAAAAGTGGTTACTTCCATTAAAAAAACAAACATATATCAAATTGTAACTTCCTCAAAATTCATGAAAATTTTAAACTTTTTAAACCAACCTGAAATCATATTCATTTACAAGATAGTCTCCAAAATATGTTTAATATCAAAGTTTTGCCAAAATCATAACACAAAACACGAGGAGGTGCACGATCAAGCCTTCACCTTACCATGAACATCTACGATACCTGAAACATAACCCAAACCTGTAAGCCCAAGCTTAGTGAGTTTCCCCAAAAATACCACCACACAAAACAAGGCATAAACACAAACACTCATTCTTGACCCAATCGGCCTCGGGTTGGAATACCAGGCATGTCCACGATGGGTCTAGTCATCCTCGGGATGGAATACCCTTATATCATAAGTATATTGGCCCAATCCGCCTCAGGATGGAATACCAATATGTATGGTCCAATCAACCATTGGGTTGGAAAACCTAGGGTTTCTCGGATAGACTAAAGCCCAGTGGGGCGTACCAGTCAGGCCGAAGGCCTGGAGAATGTTCCAGATAGGCTGAAGGCCTGAGATGATGTACCCGTCATGTTGTAGGTTTTGTGAGCGTACCAGATGGACTGTACGAACGAAGGCTTGGGACCTCAAGATATATTTTGTATTTGATTTTTTTAGCCTTAAATTCGTAAAAAGGATGAAGTCGCCACCCTTATACCCCTTACCTTCAACCGCCGTCACCTCTGCTAGTGAAGTCGGAAACCACCGAACAATCGCCATTACAAATCCGACAATTGGATTGAAGGTCGTGGTTGTTGTTTCCATTTTCTCCATCACCATTCCTTCATTCCTCTGAGTCGCCACTCGTCTCGCTATCGTTATCACCGTTGGGTTGCGTCGTCTCCGATATTTGGTGTCGTTGTGCCATTGTTATTAAAGATGAAGGCCACTGTTGGAATGGAAGAAACACGCTGGTGTCAACCACTGTTACTGCTCTCAGTGAAGAATCGTGTCTCCCCTCCATTTTTTTGTTGTTACGTGCCGCAGCCGCCCCAGCGGTTATTCCGATGCTGCCATGTTGTCCAAGCGCGACATGTCGCCACGAGGGTGACTGAATATTGGTTGTGTGATACCGTGTTGTGTGTGTCTTCATGTGTATGGGTGCGTATTCTAGTGCAAGTCGTGTGTATATGTGTTTGCTTGGCCGAAAATCAAGAGAGCATCCACCACCACCACCGTGAGGTGGTGGTTGTCATCTCCGACCATCGCCTGCCACCATGTGGGTGACTGTGTTGTGTGTGTGCGTGTTTCAGTGTGTATTTGTTGTATGGGTGGATGGACCGACGAGAAGAACCACCATGGCAGCTAACCTTGCTACCACCTTCTGCCGCCACCAACCACCATCTTGGGCGGATGTGTGCATTATTTAATGTGTGCATATGTGCTTTTATGCATTAAATGAAGTATTGGGTGCTTGTTTTTGGATTTTGACTCAAAAACCACCACCACCACCATCGTGAGGTGGTGGCTGTCGCCATTGACAACCACCGACCACCACTTCCCGAGGTGGCAGTAGGTGGTGCCCGATTTATTATATATATATATATATATATATATATATATATATATATATATATATATATATATATTTAAATAATTCACTAATAATCTAGCTTAAGGAATTAGAAACCCTAATTAGGGTTTAGAAAACCCTAATGTCAAGAAACCCTAGTTTTTGGAGTTGGTCGGGACCCGCGTTAAAACTATTAATTAAACTTAAAATAATACTTAATAATTCTTTGCAATTAAATTGATGCAATATTGAACTTAATGGACTAAGTCCTTAATGGGTTAAGTGTGAAACACTAACCCTAGTTATCATTTTGTGAAAACCCTATAATTAGGGAGCTCTAATTGGACAATGACCGGGCTGGTATTTGGTTTGTCGATTGGATTATTATTTCACCCGAGAGCGACTAAGTCAAACCTTAATCATTCACACCCTTAAGTGATTAAGTCCTTAATGGATTAGGTTTTTTTACTTAACCTTAATCGTCATTTTATTTGAAACCCTAATCGTCATTTCATGTGAGGTGGTCACTGCTGCAAGTGACTATGACCTGTGATCGGGTATTGACTCAAGCATCTTCCTGTAGGTGATTGGAAGTGAGTTGAAGATGATAGAGTCCTTCATTGCTATGGTGGTTATCTACGCGCCTATCGAGGTGAGTTTCGCCTCACTGTACCCGTGCGTCGAAGGCACCAATACATGCCCACTAGTTTTGGTAATATGCTAGTAGAGGGATGCCCTAGGGACTATATATAGCCATGTAGGATGGACTGAGGACTCTTGATCTAATCTATTTTACTTGTTTCTTGTTTAGTTGTGGTTCTAGAGTAGGATCACCTGTCCGGGTGATTATCTCACCTCTGAGTATATACAGCCATGCATTCGATGGATTGTTGATATTTAGTATGTTGCTATGCTATAGTGATATGTTAGATCTGTCTCTTAGTATTGAGTATGTTGCTTTGTGGTAATAATCTGTAGACCTGTATGTTATATGTGCTTGTTGGTTATCATTTATGAAGTGCCCTTTAGGACTGTCGGTGCTCATGTAGGATAGCCTGGGAACTTTTGGGCTAGGTTGTCTTACTTGTTCCTTGTTTTGTTGTGGCTTTAGAGTTGGACCATCTGTTCGGGTGGCTATCTCACCTAGAGTTATTTATGGTTACGCATTCTATGGGGTTAGCTGGTAGTGTGATTGTATGTTATGAGAGGATTTGCAGGCAGTAATGAGTTGTATGATTGTTGTTTGCCTCTATTATGTGCCTACTTGATCCTGATTGTTTATATGTCAACATATTGTATTTGTTTGGGTTGAGGTAGTCCTGCTTTGTGCGGTAGGCCAAGATACCCGGTGCGGGTCGACTTTAAGTCGTAGGCACGGAGGCTCAAGAGGAGCGGTAGGGTTGAAGAGGTAGGCCAACAAACCCTGGGTATTCCAACCCGATGGTTGATTGGACCCGACATATTGGTATTCCAGCCCAAGGCTGATTGGGCCAATATGCTTATGATACGAGGGTATTCCATCCCGAGGATGACTAGAACCGTCGTGGACATGCCTGGTATTCCAACCCAAGGCTGATTGGGCCATGCATGAGTGTTTGTGTTTATGCCTTTTTGTGGTGGTATTTTGGAGGAAACTCAATAAGCTTGGGCTTACAGTTTTGGGTTATGTTGCAGGTACCTCATATGATCGTGGGAAGGTGAAGGCTTGATACCTTCTCGTGTTTTGTGTTATGATTTTGGAAAAAATCGTATACTAAACATATTTGGAAACTCTGTTGTAAATGAATATGATTTCTAGTTGGTTTAAAAAGTTTAAAATTTTCATGAATTTTGAGGATGTTACAAGTTGGTATCAGAGCTTTGGTTTGAGTGAATTAGAGGAACACTCGTGAGAATCCAGTCTTAAACTAAGGAAAAAGATTTTAAAAAAAATTTCAACTACTTTTCAAAATAATCAAAGAGGATGAGATATGTACGGTCAGTCAGAGCCAGTAAGTAGACCCCAAATTACCACACAGTTATTTGAGATTAGATTATGTTATATTAGAATAGCATGCTAGTGATAGGATATGGATCCTCAGAGATCGTATGATAGAATTGCCTGATATTTGATGCCTTATCTCTAGTAGAATACCTTATTGATTATTGTATGACTCTTTTGTGTGTGAACTAACTATTGAGTGAATGATCTAAGTCACATACTACATGGGTTAAATGGTCTTAGGGTTGGGGATTTGGTCCTGATGCACAACTCTTGTTTGAGTCCAACCATTGTAGGATTGGATCTTTTAGACTAAGATTGTTTAAGTTGTGTGGTATGTGATAGTGTTCATGCGATAGTTATTTGGCACCAATAGAGGGTCGTGTGGCAGTTGATGGTAGGATGAGTTATGTTGGGTCAGTCGGCTAGTCACGATATGGGTAGCTTTCCTCTAGGAAGTGAGGACAAAGTGCATGAGTATGCTAGAGTGTAGTATATTATTAGGGTTGTTGTGAGGATCCTCTGAGACAACTACGGGTAGGTATGGAAGGTAGTATGGGCCTGTACTACTGAAAGCATAGGACCCGTATGCGTAACAGTGAAATCACAACCCATAGGGATTTGTTGGGAGTTGGTTCCTCTGTAATGATATGCTATTTATCTGATATCTCTCGGGTTTATTCTCAGTATGGCGATTACAAGTCGATTTGAGGCTGGATAAGGATCAGGATTAGGAGTAGATGGCCAGGATGGGCCAACATAGATTGAGGACCATGTCACGGAGATCATTCGTAAGGAGGTTATTTCATTTGTTCGGGGGTAGGTAGCGAAGCTGGTTGAATCTGTTAAGGCTGCTACGATGAAGTACTTTGATGACTGATATGTTACACTTTCTGAGGTTGCTGTTGCTACCGTTAAAGCATGAGGAAAGAGATTTCCAGTATCAGGACTTTATCATACAAATCCCCCAGATTTGATGGGGTCTCGGACCCGATCATGGCGATGAGATGGTTGTCTGGCGTGGAGGGCTGTTTCTTCATGTGTTCTTTTCCAGATGACTAGAAGGTTAGGTGCGCCCTGAATCATCCCCGATTGGGGGCGAGGGATTGGTGGAGACTGGTGACTAGTTCTTATACTCCTGATCAGAGGGTCGCAATGACTTGGGAACGGTTCTCAGAGAGGCTCCGTGCAAGGTACGTTCCCTTGGTAGAGAGAGAGAGACTAGCCTAGGAGTACTTGGAGTTGAGACAGATGACTGAGTCGGTGACGAAGATCACCAAGATGTTCACTGACAGACCTTTGTCCAATTCCGAGTTTGCTGATTTAGAGCAGGCTTAGATGATTCGGTATTTGAGCATTCTCAAGATAGATATTCGATAGTTCGTTTCCACCCAGTGCTATTATTCTCTCGTTGAGTTTCAGAATGATGCGAGGAGGCGAGAGATTGAGATAGAGACCCAGGGAGGAAGCATTGTTAGGCTCTGGATCAACCACAACATGCAACAAATCTGTTTAATTCCGCAGGCGAAAGTTCGGGACTAGTTGGAGGGAGGCGCCGATCTGTTGCGTGTTGCATATGTGTCAAGGTGGGCATTTTGGAAGAGACTGCAGGCGAAGTGTGCGATTTTGTTTTCATTGCAGTCAGGAAGGCCACATCAAGGATCATTGCCAATTTCTCAATAAGGTGTTGGATCATACGCCCTTAGCTTAGCAGTTACCCGATGGTCGTCAGGGGTAGGGCTGGAAATTCTCGACACGACCCATGACACAACACGGAATAAATGGGTTTAGGTTGAGTTTTTCAACCCGCCAACCCATTTATTAAACAAGTCATATATGGGTTTCTCAAAAAATAAATGGGTTGACCCGCCAACCCGTTTATACTCGTAATAAAAAAAAGATTTTATTTTTAAATGTATATATATATCAAGTATTAATATTTAATAATTATTATATAATATATATCATTGATTCATAAATCATTTCACTATTTTGACATTTTGACTCGTGGTGGATGGTCTAAGGTTGTAAGTCGTAATCTATAAGGCTAAGTCTTTAACATGTTTCTATAAATCTTTTTAATTTTCATTTGGATGTTTAAGACTTAAATGTCTAAAATTCGGACCCACGAACCCAAATCTGACCCACGAATCTGCCAACCTGTGAACCCGTATAAATTCATGGGTTGGCTGGTCATATATGGGTTTATGTTCCAAACCCGCCAACCAGTGACCTGTATATTTAAATGGGTTGTGTCTGGGTTGACATATTTTGACCCGCTAACCCGCCAACCTGCGACACACCAACCCGAACAAGACACGATTGTTAGCCCTAGTCAGGGGAGTGCCAGGGTCCCGAGGAATGAGAATTGAGTTTGCAGCTCTTTTATATAGAAATTGTGGTAGTATTGGTATTTATCTTTAATTCTTGTTTGTGTTTCAAAGTTCCTTTGTAATCTTGGATGATTAGATAAATGGAGTTATCTTATTTCGCTTTGCTTTAATTGATCTCTTGTTATGTATGGATTAATTATATTTCGCCTCAATTGTATGCGAGTTGGAATGTATGAATATGGTGTAAAATTAGATTCTCCTGTGTATGTGGATATCAGTGGTTGAGATCAAGTAGTAGAGTTCAAGTTAGTCAGAGTATCAAACGACTATGAAGTACTCAGATTCTAGCATATTTCAAGTGGGGGAGATTGGAACCTTGTAGCAGGAAGACTTGG
Source organism: Lactuca saligna (assembly GCF_052625555.1). Lineage (NCBI taxonomy): Eukaryota > Viridiplantae > Streptophyta > Magnoliopsida > Asterales > Asteraceae > Lactuca > Lactuca saligna. The sequence continues at coordinate 60,268,307 of NC_136417.1, read as the reverse complement.
TGCCAAGATTTGGTTTTTAGTCAGATTCTGTAACTTCCATACTTCTACATAACTGCTAAATCTTCGGGTTTCGCGATAGGATCATTATCAGCTGTTGGATTTTCCCTTCGATTCGTATTTGTCATAGTTGTGATAGCATCTTTAGGGCTTACTTGTACTTAGGCTGTAAGGTGTTAGGAGGTCATGTTGAGGGTTTGTTTGTCTGCTATCGCCTGATTAGGGGTGAGTCTAAATGTTTACTATGGATAACTTAGTTGAACTGTTGAAGCCGAGCAGGAGTGTGGTCTAGTCAATAAGAGGTTTGTTAGTTTTCATTATAGTGATGCTTTTTTGGTGCAGAATTAGAGTGCCGACATATGACCGAGAAGCTCAAAGACCGATTAAACCTGTGGGTGTTCATTCATCTTGGTTGTTGAAGGGGAGTGCATCTTGAGGTAGGAGTGAGAGCTGACTTCGAGGATGAAATCTAATTTAAGTAAGGGAGAATTGTAACATTCCGTTAAAAATAAATAAATAAATAATAATAATAATAATAATAATAATAATAATAATAAACCATAAACCCGATATGTATTTTATATTTTATTTTTTTACGGAATGTTACACAAATTTTGATCACTACACTTGTTTCTAAATTAACTAGGCAGTCAAATGCAATAGAGTCCGTCTATCAAATTTGGGATGGAGGAAGTATGATATAAGAGTTTTTATCAAACAAAAGATAGAAACATGAGAAGGAATAGAATATTTTTATTTGACTTAAAATCTTGAAACACGTGCATTCAAAAGGTAAAAACATATACCATTTAGAACTTACATCATGAAACACTTGCGAATAGGTTTGTTTGGTATGAAATTTTGCTCAAAATCCCTACAAAAAATTTCCATAGTATCAATAATATTCAAGTTCTTGAACAATCCTCCATTGCCACACATTCCACAATCATGAAAACAACTAAAATCATAAAAATTAAGTATAGTAATTAATGTCCAAAAAAACCAGGTAATTGGTTCAAGTTACAAGTGTCTTTTTGGCATAAAACAAAATTAGTACCTTTGGATTTAAATAGATTGAGATTAAGATTCATGTGTGTAAGCATTGTTATCGCATTTGGGCACATCCTAGAACATAGTAGCATGAAACAACTTCATAATACCTAAAACATTAAGAAGGAGCGTATTATAACCCATATTCATATCCATACGGGAAACACTCATCCATAACAAATATTCTTTTTCTATGACACTGTAGATGTCAGACACTGATCCATAGCTCAACATACATTTGATGAACTCTTAGTATGAGTTTTTCTGAAGGCCGAATGTAACACTTAGATTTTGTAAGTTTCATATTTAACCTTCTCATTTAAACTTTTTGCAGTTTAGTCCTTAAGCTAGTATGTGGGGGTACACGGTGGTACGCTTAGCGTACTAACTCGGTTTGGATCGCGTCTTTGGACACGTACGCTTGTGTACGCATGACGTACATGTGATTAAGTGAAACCCTAATTTTATGGTGTTTTACCCTTTTTAAACCTTGTGATAGCCTCACTAGGTCATGTTTAGTCAGCCTCCGTCCCTGGTTGTCCAGACTATCAAACCCTAATTGAAATCTTGAGAGTTTGAGCCTTAAAGTGTGATTGTTGGTGCTTTGTGAAGGAAAAGAAGAAGTGAACCATTTGGAGTTGTGCTTGGAGTTTGAAGATATGAGTTTTCTTCATCATTTGCTTTCCTTGTGAGGTAAAAGCTTCCATCTTGCTAATCCATGATGTTAGATTTAGTTTGGTGCCATTTTGTGCTTTTTGAGTCCATGGTTTGATTGTTGAGCCTCTTAATCCACTACAGAAGTGATTGATGGTAGATCTACGGGAACCACTCATCCATAACAAATATTTTTTTCTATGACACTGTAGATGTCAAACACTGATCCATAACTCAACATACATTTGATGAACTCTTTGTATGAGTTTTTCTGAATGCCAAATGTAACACTTAGATTTTGTAAGTTTCATGTTTAACCTTCTCATTTAAACTTTTTGCATTTTAGTCCTTAAGCTAGTATGTGGGGGTACAAGGTGGTACGCTTAGCATACTAACTCGGTTTGGATCGCGTCTCTGGACACGTACGCTTGTGTACACATGATATACGTGTGATTAAGTGAAACCATAATTTAATGGTGTTTTAACCTTTTTAAACCTTGTGATAGCCTCACTAGGTCATGTTTAGTCAGCCTCCATCCCCGGTTGTCCAGACAATCAAACACTAATTGAAAACTTGAGAGTTTGAGCCTTAAAGTGTGATTGTTGGTGCTTTGTGAAGGAAAAGAAGAAGTGAAACATTTAGAGCTGTGCTTGGAGTTTGAAGATCTGATTTTTTTTCATCATTTGCTTTCCTTGTGAGGTAAAAGCTTCCATCTTGCTAATCCATGATGTTAGATTTAGTTTGGTGCCATTTTGTACTTTTTGAGTCCATGGTTTGATTGTTGAGCCTCTTAATCCACTCCAGAAGTGATTGATGGTAGATCTAGGATGCTTTTGGTCCATTTTTTCATAAAAATGAAAGCTTGGAGGTGTTTATGGACTTATGCATATGTTAAGCCCCTTTTATTAATTTCTTCTGAGCTTTAGAACCCCATTAAGCCATGTATGCAGCTAAAGTGGCCAACTTTACGTGATAAACCACCTTAAGGAACTTAAATATGAGTGTTGGAGTGAATTCTTAAGCGTTTAGGAGTTGAATGAGAAAGTTGGCCATGCTGGGGAGTACGTTGGGCGTACAAGCTGGTATGTTGCGAGTACAAGCCCCAAAGCGAGTACGCTAAGCATACGAGTTGAGTACGCTCTACATACTCAACAGTGGGCTTCGGATTTGTGGCTTTTTTGGTATTGGACTCATGTTGGAGCTTTGTAGTCTAGGGATTTGTTGGGCCATCAGAATATTATTTTGGGCTAACGCTATTTTATTGGACTCTTTGGTTGGAGGCCCATGAAAGGGATTTGGGCCTAATTTGGAAAATTCTTATTTTTGCCATGGGTGATTATTTTGGAATTTTGGGCTTTTGCATAATTGGAATGGGCCTTGGCCTTGGGCTAATTTGCGGAAAAGGTAAAAAGGGTCATTTACCCTAGTTTGGACTCTTAGTGTGAGTCGGGATCCAACTATTAATTGGATGTTATTTTGTGATAATAGCACAAGGATTTTAGCGCGCCAGCAGTCACAGGTTTATCTGTGAGATTCAACTATCTGATGTGAGTTTCTTCACTGTGTTTGGCAGTTCGAAGGCACCAATGTCGGCCCATGATTATTTTGATAGGATGCTAGATGTATTCTTGACTCTTGCATGTGTTATGTGCTAGTATACCGGGCGAGGCTTGATGTCGGGCGAGGCCCGATGATTGTGTTATATTCTATTGGTTTGTGGTTTTTGCATGTGTTAGTATGATTATATTTTATATGTTTATTATGTGTATCGGGCGGGGCTCGATATCAGGCAGGGCCTAATGTCAAGCGGGACCTAACGAATGACAGATTTGTAATCCGAGCATGGATCAATGTTGGGCAGGGCCCGAGGCAGAGTGGGACTCGATACCGGGCAAGGCACGATATGGGGTGGGGGATCAATATATGTTTATTTATGAATGGTATGTGGTATTTTTTAGGAACTCACTAAGCTTTAGGATTACGGTTTTCAGTTTATGTTTTAGGTACTTCCGGATCGAAAGAGAAGAACCCACGATGATTGCAGAGCACATACCACCTTTTTCCGCATTTTGAGATTTACTCTAATATGTTTTGATGTAGTGACATAATTTGGTCTTTTGGGGTTGTATGACAATGTTTGGATTAATGTTTTTATTAAATCAAAAATGAAAATTTTGGGTCATATTTTTGGGACGTTACACCGAATGAAACTTAGCAGGCACCTATGAGCTCAATGGTGAAGGTTTCGTTAGTGGGGAAGATATTGTAGGATTTTTTGGCATTGGGGAGGATGTGTAACACCCGGAATCTAGAAGCTTAATTATGGAATTATGCCAATTTCTAGTTGAACTCGGCGAGTTGGAGGAGCCAACTCGACGAGTTGAAGATGAAGAATCATGGATTTAATGGGTCTACTCGATGAGTTGAGGAGCCTCAACTCGGCGATTAGAAGTTGGATTGACCGCGAAGTTTAATGAGGCAACTCGACAAGTTGAGGAGCCTCAACTCGACGATTTGGCCACTCAGAAGGAAACCCTAATTTTAGGGTCTTACACCTTATTTAAACACCTTAAGTCCCAGGTGTTGGCCTCATTTCTAGCCTCCATAGCCTCTAACCCTAATCTCGAAACCCTAGAGTCTCCTTTAGTGTTGAGAGCTCATGGTGGGTGTGTTTTGGTGTTTATGAAGATCATTGAAGGAAGAAAAGCTTGGTGCAAAGTGGATGTTCAAGTAGGAGCTTTCAGATATGGGTTCTTTGCTCAATTTCCAACATATTTCGGGTATAAAGTCCTAACCTTGCTTGATGTTAGATTAGATCTCCTTATTTTGGGTTTTATGGTGTCTTTTCCTCTTTTTGGGGATGATGATGGAGTAAAGTCATTTTAGGGGTTGTTCTTCCAGATTTGGGTTGGTTTTGGTACCCTTGAGCTTAAAGGTGCAAACTTTATAAGGATTTTGGTGTCATGCATGCATTAAGTCAATTATTAAGTCCACTCCAAGCTTAAGAGCTTCATTTAGACATGCATGAATGTAAAGTTGGCAACTTTATGTGGTTTTCCAGCTCAAGGAAGTCAGATCTATGTTTTGGAGTCATGAACTCATGGATTAAGTGCTTAATGTGTTAAGTGGTGGGTTTTTGGCGAACTTGGTGAGTTTGTTGGATAAACTTGGCGAGTTGGCTCTGTCTTCCCCGACATTTTCATATTGATAGAGGAACTCGACGACTTGGTGGCTCAATTCGGCGACTTGGCTTGGTTTTTCCCGATTTGTGCAGATTGATGGAGGAGGTGTCGTACTCCCATCTGTTGGGGAGAGGTGGGGCAGAGAGTTTGGGCGGCACCGAGATAGTGCTGAAGACGACCGAGTAGATTCAGCAGGTCAGACAGAGGTTACTGACAGCTCAGAGTCGTCAGAAGAGTTACGCGGACAGATGACTATCCGAGCTTGAGTTTCAGGTCAGAGATTTCGTGCTTCTAAAGGTTTCCCCATAGAAAGGGGTAATCCGATTTAGGAAGCGGGGCAAGTTGGGGCCCCGATACATTGGACCTTTCAGGCTGATCTCCAGGGTAGGCAAGGTAGCATACTAATTGGAGATACCTGAGGAGTTGAGCCATATCCATAACACCTTCCACGTACACCAGTTGAGGAAGTGTGTGGCCGATAAGAAGGCAATTGTCCCGCTGGAAGCCATTCAGATCGATGCGAGACTGAATTATGCTAAGATACCTATCGTAATTTTGGATAGGAAGGTGAAAGTTTTGAGGAATAAGGAAGTGCCCCTAGTTCAGGTCCAGTGGTAGCATCGGAAGGGGTCTGAGTTGACATGCGAGCTAGAGTCAGAAGTGCGAGGGCAGCATCTCGAGTTATTTGCAGAGCACGACTTCCAGTGCGAAGTTTAATCCTAGTGGGGGAGAATTGTAATATCCAGATTTCTAGGTATTTTATTTTATGTAATTATATAGAATTTTATACAGGGACTCGATGAGTTGGTGCCTCAACTTGTCGAGTAGGATCGCGCCTGGCGACGTGTTTTAATGACTAGACTCGACGAGTCAGGGAGCTGACTCGCCGAGTCAGCGCTGCTGAGGAAACCCTAATTGTCCGGGTTTGTGACCTAAGTAATGGCCCTTATGGCCTTCATTTGTGGCCATACTTCCCCTTTGAGAGACGGTAATCGATTCGAAGAGCTTAGAGAGAAAGAGGGAGCCATTTTCATCATCATGGTGCATTCCTGCAAGGAAAGACGAGAGTGTTCAAGCCAAATCAACTAGAGGAGCTCAGATCTACTTCTATCCCACACTAGGCTGCTTTTTAAGGTATAAATCTGTACCTATTTTCATATGATTAGTAGATCTCATAAAATTAGGGTTTCTTTACCCTCTTTTAGTTGAAGATATTGAGTATAAGAAGTCCCCTTGAGGCTTAGACTACAGATCTGGACTATGAGAGGTCCAGAGAGTCCCATGATTCAAGCTTTATGCTGTCAAATATGTGTTTTGAGCCTAAAACACCATTATGAGGGATATTTTGTCAAAATAAAGCTAGATCTACGATGCACGGACGTAATGATCGAACCTTTACGTGGTTATTGAATGTTTAGGGGTTAGATTTATAAGCTAGAGTCACGGATCTGACCTCAGATGGCTGAATGAGAATTCAATGGGGTTGACTCGTTGAGTTTGTTGGATGACTCGATGAGTCATAGCAAGTTGTCGTAATATCTTTCACCCGGTATGAACTCATCGAGTTGAGGGGAAACTCGACGAGCTGAGTGGACCCTAGGACGAAACTAGAAGAAATGCGACTGGACTCGGCGAGTCACGGGAGTGCACTCTGCGAGTCAGGTCGGCTTGCGCAGATGGAGTTATGCAAACTTTTTTGATCTATTGGATGGGTCAATAAGGGATATATGAGACCATGGAGGGGTAAAATGGTCTTTTACCCAATTCCGAAAGACAGAAAGATATCGAGAGGACTTTATGAGTAAAAAGGATAAAAAGGATGGAAAATGATTAAGATGTTGTTTATTATGATAGGTTGAGGTTAGTTCAGGATCCCGAGAGCTTGTCTGTTATCTTCTAGTTACAAGGTGAGTATTCACACTATACTTTACCTGGAATGGTACTATGTGTGACTAGAAGGTCTTATGTGCTTATACGAATTATATGATTGATATGAAATGTATATGTTGTATGGGTTGGACCGGAAGGTCAACCAGAGTTAGGACTGGAAGGTCATCATGGTAGGACTAGAAGGTCTACGAGGATTTTGGGATCGGAAGATCCCACTGAGACATAGTGATTAGAAGATCTTGTAGCCTAAGGTGGCTAGTAGATGTATGTGGTATTTTAGGGAACTCACTAAGCATTTATGCTTACCATGTTATGTGTTATGTGTTTCAGGTACTTCTGAGGATCGCAGGAATGCTCTGACATGATTGTACACCTGCATAGAGATAAAGTGGTGGTTCTGGATTGAATAATTGTTTGAGAAATTATTAATTAATTTTTGAGAATTAATGATATGACATTTGACTTTACGAAATTAAAAATGAAAATTTGGTTGAAAATGTTTGGTTGTTACAAGTTTGTATCAGAGCCTTGGTTTGACGGATTTGGATACACCTTCGGGTATGTTCGGACTCAAACTAGGGATTTAGGAAAAGTTTTCAGAGAGAAACGATTCTGCTAAAAACGAGTTGAGATTTAAAGAAAACGAGCAGTGTGTACAATAAGCTGGCGCTCGGACAGTGATTTCCCAAAATACCCTTACTTTGTGTGATATAAGCTATTATGAAATATGATATGCATGCTAGAGAGTAGGCTAGGTATTTCATGATTTAGGACTAAAGTGGCCAGATTTGTGATACCTTAGTCTAGGGGTTTGCTATATGTGATTTACTTGAGTGTAAGTAGGTAGCAGGAATGAGCATATGGTAGGTCTACCATGAGAGTTGTCGATTTTTGGAAGAGGTAGAGTGCTTATGTGTTAGGATCCTAGGAGGAGGACTTGGAGTGAACACAAATACAGTGTGGAAGGTAGTATTGGGCCCGTACTACTAAAAACACTGGGTCAGTGAGCATTCCAAGCAAGAGTCCTGAGGGTACTAAGGAGAAAGTATCTGCCAGAGATCGAGTCTCTGACTATTTTATGTTGTATTTTAGAGACATCATGGTAGGTACGCGCCACAACCCCGAGAGCAGTAGAGCTAGCGATGATGAGATTCGCGTGATGATTCACGAGGAGGTGGCCGCAGCAATCCGCGAGGCTATTCCAAATATGTTTGGGTCTATTAATACCACGTTGATTGCGACATTTGATGAGCGATACGCTGCCGTTACTCAGGCGGCTGCTGATGCAGCCACCGCAGCGGTCACTGCTGTCAGGCTACACGGGGTGACTCGTTGCTATACCGAGAGTTCAGCAACCCAAAGCCACTTGAGTTTGATGGAACTCAGGATCCGATTGTCGCGATGAGGTGGATTTCGAACACTGAGGGAAGTTTTTATACTTGTTCCTGTCCGAAACATCTGAGAGTACGGTTCGCGCTGAACCAGCTTTGCTTGGGAGCGAAGGAGTGGTGGAAGTTTGTGACAGCCGATTTCACTCCTACGGAGCTTACCACGGTGACTTGGGAGAGATTCACCACTATGTTTCGAGATCAGTATGTTCTGTCGGTGGAGAGGGAACAGTTGGACCAGGAGTTCTTGTACCTCATGTAAGGGACCGAGTCTTAGACGGTGACTACGAGGATGTTTCATGAGAGGGTGTTGTTTTGCCCTGGGCACGTGTTTTCTGAGCAGGCATGCATGAGTCGATACTGGAGCATACTGAGCAGAGACATTCGTGAGTTCGTGGCGAACTCGTCATACCAAACATTTGCTGAGCTTTAGGCAAATGCCTGTTAGAGGGATATAGAGTTGGAGACTCAAGCCAGGGAGGAGGCGGAGTCTCAAAGGAGGGATTGGCGACTGGCTCAGTCTCAGCCGGTAGCCAAGTGGGTAAAGCCCGCTGATTCGAGGTTTGGAGGCCAGAAGGGCCGCACTTGTAAGAATTGCGGCAAGGAACATGAGGGGATTTGTCAGGCAGGTGCTTGCTACAAGTCTGGAAAGGAGGGGCACATAGCCAAGGATTTCCCCAAGGGGTTCATAGTCTATTTCCACTGCAATTAGAATGGCCATCGAAAGGCTGAGTGCCCGCAGTTGATGTCGGGACCAACACAGGGATCTACCCCTATTGCTGCACGAGTTCTAGAGAGTTGGCCAGTGAAGGCAGAGGTTCCGAAGGCTCACAGGAGAGCCTTTCAGTTGACAACGAAGGAGGTCTGCACAGCACCCGATGTAGTGGCTGGTATGTGATCTTTTACTTATGTTATTTGAGTTATCTATGCTTATACTGTGATATACGTATGTACTTTTCTTATGAATTATGTACCTGCTTTGGTGTTATTTGACTCGGGTGCGAGTCGATCTTTCGTATCTATAGCGTTTAGTCGCCACATCAGTATACGATGGGAGGCGTTGAGTTGAACTCTGAGAGTCTCTATAGCCGACGAGCATGTGGTGTTTGAGACCGATGTGATCCAGGGATGTATGCTTGAGATTTTCAGAGTGGAGTTTCTGATAGATCTTGTACCAATCACGATGGGTGATGTCTATGTTATTGTGGGCATGGATTGGCTGAGTCGATTCGGAGATGTGATTGACTGCGAGCGTTAGATGGTGATGATACGAGACCCTAGTGGGGAAGTGCTTATAGTGTACGGTGAGGGTACCTGATCTGGATCAGCATTTTACTCGGCTGCCAGAGTGAGGCAGATTCTACAACAGGGTTGTAGAGGATTTATAGAATATATGGTGGCTACGCGAGTTGCCGCTGAGAGACCAAGTTCTTTCTCTAACGTTTCGATAGTGAGCGAGTTTCCAGATGTGTTTCCCCTGAAGTTTTCTGGAGTGCCTCCCGAGAGGCAGGTGGAGTTCCGTATTGATTTGATATCGGGAGCGGCGCGTATCACCAAGGCACCTTATCGCCTTGCGCCGCCAGAGATGCAGGAGATATCCTCACAGCTTCGGGAGTTGTTGGGGAAGGGTTTTATCAGGCTGAGTAGCTCACCATGGGGAGCATCGATCCTTTTTGTCAAGAAGAAGGATGGATCCTACCGGATGTGTATTGACTATCGGGAGTTGAACAAGCTGACGGTCAAGAACCGTTATCCGTTTCTGAGGATTGATGATCTGTTTGATTAGTTGCAGGGTGCATCTTTGTTCTCCAAGATTGACTTGAGATATGGATATGATCAGATGAGGGTGTGTGATGAGGATATTCAGAAGACAACATTTAGGACTCGTTATGGTCATTACGAGTTCATGGTGATGCCATTTGGGCTCACCAATGCACCGACAACGTTCATGGATCTCATAAATCGGGTGTGCAGACCTATGCTAGATTGATCGGTGATCGTGTTCATCGATGATATACTAGTATATTCGAGATCCAGGGAGCAGCATAAGGAACATTTGCGAGAGATACTTGGAGCATTGAGATCAAAGATGCTTTATGCGAAATTCTCCAAGTGTGATTTCTGGTTATGAGAGGTTCAGTTCTTAGGGCATCCCATTAACCAGGATGGGATTTTGGTCGATCCGGCCAAGATTGAGGTTGTGATGAGTTGGAAGGTGTCAAGATCCCTACCGAAATTAGGAGTTTTTTGGGGTTGGTCGGGTACTATCAGGGGTTTATCAGAGACTTGTCCAAGATCATCGTTCCTCTTACCAAGTTGACTCGGAAGGGCGTTACTTTTGCTTGGGGTCCCGAGTAGCAGACCTCGTTCGATAATCTTCGCCATAGATTGTGCGAAGCTCCAGTGGTAGCCCTTCCTGAAAGGATGGATGATTTTGTGGTTTACTATGATGCATCCATATCGGGGTTGGGTGCTATGCTTATTCAGAGAGGACACGTGATATCATAATCTTCGAGGCAGTTGAAGCCTCATGAGACGAGGTATCCCACCCACGATTTGGAGCTGGGGCGGTAGTGTTCGCCCTCAAGATCTGGCGTCACTATTTGTATGGGGTTTGGTGTACCATATACACAGACCACAAGAGCTTGAAGTATATTATGGATCAGCCCAACTTGAATATGCGCCAAAGGAGGTGGTTGGATGTGGTAAAAGATTACGACTGTGAGATTCTGTATCATCCAGGCAAGGCTAATATGGTAGTCGATGCCCTGAGCCGCAGGGCAGTGAGTGCCCCGATTCGAGATGTGTGTATGAGGATGACAGTGCTGACTCCATTGCTGGGTACCATTCGAGAGGCCCAGACAGAGGCTGCGAGACCAGAAAACTACAAGAGGGAGTGGATGATTCGACAGGTATCCGAGTTTGTGACTAATGGTCGAGGGCTTATGACCTTCCGAGGGAGGATTTGGGTGCCTTATGCGGGTGGAGCACGTGGCATTCTGATGGAGGAGGTGCATAGGTTGAGATTATTGATCCATCCCGGAGCCACTAAGATGTATCTAGACCTGAAGAGGGATTACTAGTGGACATGAATGAAGAGGGATGTCGTGTGGGTAGTAGATAGGTGCTTGACATGCCGTCAGGTAAAGGCAAAGCACCAGCATCCACTTGGTCCATTGCAACCTTTGGAGATTCCCCAATGGAAGTGGGAACAGATCTCTATGGACTTCATCACTAAGTTACGAAGGACGGTGCGTGGACTTGACACAATCTAGGTGATTGTGGACCGATTGACGAAGAGTTCTCACATTCTAGCTATTAGTGAGAGCCCTTCTACAGAGAAGCTAGCCGAGATTTATGTGAAAGAGGTGGTTTCTAGGCATGGAGTTCCAGTCTAGATCATATTCGATCGAGACGTGTGTTTTACTTCCCGGTTTTGGATGAAATTTCATGAGGAGTTAGGCTCGCGGTTGCATTTCATCATTGCATACTGCCCACAAACAACGGACAATTCAGACACTCGAGGATATGTTGCGCGCCTGTGTCATGGGCTTCAGAGGAAGTTGGGACACTTATTTACCTCTGGCTGAGTTTTCCAACAACAACAACCCTCATTCGAGCATCGTTATGCCTCCCTTTGACCTCATGTATGGGAGGAGGTGTTGTACTCCCATCTGTTAGGTGGAGGTGGGGTAGAGAGTTATAGGCGGCACCGATATAGTGCTGAAGACGACCGAGCAGATTCAGCAGATCAGACAGAGGTTACTGACGGCTCAAAGTCATCAGAAGAGTTATGCGGACAGACGACTATCTGAGCCTGAGTTTCAGGTCGGCGATTCCGTGCTTCTAAAGGTTTCCCCATGGAAAGGGGTAATGCGGTTTAGGAAGCAGGGCAAGTTGGGCCCCAGATACATTGGACCTTTCAGGGTAATCGCCAGGGTAGGCAAGGTAGCATACTAGCTGGAGCCACCTGAGGAGTTGAGCCAAATCCATAACACCTTCCATGTATTCCAGTTAAGGAAGTGTGTGGCCGATGAGACAGAAATTGTCCCGCTGGAAGACATTCAGATCGATGCGAGACTGAATTATGCTGAGAGACCTATCGTAATTTTGGATAGGAAGGTGAAAGTTTTGAGGAATAAGGAAGTGCCCCTGTTTCAGGCCCAATGGCAGCATCGGAAGGGGTCTGATTTGACATGGGGAGTGGAGTGAGAAGTGCGAGAGCAGCATCCCTAGTTATTTGCAGAGTACGACTTCGAGGGCGAAGTTTGAACCTAGTGGGGGAAAATTGTAACGTCCGGATTTCTAGGCATTTTATTTTATGTAATTTTATGGAATTTTAGAGAGGGGATCGACGAGTTGGTGACTCAACTCGTCGAGTAGGATCACGCCCGGTGACATGTTTTAATGACTGGACTCGACGAGTTGGGGAGTTGACTCGCCAAGTCAGCGCTGCTGAGGAAACCCTAATTGTCCGGGTTTGTGACCTAAGTAAAGGCCCTTACGGCCTTCATTTGTGGCCACACTTCCCCTTTGAGAGACCGTAATCGATTCAAATAGCTTAGTGAGAAAGAGGGAGCCATTTTCATCATCATGGTGCATTCCTGCAAGGAAAGTGGAGAGTGTTCAAGACAAATCAACTTGAGGAGCTCAGATCTACTTTTATCCCATACTAGGGTGCTTTTTAAGGTATAAATTTGTACCTATTTTCATATGATTAGTAGATCTCATGAACTCAGGGTTTCTTTACCCTCTTTTAGTTGAAGATATTGAGTATGAGAAGTCCCCTTGAGGCTTAGACTACAGATCTGGACCATGAGAGGTCCAGAGAGTCCCATGATTCAAGCTTTATGCAGTCACATAGGTGTTTTGAGCCGAAAACACCATTATGAGGGTTATTTTTTCAAAATAGATCTAGATTTGTGATGCATGGACATAAAGATCGAACCTTTATGTAATTATTGGATGTTTAGGGGTTAGATCTTTAAGCTAGAGTCACGCATCTGACCTCAGATGGCTGAATGAGAATTCGATGGGGTTGACTCGCGAGTCTGTCGGATGACTCGTTTAGTCAGAGTGGGTTGTCCTGATATCTTTGACCAGTATGAACTCGTCGAGTTGAGGGGAAACTCAACGAGCTAAGTGGACCATAGGACAAAAATCAAAGAAATGCGACTGGACTCAGCGAGTCACGAGAGTGCACTCGGCAAGTCACGTCGGCCTGGGTAGATGGAGTTATGCAGACTTCTGTTGGTTCATGGGATGGGTCAATAAGGGATATATGAGACCATGGAGGGGTAAAATGGTCTTTTACCCAATTTTGAAAGATAGAAAGAGAACGAGAGGGCTTTATGAGTAAAAAGGATAAAAAGGATGGAAATTGATTAAGATGTTGTTTATTATGATAGGTTGAGGCTAGTTCAGGATCCCAAGAGCTTGTCTGTTATCTTCTAGTTACAAGGTGAGTATTCTCACTATACTTTACCTGGAATGGTACTATGTGTGACCGGAAGGTCTTATGTGCTTATATGAATTATATGATTGATATGAAATGCATATGTTGTATGGGTTGGACTGGAAGGTCAAGCAGGGTTACACTGGAAGGTCAAGAAGAGTTAGGACTGGAAGATCATCATGGTAGGACCGGAAGGTCTACTAGGATTATGGGATCGGAAGATCCCATTGAGACACAGTGACCGGAAGGTCTTGTAGCCTAAGGTGACTAGTATGTGTATGTGGTATTTTAGGGAACTCCCTAAGCATTTATGCTTACCGTATTATGTGTTTCAGGTACTTCCGAGGATCGCAGGAAGGCTCCGACATGATTGTACTCTTTCATAGAGATAGAGTGGTGGTCCTGGATTGAATAATTCTTTGAGAACTTATTAATTAATTTTTGAGAATTAATGATATGACATTTAAGTTTACGAAATTAGGAAAGACAATTTGGTTGAAAATTTTTGGTTGGTACATAGGGTACTCCAACCCGATGGTTGACTGGACCCATAGTATGTTGGCATTCCAACCTGATGGTGAAGGGCCTGGAGTATTCCAACCCGATGGTTGACTAGACCCATAGTATGTTGTCATTCCAACCCGATGGTTGAGGGCCTGGGGTATTCCAACCCAATGGTTGATTGGACCCATAGTGACCCAACTCAAATCTCGCAATGCAATCCTTCCTTGGTCGCACCATGCTCTTTAAGGCAGAACCTTCTTTCTATTGATCACTTAATCCCTTAAGACCAAGACTCATACTATGAGATTCGAATCAAAAAAATGTCTTAATGGATAAAATTTCCAACATTATCCATATCTTTGGCTCAATCAAGCAAAATACTAAACCCTAACTCAAAAGGTGTCTAAAACGGCCAAAACCTTACACATGGCTCAAAGAGAGTCTAAACATGCATTCACATGATCCTAAAAATGTCAAAAAACCATCCATAGATAACTATAATGTTCTAGAGTTCTCCAAACTCCAAAACATCAAGAAAAAGGACACTAAATAACAAAAAATACATCCAACAAATGGATCTATACATAAAACAACATATAGCTGGAAACTTTAAGACTTAAAAAGCTAGTAATAGGTCTAGAATATGGAGTCTTCTACTAGAATGAGCTTCACAATGCACCAAAGGCTCCCTTTTTCATCGAGAATCACTCAAAATCTCAAGAACAAAAAGACGGAGTGATGAGAAGATATGATTTCTCCTCTGAGGGTGGAGGCTAGTGGAGAAACCAACCCTCAATGTTAGTTCCTTTAAATATGGTCCAAATATCGAAACTAGGGTTTATTTTGCAAATAGCAGTGTCACCCCGTGACTATCACTTTTGTCACGTCGTGCTTAAGGGTTTAGCCTCGTGTTTATGACCAAAGCTTGTACGTGTCACGAAGTAGCTTCCCTTAAAAACCCTCGTTTCTAGATTACTTGAAATTAAACATATGTAAATAAAATATACCTAAAAAGTAGGCGTTACAAATCAACTACAAGATAAAATTTTCAAATGAAACATTCAAATTCATTTGATTTTGATAAATTCATCTCAAAACTACAACTTATAAATTTTAACCATGTAATGAAACATCATGTACATATATGATGCATCGATGGATCTCATCTTTTGTTTATGATCACCATCAAGTTTGACATTTTTTTTAATAATTTAGAAATCATTTCTTACAGCCTAAATACAAATTCTAAATACAAATTGGCTATATACATAGATTTAGGTTTGTGTTCATTCTATAAGAACGTCCTTTCAGTTTTTTGTGTACAATATCATCCTAGTTCCAATCTTTTTTATTAAAGTATTGTGCTTTCAATTTTTATCTTGCTATGATATTCTACTTTTAAAATCTATCCAATCGTGGTAAAACTTTATCTATTATTTGGGTGACATTGTCATCACTGAGTAGAATTTTTAAGAGTAAAATGATGTATTTCTCAGTGATTATGAACATGATCTCACATTGTAAATAGTCAGCAAATTGTTGTTTTCCTTTGGACCAATTAATATCTAAATAGTTAAACTTATTAATAAAACGACATTATTTTATTTATTTTGGTTCAGGTTTTTTTAAGACAAAACTAAATCTAAAAACATGGTGTTCTAAAAACCAAAGTTTTTTCATAAAAATTTGATTTTTCCATTACAGTCTTTTTCGGTTATTGTTTTTGTGCACACCTCAATGTAATAATATAATACGAAGAAACAAAAATAGGATGTGATAATGAACAAATCAGTGATCCTCCTTCATATGTAATCATCTGGTGGTTCACATTGATATATGATAGAACAAAACATGTATTATAGTATCCTACTTTCAATTCCCTCAAATTTAAATAAAATCCTTAAATATTATTTTATCATTTTGTTGCTTTGAAGGAACACCAGTAGGCTTTGAGATTGTTCAAAATTGGTAATACATCATTTTGAATGTAACATTCATAAATTTTATGGCAAATTTAAACTTTTTCAATCATAAATAAAAACCAAATAGCATTGTTTACAAAATGTTTTCAAATCATTTTCCATCAGAGTGTCCCAAAAATCATAACATAAGGATGAGGAGTGGTACGGTCACGCCTTCGCTTTTCCATGATCTCCTGAAGTACCTGAAACAATAAACTGAAAACTATAAGCCCGAGGGCTTAGTGAGCTACTGGGCCATCGGCCTGACTGGACTGCCCTACCGGGCCTACAGTCTGTCTGAATCTATCCCGAGCCTTCGGCATGACTGGTCCGCCACGTGGGCCTACAGTCTCTCCGGACCGCTCATAGGGTATATTGGCCTTCAGCACAAAGCAGGACCGCCTCAACCCAACCACAAGCAAATAACCATGTGCGCATACTATCATATACTGGTATATACAAACATCAAACATATCTATCTCACTAATCATTAATCATAGAATTCTCCTGTAACCAGAGTACCGACCTAGCAGGTCACTAACATACCAATCCATATGGATCATAAAAGCATAACATACTGTCTACCCTGATTCCGATCTAACAGATCATAACCACATGTAGCATACCATAACAATAACAATTAAAGGGACAACCTTGGTTCCGTAGACCCTATCGATACAGTGAGGATAACTCACCTCGCATATGTCGACTCGAAAGGTAAACTCCAACCCTCGGATCACTTGACATAGGCTCCACCACCTATTATCATAGTACAACATACTCATAAGTCCTTAACCTTCTAAGGTACTCCATAACCCACTAGTCAACCCTTGGTCAAAGTCAAAGTCCTCAGTCAAGGCCAACAGTCCATGTTAACCTTAACTCGCCGAGTACCCTCGGCTACTCGCCGAGTTCCTTGAAGCACTTTCCAACTCGTTGGGTCATCGGGGTGACTCGTCGACTTCTTTCGATTCGCGATCAAACTTTAAGTCCACCCGTCGAGTTTGTCTCCTTGCAACTCGACGGATACACACGTATACATATCTTGGAGAAAACTCATACGAATCGCTGTGTTGTTCTTCAAATCGTTGAGTTCATGGCAATCTTCATCGGACTTGCCGAGTTGTTCATCCAACTTGTCGAGTTCACGGCCATCTTCATGTGACCCGCCGAGTCAACCTTGCGACTCGTCGAGTCTATTCAGTCCTTTTTCCATACAGACTTATTTTGAGCCATGCATCGGCTCCAAATCACAGATCCAAGCTTCTAGGGCATGCTTATCACGTAAAGTTGCAAACTTTACGTGCATGCATTGCTATAAAGGCTCTAAATGCCTATTTTAAGTTCTTAATGGAACTTCATGCTCAAGAGGGACCTTAATCATGACCAAAACTGAAACTTTATGCTTTTAGAATCCAAGGAGGGTCCAGATGTGAAGTTACAACCTAGAATCTAGCCCATAGCTCATCTTTCCAGCTTATTATCTCTCTAAAAACCCTAAAACTCAATCAATAGAAAAGATTCACAAGGAAAAGGCGATGTGGTTACCTCCAAAAGATGATAACTGAGATAAGAGTTGATTCCCACACTCTACTTGATCAAATATCCTTCTCCTCCAAGCCTTCTCCCTCCAAAGATCCTCTTTTCAAGCTTCAAACACACAATAGGCACATACACACGCGTATTAGGGTTTTAAGGGGATCTCAAAGACTGCAAAGAGGCCAAAGGAGGCTGAGGCTCCTTTAAATAGAGGTGCCAACCCCGGGATTTATGGTTTCATCTGCCAACTCCTACTCGCCGAGTTCCAATATGGACTCGTCGAGTAGGTCACTTAACACGCGATCCCACCTCGCTGCTACTCAACGAGTAGGTCAACCAACTCGCCGAGTAGAGCTTAACCTAATAAATCTTATTTAAACAATACTTGAGAATTGGGGTGTTACGACTCTCCCCCACTTGAACTAGACTTCGCCCTTGAAGTCTGCTGGAATAAACAATGTCGGGTAATGCTCGCGCATCTCCGCCTCCGGCTCCCATGTCCACTCGGATCCCTTCCAATGTTCCCACTATACCTTTACTAAAGGTATTTCCTTGTTCCGCAGAATCTTCTTCTTCGTTTCCAAAATGGCCACAAGCCTCTCCACATAATTCAGGCGCTCATCGACCTGAATGTCATCCAACGATACCACTACCTCCTGGTACATAATTCATTTTCGCAATTGCGAAACATGAAATGTGCTGTGGATACGGCTAAGCTCCTCCGGAAGCTCTAGCCTATAATCTACCCTGCCAAACATGGAAACAATCCTGAACGGCCTAACGTAACGGGGACCCAATTTTCCCTTCTTCCTGATGTGGATCACACCCTTCCAGAGTGAGACCTACAGAATAACCATGTCACCCACCTAAAGTTCCAGTTCAGATCGGCGTCGGTCGGCATAACTTTTCTACCGTCTCTGAGAGGTCTGCAGTCGCTGTCTAATCTATTGTATCATCTCGGTAGTTTGCAGAACTACCTCTGTCCGACCCATCACCCTGTGCCCAACCTCACCCCAGCAGACTGCGGTCCTACACTTCCGCCCATATAACAGCTTGAAAGGTGGGGTGCCAGTACTGGAATGATAGTTGTTGTTATAAGCGAATTCAGCAGTAGGTGGGAATCCCAACTCCTACCAGAATCAATGACGCACGCCCTCAACATGTCATCGAGGGTTTGAATGGTCCGCTTACTCTGCCCATCAGTCTGCGGATGGAACACCGTGCTAAAACACAGTCTCGTACCCAGTTCCTCATGGAACTTCTGCCAAAAACGGGAAGTAAACCTGACATCTCGATCGGAAACGATAGAAACTGGAACCCCATGGCGAGAGACAATCTCTCTAACATACAGGTCGGCCAACTTCTCTGCCGACGAAATCTACCGTATGGCTAGGAAATGGGCACTCTTGGTCAATCGATCCACGATGACCCATATAGCATCGAACCCCCTTGCCATCTTCGGCAACTTCGTGATGAAATCCATTGCGATCCATTCCCATTTCCACAAGGGAATCTCCAGAGGCTGCAGCTTACCATGCGGCCTCTGATGCTCGGCCTTAACCATCCTGCAGGTCAAGCACCTCTCAACAAACCAAGCGATATCTCGCTTCATGCCAGGCTACCAATAACTCGAACTCAAATCACAGTACATCTTGGTGGCTCCCGGGTGAATCGAAAAATGATACTTATGAGCTTCCTCCATCACTGTCTATCGGACCCCTCCTGACATCGGAACCCAAACCCAACCGTAACGGGAAAACAATCCGCGACTATCCTGACCAAACCGGGCGCTTACGCCCTTAATCCTGTGGCAACCCGAAAACTTCTCACAGGCACTCTTCAATTCTTTCCAATATTAGACTTATTTTTCTATATAGTAGTAGCCTTTAGAGTCTAATGAAGCATTCTAAATGTGATATAATCAAGGTAGGAGTGTTAAAAAGGGTTAACTCGAAGTGTAGGAATCAAAACCGGGCTAAACACTCCAACGCATGGAGTGTGCGGCCGCACACATGGAGTGTGCAGCCGCACACATGGAGTGTGCGGCCACACACTTTTGTTTGCGGCCTCACACCTTTCCCAACCGCACACTCCACCTATATATGCCTCACTTAAATCATTTTTGAACACTTCCTTCATTTCTTCAAGCATAGAACACGAGATCCTCTCAAGTATCATCCATTCTCCTTGAAGATCTTCATAAAAAGGTACCAAGAACACCAAGAACACCATCTGGCCGCACACATGGCCGCACACAGGGCCGCACACAAGTGCTGGCAGCACACTAGGCCGCACACCTGGCCGCACACACACATATAGTGTGTATTTTGGCCATACACCCTCTTTCATAGCCTTATAAACACTCATACAATCCGTATTTTGGCCATACACCCTCTTGCATAGCCTTAATCACATGCGATTTACTATCCGTAGTTCGAATCACATGTGATTTATCACTATGCCTTATGAAAGGATTTTTCGTTTTCAAAACTATTTTGAATAAATAAACAACTTTTTTTAAATGTTCCCTTTGGATAAGATTTTTCCTAAATAAATTTTCTTATAAAAAGTAACCACACTAATATATTTATATAAGTAAGACTTGAACGACTTAGGACCGATAGCTCGCCTTATTCCCTGTTCTTGTTTGATTGTGGGCTTAGGGTAGTTGTTATCCGTCCGACTGTCGTTAATTTCTTAGTTATATATCATTTATATTATTGTTGGATACGAACATTTTCATTTCATCCGATGTTTAAACCACTAAATTGGTAAGAACTATACACACTAAGTTAACTATAATAGGTATAGTTAAGGCCATTACTACTCGCTATCACTACTACTCTACACACTATAATACACACTATTATGAGACAATACATTAGTAAGAGAACACACTACGAGCTATACAAAAGACTACCACACTATAATACAAGAAAAGGCACTAAACAGAAGATAACACACTAACTGACTACGAGATACTCTATTCGCTACATACTATGCCCAGAGTTTTTCCGACCGGAAGACGACACTACATGTATAGATCTATACGGGGAAAACACTAGTACATCCCGACTGTTAATTTCAGTCCGAGCCGTGCAGGCCCAGGGATGCCACTACTTCACTATACTGTGTATGACCGGGAAGGTCATGGGGTTCTCTATTGTTCACATTATCGGTAACATACAAGGAATACACTATATCCACACTAAAATACTAAACTAAAGTCTAATTTAACATTCCCGAAGTAAATAAGTATCTATCACTA
Source organism: Lactuca saligna (assembly GCF_052625555.1). Lineage (NCBI taxonomy): Eukaryota > Viridiplantae > Streptophyta > Magnoliopsida > Asterales > Asteraceae > Lactuca > Lactuca saligna. Next base: position 60,247,418 of record NC_136417.1, on the reverse strand, counting down.
AGGGGAGTTTGCACCTCTATAACTATTACAGGTATATCCTATCTTATTAAATTACTTATTGGAGATCCAATGATATACTTTTACAATAAACGGTTTTTCACAAATGAAGATTTCTTGTTTCCTTAAGGTTTTTCACTTACATTGTATTCTCTGGAAAATGTAGGATTTTCTAGGGTTTTCTATTACTTATGAATGTAAATTGCAACTTTTCATACTATCAGTTCTAATGCATGTATACAAAACTCACACTAAACTCTTATGAACTCACCAACGTCATGCTGACATTCGTTTTCAAAATAACTTGTATCCTCAGGTCAAAGATAGACAGGTTCAGGTGCAACATTTTGGAGAAGGTGGAGCATACAAGATCCATCTCTTATTTTTGTATTACTTTTGGTGTTTGTTGAACATTACAAAAACACACTTGTAATTAAACTCACTATGTAAATGAAATGGTTGTATGTTTCTTGTTTTTACTATTATTCAATTGTGATGATACTGTACATGAGGTCCTCCACCCTGAAACGTATTCCGCCGTTATCGGTTTTGGGGTGTGACAGATTGGTATCAGAGCATTGTTTATAGTGAATCAAATATATCAACCTATAAAAGATATACGAACTATAAACGCTTCGGGACTAAAACACTCTGACCAAGAATATATACTGTTAAGTATCTAAAAGATTTAACTAAGTATATATATACACACACCACTACAAAATACAGAAGTCAGTATCACACTAGAACAGAACAAAAGTATTAAGATTGTTGGATAGCATAATTAGACTTAGAGACATATGGTCACATTTGGGAGGGATGTAGCCTGATCAACTACGTTTTCCTGGGGGTAACTAGCATGTGCCTAAGCTTGGTTGTGGTTTTACAACAAGTCTAAAACTTACCAACACTACCACAATAACGTTAGCATAAGAATACTATAGGAGTATTCTGTACCTCTAAAATATACATGTATGAGAACCAAAAAGGGTTATTGCTAGTGGAGCAATAGTTGCAAAATGGATACTTTCCGGTTACATGTGACTAGGGCGTTATAGACTTAGAATCTGTGATTTTTGCTTTACTTCCTGTTCCTTGTTTGGTTGTGGATTAAGGGTTAGGGTCACTTATTCGACGGACTATCCTGCCCCAGTCACATGTAATTAGTATGCATTATGCAAGTATTGGTCTGACTCGTGACGATCATCTTATAAGTATTTTAGGTTAGTGCATCTATTAATCTTCTTTTCCCATTTTCTCGCATAGAAATCATGGCTGGCTTCCACCTTCCAGGCGACCCGGACTACCCAAACCAGGGCAATGGAGGATGGCTCGACGAAGAGTCGGACGACGATCATCCAATCCCTCTGGATGACCACCGAGCGGAAGGCTTTTCGGATAACTCCGACTCCGAGCCAGAAGTTAATAACCTATCTCCCGGAGCTCCGAACCCCAACCCCTATCTGACATTTTAGGGTCCCACTCCTATGTGGGCCACATCCTTGCACCGATGGAGCGAGTAGCAGGGCCAGCCCCTACCTTACAATGGAGACCGAAGCTTCTACACATAAACGAAGGAGGATCAGCGGACCGAGTTCTACCCATCATGGTCCGAAGGATCGCCAGGAATGTTGAGCAGGGTCAAGCAACCATTGGTCGAGTTGTAGAAGTGGATGCCAACTCGAATCTCAAAACTGCTCGCATCCGCCAACTCGAAGAAGCCGTGGACAGGACAAGGAGGAATAACGAGGCTCTGCAGCATCAGCTAGCTGCATCTCAAGCCGAAGTTAGGGAACTCCGAGCATGTCAAAGGATTCATGATCGACACCTTCAAGAAGTTATGAGTCAGCTAGCGGATCTGAGGGTTCACCCAACAAGTAACCGTCGCCAGTAGAAGACGTCTAGTACCCCACTCTTTTGTTTAAAGGACTATCCTTTCCTCTCTATGTTCCGTAGATCTCTTGTCTGTAAACATTCCTAGCTTAAAAGTACTCTAACTAGACTTCTAAACTGCCAACATTTTCTCTATGGTTTGATGTAAGACCTACCGTTAGGTCAATTTTCATGAACTTGTGTTACATCATTAATACCAGTGTATAGGCAGTTAACTACTCTATTGCTATGACTCTCATTCTGATATTGAATTATGTGATTTAATCCATGAAACACTCTATTCATACTCGTAATAGACTCTTACTATTGCTATCATTTCTATGGTCTCCCAGTGAAAGATGCCTCCACGAAGGCGTTCAAGCAGAGGAAGACCAGCAACTCAATCGCCTCCTCCACCACCTCCTCCTCCGCAGTTTGATCCAGTGTTGTTCCAAATGGCTGTGACTGCAGCTGTGACAGCAGCCATGGCTCAAGTGAACTCCGGTGATGCGAGCGGTGGCAACTCTAGATTTGGTGAAGTCCATCAAAGAGTGCAGGGATGCACTTATAAGGACTTCATGAACTGTAAACCTACCTTCTTCGATGGTACCGGAGGAATTCTGGCACTGTCCCAATGGTTCGAAAGAACCGAATCTGTCTTTGAAATGTGCTCTTGCCCCGAAGAGAGCAAAATCAAGTTCGCAACTGCCACCCTCACTAACAGGGCGTTGACATGGTGGAACGGCCATGTCAGTGCACTCTCCTTGGTTACAGCCAATGCCATGGGTTGGGACACTCTAAAGGACCTCATGAGAAAGGAGTACTGCCCTAGGGGAGAAATTCAGAAACTTGAGGAGGAACTCTGGAACCTCAAGATGAAAGGGACCGACATAATGGCGTATACGGCCAGGTTTAGTGACTTGGCGGCTATGTGTCCCAATATGATACCGTCCGAAAGCAAGAAGATTGAATGGTACATCTGGGGTTTAGTGCCCCCGTATCGAGGAAATGTTCTAGCCTCACGCCCTACGACCTTCGACAGCACCAAGGAATTGACCCAGAGTCTGATCAACCATGAAATCTCTTCCACTCCAGCAACGGCAACCACAACTACCACTGCACCACCCGATTCTTCTGATAGAAAGAGGAAGCGATTGGATAAGAAGAAGGGAAAAAAGACTCAAACCTCCTCCAGGGACCAGCAAATTGTGGCGATCCATACTGCCACTACTCCAGCCGCTCCTGCATCGCCAAAGCCTTATAGTGGGAATCTGCCCAAATGTCTAAAGTGTCCTTACCACCACAACGGTCCCTGTCGTGAATTGCAGTGTTCCAACTGCGGTCGGAAAGGCCATACGGTGCGATTCTGCAAAGCGCCTCCCAAACCTATTTCGCAAGTTCCCGGTTCGGGAGTGACCTCGACGTGTTACGGCTGCGGTGAAGCTGGTCACTTCAAGAAAAACTGTCCGAAGGCTGCCAATCCTGGGGGAACCGGAAGACTACTCGCAATTGGTCACAATGAAGCGGTGGCGGATCCCACAGTAGTCACGGGTACGTTTCTTCTCAACAACTCTTATGCTTGTGTCTTATTCGATAGTGGTGCAGAAAGAAGTTTCGTAAACCAAACCTTTAAACACTTACTCAAACAAACCCCTCAACCACTAAAAGAAACATTCGTCGTAGAAATGGCTAACGGGAAGACCGAAAGCTCTAACGAAATATACGTAGGTTGTACCCTCACGTTAGACGATCACTCATTTCCAATCGATCTCATACCAGTCTCCATCAAGATTTTCGATGTCATTGTTGGTATGGACTGGTTGAGTCTCTATCGTGCCGATATCTTATGCTTTGACAAAGCCATTCGCCTAAATCTTTCGAATTGTGAAACCCTATTGATCTATGGAGATAAACCCGGTACGAGTCTTCGTATCATCTCCAGCATTCAGGCTCAGAAATACTTACGTAAGGAATACCGCGCCTTCCTTGCTCACGTCGTCGACACAAGCCAGAAATCAAAGAGCCCAAAGGACATCCCCTTCGTATGTGATTTCCCTGATGTCTTCCCAGAGGACCTTCCAGGTTTACCTCCCAAACGTCAGGTTGAGTTCAGAATCGACCTAGTTCCCGGAGCTACTCCCGTAGCAAAGTCTCCCTATCGTCTAACGCCTGCCGAGATGCAAGAACTATCCAGTCAACTTAACGAACTGCTCAGCAAGGGCTTTATAAGACCAAGCTTCTCACCTTGGGGAGCTCCGGTCTTGTTCGTGAAGAAGAAGGACGGATCGTTCCGTATGTGCATCGATTATAGGGAACTCAACAAACTCACGGTTAAAAATCGCTATCCCCTCCCTCGTATCTACGATCTATTCGACCAACTACAAGGAGCGAGTTACTTCTCCAAGATTGATCTTAGGTCCGGGTATCACCAGTTACGGGTTCTTGAGGAAGATGTTCCGAAAATAGCCTTCCGAACCCGTTACGGGCACTACGAATTCATGGTGATGCCCTTTGGACTGACCAACGCACCTGCAGTATTCATGGACTTGATGAATAGGATGTGTCGTCCATACTTAGATCAGTTCATCATCGTATTTATTGATGATATACTCGTCTATTCTCGGAGCGAGCTAGAGCATAGGGATCATTTGCGACGAGTCCTGGACACCCTACGATCAGAGAAGTTATATGCGAAGTTCTCTAAGTGAGAATTTTGGATCCGAAGAGTTGAATTCCTAGGACATGTGGTTAGTGAAGACGGAATCCACGTTGACCCCTCCAAAATTAAAGCTATTGAGAATTGGTCAGCACCGAAGATGCCTATAGAAATTCGCCAATTTCTAGGCCTTGCTGGCTACTACCGCAGGTTCATCCAAAACTTCTCTTGGATTTCGAAGCCTCTCACCATGTTGACACAAAAGGGTGTATCATTCGATTGGGAGGAGAAACAGTAGAAGGCTTTTCAGACCCTGAAACAAGCCTTATGCACCGCACCAGTATTATCCCTGCCCGAAGGAGTTGAAGATTTTGTTGTATACTACGATGCATCGAATCAAGGGCTTGGTTGTGTCTTGATGCAACGAGGTAAGGTCATCGCCTATGACTCAAGATAGCTAAAGACGCATGAGGTGAACTATACTACTCACGACCTCGAGTTAGGAGCGGTCATCTTCGCACTAAAAATGTGGAGACACTACTTGTATGGGACGAAGAGCGTGGTGTACACTGATCACAAGAGCCTCCAACACATACAAAACCAGAAGGAGCTCAACATGAGACAACGTCGATGGGTCGAGCTACTTAACGATTACGATTGTGAAATTCGATATCACCCGGGAAAAGCCAACGTGGTAGGAGACGCCCTGAGTAGGAAAGAGCATTCTGGTCAAAGAACCAAATCGTTAACAATGACTATCCATTCACATCTGTCATCACAGATCAAGGAGGCTCAACTTGAGGCCTTGAAGCCTGAGAATGTGACGGGAGAATACCTGCGTGGAATGGATAAGAGTTTGGAGGTCAAGGGTGACGGAGCCTACTATCTCATGGATCGAATCTGGACTCCGCGCCATGGAGGCTTCAGGGATCTGGTCATGAAGGAAGCACACAACACTCGATAATCCGTCCACCCAGGTTCAGATAAGATGTATTTGGTTCTCAAAAAGCTATACTGGTGGCCTAACATGAAAGCAGAGATTGCTACCTTTGTGAGTAAGTGCCTAACTTGCGCGAAGGTCAAGGTCGAATATCAAAAGCCATCAGGACTCCTCCAACAACCAGAGATACCGGAATGGAAGTGGGAGCGGATTACAATGGACTTTATAACCAAACTACCCAAGAAAACGGGTGGCTTGGATACCATTTGGGTCATCGTAGACAGATTGACCAAGTCTGCACACTTCCTACCCATCAAGGAAACAGACAAGATGGAGAAACTCACAAGAACATACATTAAGGAAATAGTATGGCTGCATGGTGTTCCTATATCTATTATCTCAGATAGAGATAGTAGGTTTACCTCAAGGTTTTGGCAATCACTACAAAAGGGACTAGGGACGAGGCTGGATATGAGTACAGCCTACCATCCGCAGACTGACGGACAAAGTGAGAGGACGATCCAAACTCTAGAAGATATGTTGCGAGCTTGCGTGATCGACTTCAGTAAATCGTGGGATACACACTTACCTCTTGTGGAGTTTTCCTACAACAATAGTTATCATACGAGCATCAAGGCAGCTCCATTCGAAGCCCTCTACGGCCGGAAGTGCAGATCCCCTCTGTGCTGGGCTGAGGTGGGTGACACTCAGTTAGCTAAAGGACGAGTTCCTGACAGCGCTCTCACTGGTCCGGAGATCATTCGAGAAACGACCGAGAAGATTGTACAGATTCGTGAACGATTAAAAGCCGCTAGGGATCGACAGAAAAGCTACGCCGACAAACGAAGAAAACCCTTGGAATTCCAGGTGGGAGACCGAGTTCTTTTGAAGGTCTCGCCCTGGAAGGGCACGATACGCTTCGGAAAGCATGGAAAGCTGAACCCAAGGTACATAGGGCCTTTCGAGATTCTCGCCAGAATCGACCCCGGTAGCTTACAAACTTAACTTACCCCACGAGCTAAGTAACATACATCCTACCTTCCACGTCTCAAACTTGAAGAAATGCCTGTCCGACAAGACTCTCGTGATTCCACTCGATGAGATCGAGATCAACGAGAGCCTCAACTTCATGGAAGAACCCGTAGAAGTCATGGACCGTGAGGTCAAGCAGACAAAGCAAAGTCGTATCCCGATTGTGAAGGTTCGCTGGAACGCCAAGCGCGGGCCGGAATTCACTTGGGAACGCGAGGATCAGATAAAACTGAAATAGCCTCATCTTTTTACTTAGTTATTTGTAATAATTCAGTAACTTAAACTCAAATTTCGGGACGAAATTCCCTTAACAGGGGGATGATGTGGCAACCCGAAAAACTTCTCGCAAGCACTCTTCAATTCTTTCCAATATTAGACTTATTTTTCTATATAGTAGTACCCTTTAGAGTCTAATGAAGCATTCTAAATGTGATATAATCAAGGTAGGAGTGTTAAAAAAAGGGTTAAATCGAAGCGTAGGAATCAAAACCGGGCTAAACACTCCAACGCATGGAGTGTGCGGCCACACACTCTTGTTTGCGGCCTCACACCTTTCCCAACCGCACACTCCACCTATATATGCCACACTTAAATCATTTTTTAACACTTCCTTCATTTCTTCAAGCATAGAACACGAGATCCTCTCAAGTATCATCCATTCTCCTTGAAGATCTTCATAAAAAGGTACCAAGAACACCATCTGGCCGCACACAGGGCCACACACAAGTGCTGGCAGCACACAGCGCCACACACAAGTGCTGGCAGCACACTAGGCCTCACACCTGGCCGCACACACACATATAGTGTGTATTTTGGCCATACACCCTCTGGTATAGCCTTATAAACCCTCATACAATCATATATGATTATAACACTTCATTATAAGTGTTTACTAGTCCCTATGATGGTCCCAAAATCATCAATTAGTTGTTCATAACACTAATTATATCCATACATGTGCCAATATATGCTAAATAGGCTTCGCGTGTGTACTCAAGTCACCACTTGACACCTAGCATCAAATCCAACTTTGTCATCAGAACCACTCACTACAGGTGAGTTCATACCCCTTTAATGAACCTTTCAATTGTTTTTATATGTTTTAGGGGGGGGGGGATACAAGTCAATTATACATGTTTATGGAAATTAATCACATGCGATTTACTATCCGTAGTTCGAATCACATGTGATTTATCACTATGCCTTATAAAAGGATTTTTCATTTTCAAAACTATTTTGAATAAATAAACAACTTTTTTTAAATGTTCCCTTTGGATAATATTTTTCCTAAATAAATTTTCTTATAAAAAGTAACCACACTAATATATTTATATAAGTAAGACTTGAACGACTTAGGACCGATAGCTCGCCTTATTCCCTGTTCTTGTTTGATTGTGGGCTTAGGGTAGTTGTTATCCGTCCAACTGTCGTTAATTTCTTAGTTATATATCATGTATATTAGTGTTGGATACGAACATTTTCATTTCATCCGATGTTTAAACCACTAAATTGGTAAGAACTATACACACTAAGTTAACTATAATAGGTCTAGTTAAGGCCATTACTACTCACTATCACTACTACTCTACACACTATAATACACACAAATTACGAGACGATACATTAGTAAGAGAACACACTACGAGCTATACAAAAGACTACCACACTATAATACAAGAAAAGGCACTAAACAGAAGATAACACACTAACTGACTACGAGATACTCTATTCGCTACATACTATGCCCAGAGTTTTTCCGACCGGAAGACGACACTACATGTATAGATCTATACGGGGCAGACACTAGTACATCCCGACTGTTAATTTCAGTCCGAGCCGTGCAGGCCCAGGGATGCCACTACTTCACTATACTGTGTATGACCGGGAAGGTCATGGGGTTCTCTATTGCTCACACTATCGGTAACATACAAGGAATACACTATATCCACACTAAAATACTAAACTAAAGTCTAATTTAACATTCCCGAAGTAAATAAGTATCTATCACTAAGGGGAGTTTGCACCTCTATCACTACTACAGGTATATCCTATCTTATTAAATTACTTATTGGAGATCCAATGATATACTTTTACAATAAACGGTTTTTCACAAATGAAGATTTCTTGTTTCCTTAAGGTTTTTCACTTATAATGTATTCTCTGGAAAATATAGGATTTTCTAGGGTTTTCTATTACTTTTGAATGGAAATTGCAACTTTTCATACTATCAGTTCTAATGCATGTATACAAAACTCACACTAAACTCTTATGAACTCACCAACGTCATGTTGATATTCATTTTCAAAATAACTTGTATCCTCAGGTCAAAGATAGAGAGGTTCAGGTGCAACATTTTGGAGAAGGTGGAGCATACAAGATCTATCTCTTATTTTTGTATTACTTTTGGTGTTTGTTGAACATTACAAAAACACACTTGTAATTAAACTCACTATGTAAATGAAATGGTTGTATGTTTCTTGTTTTTACTATTATTCAATTGTGATGATACTGTACATGACGTCCTCCACCCCGAAACGTATTCCGCCGTTATCGGTTTTGGGGTGTGACAAATCCTCTCTAACTTCCAGTTCTCTGGTCTCATACCCTCAATTTGAGCATCCCTGACCAAACTCACCAGTAGGGAATCCACCGCTATCCTCATACACCTAGATGGGGTCGAGGACCTAGCTGACTTGCGGCTCATTGCATCCGCAACCACGTTCGCTTTACCCCGAATGGTAAAGGATCTCACAATCATAGTCCTTGACCATATCCAGCCACCTGCGCTGCCTCATGTTCAGGTTCGGTTGATCCATGATATGTCTTAAACTCTTGTGATTCGTGTATATAGTACAACGGACCTTGTACAGATAGTGTCTCCCAATCTTGAGAGCGAAAACCACCGCTCCCAACTCAAGATCGTGCGTAGGGTATCTCGTCTCATGCGGCTTCAGCTGCCGCGATGCATAGGCTATCACTCATCCCCTTTGCATGAGGAGTGCCCCCAAGCCTGTGATGGACGCATCACAAAATACCACAAAATCCTCAACTCCCTCAGCGAGTGTCAACACCGGCGCCTCGCATAAACATCACTGAAGGGTCTCAAATTCCCTCTGCTGCTCAGGGCCCCACCGGAAATCCACCCCCTTCCTCGTTAGACGAGTGAGGGGTACGGAAATCTTGGAGAAATCACGAATGAATCTCCGATAATACCCTGCTAAACCCAATAAACTCCGGATGTTTGACGGAGATTTCGGAGTCTCCCACTGCATAACCGCCTCCACCTTAGCCGGATCGACCAAAATCCCCTCCTGGTTAACGAGATGTCCGAGGAACTGGACCTCTCGTAACCAAAACTAGCATTTCGAGAACTTGGCATACAGTCGTTCTCGCCTTAGAACCTATAGCAGCTCCCTACGATGCTCCTCATGCTGCTCTCGAGTCTTGGAATACACCAATATATCATCTATGAACACAATGACCGAGCAATCGAGCATCGGTCTGCATACTCGGTTCATCAGATCCATGATCACCGCTTGCATGTTGGTGAGCCCAAACGGCATCACCACGAACTCGTAATGACCATAACGAGTCCAAAACGCGGTCTTCTCCACGTCCTCCTCCCTCACCCTGATCTGGTGATATCCTGGTCTCAAATCAATCTTGGAAAACCAAGATGCACCCTGCAGCTGATCAAAAAGATCATCTATCCTCAGGATCGGGTAACGGTTCTTCACCGTTAACTTGCTCAGCTCCCTATAGTCAATGCACATCCTGTGCGAACCGTCCTTCTTCCTGATAAAAAGGATCGGTGCTCCCCAGGGTGAACTACTCGGACGAATAAACTGCTTACCCAACAGTTCCTGCAACTGAGATGACAACTCCTGCATCTATGGCGATGCCAGTCGGTACGGCGCCTTAGCGATATGGGCCACATCTGGCACTAGATCAATCGTGAACTCAACCTACCTCTCCAGAGGGACTTCGAGTAAATCTTCCGGAAACACGTCAGCAAACTCTCTGATCACGGGAACCTCTGAAATTGAGGGCTGCTCCCTAACCCGCGTATCTACCACGTACGCTAATTAACCGGTACACCCGTGCTGAATATACTGTCGAGCCCTGGCTGCCGAACAAAACCTTGATCCTAACCCGGTTCCCTCACCATATACTACAAGTTCTCCCCCACTTGGGGTTCGATCCACCACTCGCTATCCTTCACATTCGATCATGGCGCCAAAACGGGTAAGCCTATCCATCCCTACAATCATGCACACTTCCCTCATGGGGATAGGAATCAAATCTATCGGGAAGGACACCCCGAAAATCTCCAACTCGCATCCCCGGTAGATCGATGAAGCAAAAACCCCATGCTCGTTGGCGATTGAAACTCGCAACGGACACTCAAGATCATCTATCGGCACACTGAACCCTCTAGAGAAGGTCTGAGATACAAACGACCGACTCGCCCCCGAGTCAAATAATACCAAAGAGGACAAAGAGTTCACTAAAAACGTACTTAATCACAGGTACAATCAATAAGCATAACACAAATACAATAACTGAGACAAAGAATAGAAACATACTAGCAATCACATCCGGTGCTACCTTGGCCTCCTCGGCCGTGACCTGGAAGGCGCGACCCTGAGCCTTCGGAGGCTCCACCTTGACTGGCCTCCCATCTCCAATCCTCACAGTAGCGGGCACGAAACCCTGCGCCGACTTGGCGGCGAGCTGCGGACAGTTGGTCTTCACATGACCAACCTGATGACAATGGTAACAAATCTTCATATCTTCTAGAGGGGTGGACTGACGGCAGTCCTTGGCATAGTGCCCCTCCTTGCCACATTTGTGGCACCCACCTCCTGCTCGACAAACCCCCGAATGAGCCTTGCCACACTTTCCCCAAGTGTGGCTCTAATGACCCCCATACCGTGTATCAGCGGTCTTAGACCGCTTAGGCGGCAACAGAGACTGTGTTGGTGCCTGACGCTGCTCCATCAGCTGCAGCTCTATCTCTAAATCACGCCGCCTCGCGGCTTCCTGAAGACCCAGGAGGGTATCACAACGCTGTGTAGCCACAAACTGCCGTATATCCGTCTTGAGCATACTCAGATAACAAGTCATCTGACACTACTCTTACGCAAACTTTGGGCAAAACATACCCCTCTCATTGAACATCCGGGTGATCTCCATCACAGACTCCCCATCCTGTCTCAATGTAAAAAAAACCCCTGAGCAAGCCGCTCCTGTTCCACGCACGGAACGTAGCGGGTGAAAAACATATCTCGAAACTGCTCCCAAGTAATAGCAGCCCACTGATCATCAGAATATGAACCTGTCGTCAATCTCCACCAGTCCTTTGCCCCGAGCCTAAGCAGGTTCAAAGAACACCTGACCTTCTGGTTAGCAGGACATAAGCACGTGAAGAAATGACCCTCCACGTCAGACAACCACCGCATAGCCCTGATCGCATCCTGTGTACCATCAAATGTCGGGGGCTTCATATTATCGAAGTCCCGGTACTGGAAAGCCCTGCCAACTCCTCCTCCAACCTCTGTCGCAGTTACAGCTGAAGTGGCTGCAACGGAAGTTGTCTCTGGTAGAGCTGCATATCACTCATCAAAGTACTCAACCATCGCGGTCTTAATCGACCTAAACATCTTTGGCAGGTGCGCTCGGAATGCAACATCAATCTCGTCTTGAATTGATCTCCCGGATCCTGGCATCCAACTCCTCGGTCCCTATCTGAACCACGGGCTCAGGTGCTAGCGGCACCTCCAACCCTCCGTTTCCTGACCCCGATCCTGATCCTGATCCTGATCCGGATCCCGAAGCAACACGTCTCGTCACCACCATACAAAAATATATATACAAGTCATCAGATAAATAACATAATGTCGGGAGACCAAAACCCAAAACCCTAGGGTTGTGATTTCCTTGCTACGCGTATGAGTCATGTGCTTTCAGTAGTACGAGCCCATACTACCTTCCACACCTACCCATATTTGTCTCAAGTATCACCACAACGCCCTAACAATATCATCAACATAGAAATACGCCCAACCCTCACTTCTAGAGGAATATCAACTATCTTGCATCTAGTATCCCCACTTCTCATGACTCATACATCCATGAAACTTCCATCACCCCCTGCAGCACTAGTGTATGCTAGCTACACATAAGACTGGACCGAATAGACTTTCGAATACCCAATCATACCCAAAGGCCGAATCAACATTCTCAGGCTCTAAGGTCTTTATTATGCACAGTCGTGATGCATACACTAAACATCTACAGTTATGATGTCAATTCCACATACAAGAAACCCTATGCTAATAGGCATCATATAATCAGGAAAATCTATCATCCGATTCCCGAAGATCCCTAGCCTAGCACTAGCATGCTGTTCTAACATATCAGAATATCAAACAACTGTATGGTATTTTGGGGTTTACTTACAGGCTCCGACTGATCGTACCCTCTGCACCCCCCATCCTTTATTTTGAAAACCATTTTAAAAAACTTACTTTCCAAAAATCTCCTTGATTTGAGACTGGATTCACACGAGTGTTCCTCCAATTCACTCAAACCAAGGCTCTGATACCAACTTTTAACATTCATAAATTTTACGCTAAATTTAAACTTTTTCAATCATAAATAAAAACCAAATAGCATTGTTTACAAAATGTTTTCAAATCATTTTCCATCAGAGTGTCCCAAAAATCATAACATAAGGATGAGGAGCGGTACGGTCATGCCTTCGCCTTTTCATGATCTCCTGAAGTACCCGAAACAATAAACTGATAACTGTAAGCCCGAGGACTTAGTGAGCTATCCCCAAAATACCAATACCACACTGACAATACCATATCAGGAATAATCAACCAATCAACATGCATACTAGGCCATCGGCCTAACTGGATCTCCCTATCGGGCCTACAGTCTATCTGAATCTATCCCAAGCCTTCGGCATGACTGGTCCGCCACGTGGGTCTACAGTCTCCCCGGACCGCTTATAGGGTATATTAGCCTTCAGCACAAAGTCGGACCGCCTCAAACCAACCGCAAGCAAATAACCATGTGCGCATACTATCATATACTGGCATATACAAACATCAAACATATCTATCTCACTGATCATCAATCATAGAATTCTCCTGTAACTAGAGTTCCGACCTAGCAGGTCACTAACTTGTCGAGTTCACGGCCATCTTCATGTGACTTTCCGAGTCAACCTTGCGACTCGTTGAGTCCATTCACTCCTTTTTCCATATAGACTTATTTTGAGCCATGCAGCGGCTCCAAATCACAGATCCAAGCTTCTAGGGAATGCTTATCACGTAAAGTTGCAAAATTTACGTGCATGCATGGCTATAAAGGCTCTAAATGCCTATTTTAAGTTCTTAATGGAACTTCATGCTCAAGAGGGACCTTAAGCATGACCAAAATTGAAACTTTATGCTTCTAGAATCCAAGGAGGGTCCAGATCTGAAGTTACAACCTCAGATCTACCCCATAGCTCATCTTTCCAACTTATTATCTCACCAAAAACCCTAAAACTCAATCAATTGAAGAGATTCACAAGGAAAAGGCTATGTGGTTACCTCCAAAAGATGATAATTGAGATAAGAGTTGATTCCCACACTCTACTTGCTCCAATCTCCTTCTCCTCCAAGCCTTCTCCCTCCAAAGATCCTATTTTCAAGCTTCAAACACATAATGGGCACACACACACGCACACACGTATTAGGGTTTTAAGGGGCTGTCAAAGACTGCAAAGAGGCCAAAGGAGGCCGAGGCTCCTTTAAATAGAGGTGCAAACCATGAGATTTAGGGTTTCATCTGCCAGCTCCTACTCGCCGAGTCCCAATATGGACTCGTCGAGTAGGTCACTTAACATGCGATCCCACCTCATTGCTACTCGACGAGTAGGTCAACCAACTTGTCGAGTAGAGCTTAACCCAATAAATCTTATTTAACTAATACCTAAGAATCGGCGCATTACATTGAACATATTCACATTGTTTTTTTAACGGATGATTAGTGATTAGAAGTCAGTATCACCAAGTTGTTTAAATTCGCAGACGCCCATAATAGAACCCGAAGCCTCATATCTACGTCTTATTATACTTTGATAATAATCAAGAATTTCATAATGAAAGTTTTAGAATATGAAATTTGAAAAGAGTGTTATCAACTTTAACAAAAAAACGCAATCAAATTTCTATGTTTGGAAAAATGTTATTATATATAATAATTTTAATTGAATAAAAGATAAAACCATGAAAAGGAATAGAATATTTTTATCAACCCAATTGGGACTTTACATAAAAACTAGACATGAATTTATAAGTACACTTAATACTTGTTTGACTTGAAAGCATGGTCCAAAAGTCAAAAAATGCAAAAATTCAATAGTATGCATAAAATTCAAAAGTAGAAGTATCCTTTCGACCAACATTTTCAATCTTTTTTAATCAAATCGAAACTTTCAACTCAGATCCACTTCCCATAAAACAGAAAATTACATTTCCAATTAAATCGATTGAGAGTGGGATTCTGATTCATGTGTGTAAGCTTCACTATCACAATCGGGCACATCCTTGAACAAAACAGCATGGAATTTCTTCCGCAAACCACCCTTAACATTAAACACGGGCATATCAGAATCCGATTCCATATCCATACCCGAAACACTCATCCATGACAAAGATTCTTTTTCTTCAATACTAGAGATGACAGAGACCGATCCATTACTCAATCTGTCTATGATGTTCATGTTGTAGAAGACGATCTGAACGCCGAATGTAACGAAGCAGGGATGTGTGAGGTGAACGGAAAAGGTGTCGTCGGTGGGGATGATATAGTACGATTGGACGGCATTGGGGAGGATCCCCTTTGGTAGGTCGTATATCGGGGAATTTCAAGGCGATGGTGGTGGTGCTGTGGTAGATTGAGATCAGAGTGATGAGTAATGATCGGTTGATGGATGCCATTGATGGATAGTTGGAGATTAGTTTACAGAGCTTAGAGTCAATTCGAAGGATAATGATTATTAGAACGAGTTTTGGAGTTGCTCTTTTAAGGCTAATGCTATAAGTACCCTCCTTATTTTTCAATTCCACCCCATTGATGTGATTTTTTTGTCTTTTGTTGTTTTTTTTTTTGTTTTTTTCCCTATTTTGTTTTTTGTTGTTTTTTTATTTTTTTATTTTAATCTTATTATTATTATTATTATTATTATTATTATTATTATTATTATTATTATTATTATAAATTTCAATAACCGTATAAAATTCGGACAATTTAAAATTTGGAGGAAATTTTAAAATTCAAACGAAATTATAAATTTAGACAACATAATAAAATTCGAACGACAATATAAAACGGAACAAAAGCAAAGTTTGCCTTTATTTATCATTGGTATATTAATTGGTTCGATATTATATTTGCGTAGTGCGTTATGTGGATTGAAAAAAAACTTTACTTTTGTTTCATTTTAAATTGTCGTTCAAATTTTATAATATCGGTCGAATTTATAATGTTGTCTGAATTTTAAAATGTTGTCCGAATTTATATGGTTATCGAAATTAATAATAACAATAATAATAATAATAATAATAATAATAATAATAAAACAAAAAACAACAAAGAAACAAAAAGAATAAAAAAAACAATGTTAAATCATAAGTAAAAGGTTGATTAGATTGATGTTAAAGAAACAAAAAGAATAAAAAAAACAATGTTAAATCATAAGTAAAAGGTTGATTAGATTGATGTTAGAGAAAAAAAGGGTAAAATTGGATAAATGGGTTCTTATAGCACAACCCTCTTTTATTTCTAGATGTCACATTTGTATAATCAATACCAAAACGTGATAAATATAAAGGAATTATATAATCAATTTGTATAGTAAAAAAGCAAAACGTGATAACGGTATATAGGAATTGTATAATCAACGTGTGATTTCATAATAAAAAAAAATTAAAACGTGAAAAGAGTACAGGAATTGAATAATCAAAGTGTGATTCATAATAAAAAATTAAAAGGAAAAGGAAGACTCTTTCCAAAGTCAAAATGTCTTAAATAGGTAAACATTGTTAATTAAAGGGAAAATGATAGCCTTATAAACTTTTGGTTTTTGTTTTAAATGATTATTTATTTAATTTTTTTTAATAGTTTAGGGGCATAAAATCCTTTAATAGTTTAGGGACATAAAATCCAAGTTTATCCATTAAAAAAAATCATTTAACCGTTATGATAGGCACCGATGACATGTCGTATAGTGTAGTTATTGTTGATTTGAACGTTTAATCATCATATTAGTGGCAGCTGTGTATTTACTATTAGTACTCTTGAATGAAGAAATCGATTTTGTATGTGTGTAATTTGGTTTATTTTGTACCGAAAGTTTGGTTTATTTGAGTAACTCATTGTGTTGGATTAAGCATGGAATAGTACAAAATGTTAATGGATCAACTAAGCATAAAGAAATCGTCTTGGTAGCATCAAACCAATAAGTTAAGTTAAATTGATGGGATCAGTTAACTTAGCTTAGACATAATATAAAATACCCTAATGTGTCATACTAAGATTATAAATATATGTATGAAAATATGTTTATCTCATAATGCACAAAAGGTCAACCGCCACATCCGTATTGTAAATGTCATCCAATTCATATGTTTATATGAAGATGGAATTGTCCAAAATATTAATGTGATCCAATTCATATGCACAAAATGTTAATGTACATGAGTTCACCAACATACACATTGTTTACTAAAGAAAATTTTCCTAACTTCCACATCATATTGTAAAGTAAAAACATGATATAAATACACACGAACATACATAAAACTTACTTAATTAAACTAAAGGAGTTCAAAAATATTGAAACATGTTCATGGGACAATAACAAGTAAAAATACACACAAAAAAATTTAGTCAAGAATTAAACACAAATCATCAAACCTAATCCAACTCGCATTTTAGGTTTTTTTTGGAAACGGCAACTTTTATAAAAAGAACCAACGACTAGCAAGAAACTAGTGAAGGAACAAACCAACAGACGGAAACATTATTCAAACTAAAGTAAATACAAGAACAACAAACGAAAATTAAAGATATCACCCAAACGGATATATTGACCATTCTTCCCAAGTGCACATTACTTGTTTACTCCTGCATTTTAACCAAAAATACACCATTGATTTTACTGCTTCAACACCAGTTCCAGGCTTTGCGAATACTCCTTTAAACACACGGTCATTCCTGAGTTTCCATAAGTTCCAGATAAGTCCGTGACATATGGTGACGAATCTCTTTCTCATCTTTAAATTCCGACCCCATCTCTTTCTCATCTTTAAACTCGCATTTTAGGTACTTCGGTTTTCTAAAAAACAAAGGTTTTTAATGACAATTCTCACAATTCGGAGCATTTAATTTATTGGAGTACTCTTAGATGTTGTTTCCTATCGACTTGATGAATCAATTAGATTCTTATAATTGTATCTTCTTCCTTTGATGCTTCATACCATTTTGTGTCTTATTATACTTTGATAATAATAAAAAATTTCATTACGAAATTTTTAGAATATAAATTTTGAAAAGAGTGTTTTCATCTTTAACTAATACCACAATCAAATTTCTATGTTTGGAAAAATGAATTGAACAAAAGATAGAGTTAGAAACATAAAAAAGGAATAGAAGTTTTTATTAATCCAATTGAGAATTTACATAGAAACGACATTCAAAAGGAAAATATTTACTATGCAGAACTTAGTTACATCATAAAACACTTTGGAACAGATTTGTTTGACTCGAAATCTTGCTCAAAATCCCTGCAAAAAAATTCAATAGTATGAATGAAATTCAAGTTCTTCAAGAATCTTCCATTGCCAATTTTCATTCATGATCCTTTATAACTTGAGACACGATCAATCATGGGGTCAAGAACAAAGAGGGTGACTTAATTGCAGAACTAAAATCATAAATTAAGTATATTAATCAATGAACTCGTTTAAGTTGCAACAGTTAAAATTGTGTTGATGATCAGTATGGTTATAGTATAATCAGATAACTAATCAATATACATCTATATACCAATTAACTTTAGAATCTGTCATAATTGAAGTCGTTCATCTTATTTACAGAAACTAAGAGTATCTTTTTGATCTAGACTACAGATCCACTTGGCATAAAACAGAATTACCTTTCGATTTAAATCGATTGAGAATAGGATTCATCATCATCTGCGTAAGCTTTGCTCTTACAATCGGGCACATCCTGGAACATATCAGCAGGCAATTTCTTCGACAAAGCCCCAACATGAAACTCGAGCATATCAGAACCCGAATCCATATCCATACCAGTAACACTTAGCCACAAGAACAATTCTTTGGCTTGAATACCGGAAACATCAGAGACTGATCCGTAACTCAACTTGCCTTCGATGTTCTTGCTGTAGTAGACAGTCTGATCTTCGAATTTAACGTAGCAGGGGCGTTTGAGCTGAACGGTGAAGGCGCCGTCGGTGGGGGAGATATTGTAGGAATCGACGGCGTTAGGTAGGATGCCCTTCGGTAGGCCGTATTCCGGGAGGAGATCGTGGATTTCGGTGGCGATGGCGGTGGCTGTGAGGTGGATTGAGATTAAAGCGATGAGTAGTGATCGGTTGATGGACGCCATTGATGGATTGTTGGAGATTAGTTTACAGAACTCAGAGTCAACTCGAAGGCTAATAATGATTAAAACGAGTTTAAGAACTGCCCTTTTACATATAGCTGTCGCATTTGAATTTGATAAGGTGGTTACATGTGACATCTAGCGTAACATTTTTGTATTCTATTTATTTATTTTTTTTCTAAATAATTTAATGAGTAAATTACAATTTTGGTCTTTCTGATTGGAACTAGTTTTGGTCCAATTTTTTAAAAATTGATATGGATGATTATCCGTGTTTCAAAGAAAAGCTTTAGCTAATTATCCTGTTTAAAAATGCCTTATCATAATATATGTATTGTAGAGAAGTTTTTCTAATGTATATTTATAGGATTACACACTCAAGTTGTATCATCAAACAATAATACTATAGAACAAACTCTTACATGTGAGGTTGTATCGTCAAACAATAATGTTATAGAACAAACCGTGAGTCTTTTTGCAATAGATCAAACATTAATGATGATTCGTAGGCTAGGATGACTTCTCCTTTACGATCAGAGATAATTATAATCAGTTTGCTTTCCTTTTTGTACATTGTCGTTTATCTTAAATACATGGAGTAATGGCAAAAAAATTGGTCTGTTGGTGAATAGGCAGTACTCGAAATCAACTTAGGGAAATGACTTACTTATGTGTTGATGTATGGAAACACAATCGAACATTGGCAGTTTAGGGTGGGTCCATGGTGGCACCGACAACCCCTGACTGTTCCATAGACAGTGGAAAATTTTTCGAAATTTTTATTTTTTCTACTGTCGTGCAACCATTGACTTTCCCGTGACACCCCTACTATGAAATTTTGTGTCCGCCTTTGCAATCGAATCAAGATAAAAATGATTGACCTACAATCTGAAGGGGCTCAAAAACTACATAACAATAACCAAACAAAAACCTAAAGTTATGATCTTCAAACCCCTAAGTAAAGAAAAATAGATGCGCTCACTAGTAGTTAACGAGTAGAAATTATGACTTTAGTACGTATGGTAGAAGTTTATAATTAGAAGAACCCCTACAAATACATAGTAACAACCACACAAAAACTTAAATTTATGATCTCCAAACCCTTAAGTAGACGGAAATAAAGGCTCAAGCGAGTAATTAGCGAATAGAATTTATGAATCTAGTGGACATGGTTGAAGCTTACGTCGAAAACAAGCAAAACATCAACACTGGAGATGAAAATAGTTGCTTGCGAACAAGTATTGAGTTTTGTTTGGTGGGGCCGATAACTTTTTTGTTAATATAAACAAAATATAATCGTGAAAGTTTAACGGGATGCCATTTATGTCCGAATCAACATAGTGCGAGTTTGCATGTTTTTTTCGCAAGATTGGCGGTTATTTTCTTAAAGTTCAAAAAATCATGGTTGTGTAATGATATTAAAGTTTCTAATATGATATTTTTATAAATAATTCTTTGTTTATTTGTTTTTTTTTTTCTATTTTTTATTATGAAATTTTAGATTATTTGTCACACTTAAAACTGTGTGAACACCAAATTGAAACCGGTAGCCTAAATTCAAAAGCAAATTAAAATCCCTAACTTAAAAATCAAATCAAAATCGATGTGAATTTCGTTAAAACAAAGAAAACTGTTGTGCACAACTAAATTCAACTAAGTCTCGAACTTTTTAGTAACGATGTATGGGTTTCATTAAATCAGAGAAAAAAAGACCAGTTATAGCACACAAACAATGTACAATATGACTGACAAGCCAAATACTTAAAAAAAAAGTATTAATACCCGGATCGAGTATTTAAATTACCCAAAGAAAACAAGCTAAGGCCGCCCGGTATGGTTGCAACGACGGGTTCGTGGTCTAGCTGGCTACGAACCACGACCGTGCACACCATTCCGGTGGCAAGTGGTGGTTCGTGGTCGTGGGGAATCGTGGTTGGGACAACGAATGCAAACGGAAAATGTGATTGGGTGTTGAGTAAATGCCATATTTTTTTTTATTTTTTTTATTTTAATTTTCAAACAACATTAAACCTCTTCTATAAATACAACACATATTTATTCATTTTTGTAACACCCCGTTTATTAAATTAATTAATTAATTAACATATAGTAGCCCTAAAATCGATAATATATATCCAGGGTTGGTCTCAAGGAGTTAATTGCTACTATTTTAGAAGTTAGGGGGTTAAAAGTGTAAGTTTCGGATTGATTTTGTAAGTATTTATGAAGGCATGGACTAAATGGTAACTTCTGGGACTTCATTTGAAGAGAATTTGGGGCTAAGGGGCTAATTGGTAAGTGTTAGACCTAAGTTGAAAGAAATTGTTATGGAGAGGGGCCATTCCTGCCATTATGTGAGCAAGTTTGATAAGGCACAATATTTAACTGTTTCATTGTCGTTTGTAACCCTAAACCTAACCAATGTTCAACCCCCACCCTCTCCACCCTCCTTCTCCTCCCGCCGCCACCATCTCTTCCATAGTCACCGTGCACCACCGTGTGGAGGACGCAACCCATCGATCAAGCCCTGTTGTTGTCGTTCCTGTTGTTGTTGGAGACGGAGACCGACGATGGAGCGTAGTTCAGTCGGAAACAACGGGAAGCAAGTTGTAGCCACTTGATGCCGCTTGTAATGTCGGAAATGGCCCGAGAAACCCTCGAGATCAGAGTATGAGCTGTGAACGAAGAAGTGCAGGTCGCGAACAACCAGAATCTCTCAGTTGGACCACCTCGTCTTGCATTTCTGTCCTTCTTGAGGTGATCGACACCACGAGTGCCACTGTTGCCGTCGGAAATGGCTTTTAGTCGCCATTTCAACCTGTTCCAACGCCACCTGCTGCCTAGTCGATGGTTTGGAAGGTGGTCTCGAGTCGGGAAGGGATATACGTTACTGTTGAGGTCGTAAACCATTAGCCACTGTCGTCGTTGCAGCTGTTTCATGGCCATTTCATCGCGCCGCCATCTGCTGCCATCTTCCGAGGTGACCGACCACCATGGAAGGTGGTTGTGTGCGTGTTTTACTATGTGTTTAGGTGTGTGGCTATATTTTCCATTGTTAGTGTGTGTTGTGCATGTTTTGTCTAGCCGGAAAATCATGAAATCCACCGCCACCACGTGCCACCGCCGGCCATCACTAGGGTGGTTGTGTGTGTGTGTGTGTTTATGTTAGTTAGTGTGTGTGTTTAGTTTTGGATTAAAGTGTTGTAATTGTAATTAGCAAAAGAATAATGAAAAGAAACCCTAACCACCACCATGAGGTGGTGGCTGCCGCCTCCTTCCATCACCGGTCGCCGTGTCGGGCGGCGGTGTGCCTCGTTTGTATTGTGACTCGTTTGGGATGTTTGGACAAAGGGACTAAAACCCTAATGGGCCTAATGAAACCCTAATGGGCCTAATGAACCTTAATTGATCAAAAGACCTAGCTATTGGGCCTATTGGGCTAAAATGGGGTTGGAAACCCTAATTAGGGTTTAGAACACCCTAATATTGGATTTATAGGCCTTGGACTTATTGGGACCTACTTTTGGGCCATTGGAATGGAATTATGAATTACCCCTAATCACGCCATATGATTTATCTAGTAGAGTGATGGACTTAATGGATTAAGTCTTTAATGGGTTAAGTGAGAAACACTTAACCCTAATTGTCATTTTATGTGAAACCCTAATTTCACTTGGGCCTTGAGTTGGGGCTTTCTATTGGGTTTTAGTAATTTTGCCAATAATAGGCCATCCAAGAATTATTATATGAACTAGAATATTTAGATGGGCTTTAGGGTAAGGCCCATATGAAGGTTTGGGCCTAATTTGGAAAATTGGGCCATAGTTTGGGCCTTGATGGTTATATGATGTTGGGCCATTAGAATGTTAAATGTTTGGATTGGACTAAACGGTCGGGCCTTAAGTGAAGACCATGTAGAGGGTTGGGCCCAATTTGGAAAATTGGGCCATATACTGGGCTTTGACTCATAGTTAACTTGTGGGCCTTTGGATTGGGCCTTGGGCTTAAATCAAGCTAAGATAGGGGTAAGCATTCTTTACCCCAAGCATGGACTTATGCATATATGTGATGGAACCCAATTATTAATTAGGTGTTATTTTGATGTTGACAGATTCAAGAATCTGTCATCCAACAGCTAGGGTTTTGTCAACGGGACTTTAGAAGTGTGAGGTGAGTTTCCTTTTAGTAGGAAAAGGTTAAAGGCACCAAGTCCAGCCTGTATATGTGATATGTTAGTAGCTGAGTGTGGGTGGGGCCCGATTCTCCTAGTAGTCAAGTGTGGGCGGGGCCCAAATCTCGTAATGTTATTTGAGTATAGTTATGTGCCTGCTTGATAGAGTTAAAGATACTTGTTGTATGTATGATACTTGTATGCATGATAGTAGCTCAGTGTGGTCGGGGCCCGAATCTCGTAGATAGCAGAGTGTGGGCGGGGCCCGAATCTCCTAGACAGCAGAGTGTAGGCGGGGCCCGAATCTCTTAGACAACAGAGTATGGGCAGGGCCCGAATCTCCCAAACAGCAGAGTGCGGGCAGGGCTCGAATCTCCATGAGAGTGAGTGGGGATTGTATCTCCTAGTTGCATGTTATATGTATGGTATGTGTTAGTTTTGGGAGACTCACTAAGCTTCGTGCTTACAAGTTTTCATTTTTTGTTTTAGGTACTTCGGTTTTCAAAAGAGGAGCTCGGGATGATTGCAGTGCACACACCACTTGTTTAGCCTGGGATGTTTATACTCTGATATATTTGACAGATGTTATGTTACACGACTTATGATTTTCATATGATGAATGATAATTATGGTTTTATTAATGGATTTAAAATGGAATTTTTGGTCTGTATTTTTTGGAGGTTACAAGTTGGTATCAGAGTCTTGGTTTAAGGGATTCAGGCACACTTTCGGGTATGTCTGAACTCAAACTAAGGGTTTGGTATAAAAGTTTTCAAAAGAAAAACCAGGCTTGTAAAAGGATTTTGAGAAAAGAAAGGAATTTTAGAAAAGCAAGAGAATTTTGAAAACGAGAAAAGGGTGTGGTGCATGCAATCAACCGAGCTCAAGTAAGTACTCCCAAATTACATATAAAAGTTTATGTTATGATATGTGTACCAGCTTTATGAGAATTGCATGCTAGATTAAGGCTAAGGATCTAAGAAGGATGCCTTATGTGCCTGTTATGTGTTTCAGTTTTATGAGAACTGCATGCTAGTACAGATTAGTTAGGATCATAGCCTGAGTAGTATATGCTTGATTATGTGTACTCAATGTCCGAATGATGTTTGCTTTGTGCTTTTAGGAGTTCTGGTTGTCTTTCACTAACTAGTAAATGAATATGTTAAGTTACATATTGCAAGGAGTAAATAATTTCAGAAGGTTAGGTCTAGCTCTATTTCGCAGCTCTTGTTTGAGTCTAACCATTGTAGGGTAGGATCTCTCATTCAAAGAGTTATCTAGTCTGAGTAATATGTAACAGTATTCGCAAGCTAGTTAGGGGAAGAAACATGGACTTCTTATGCACCTGATGGCGGAGAGTGGGATGGTGATTACCCTAGGGCAAGCCTAGGATGAGAGTAGCAGAGAGCAATATCAGTTGGTGGAGTGAAGGAAGTTCATGAGGAAAGTACGGATAGATGTGGAAGGTAGTATGGGCATGTACTACTGAAAGCAGAGGATCCATACTCGAATCAAGGAAGGCTGAGATGAATCCAGGAAACTTGTAGTGTGCGAGATCCCTCAAGTTATGATGAGTATTATGATGTTAGTGATGGTATATTACCGAGCATAGTGACGCTATATGGTAGACCAGATGGCAATTCTACTGCCAGCGAGGGATCAGGCTCGGACTCTGGAGCTGGACAGCTTGATGGTCAGATGAGGGAGTTCATTCCATCTAAGAGTATGTGCAATATCATTCATTTCATATGAGAGTACGCGCAATATCAATTACCAGACTCCTGTGATCTTCAGTATGATCAAGGAGGGTATTTTAGAGATTTGTGATGAGAGGCTGAGTGCATTCTTCACTGAGATAGCAGCCGTGATACGGACACATACATTGATGATTCAGGAATTTTGAGCTTATGAAGCTCCAGATTATCATGGGGCTAGGGACCCCATTGCTAGTAGCAGATGGTTGGCAGATGTCGCCAATGCTTTTCATACCAGCTATTGTCTCGAAAGGGAACAAGATCCGATTTACTTCCTGTCTCCTGAAGTACAGAGCATGCGATTGATAGGAAGAGGTTGGTAGTGACTTGAGTGGTGAAGCGGTTGATGCTATGGTTGAAGGGTTTTGAGCATTTTAACACTCCTAAGGTGTGCATGCAACCCTAGAAACCTTAAATCTATGTTTTCTCTATTATACGTGCAAAATTTCATTCTTCCAAGGTTTCATCCTAACTAGCATATCATGAAGTGTATGTAATACAAAAATCTAATAGAATGACATACCTTTTCTTGTAGCTTGATTCCTTAAGCCTTTAAGATCCTTGCACCCCAAGTGTGATGCCTCAAATGCTTCACACAACACCACCAACAAATGGAAGAACTTGAGAGAAGTATCCTTGCACTCAAAATCGACTAGCCCTCT
Source organism: Lactuca saligna (assembly GCF_052625555.1). Classification (NCBI taxonomy): domain Eukaryota; kingdom Viridiplantae; phylum Streptophyta; class Magnoliopsida; order Asterales; family Asteraceae; genus Lactuca; species Lactuca saligna. Next base: position 60,221,644 of record NC_136417.1, on the reverse strand, counting down.
TTTCTTATCGCTTAGGTGCCAATTTTGGTAGCCTTAGGGTCTCTTATATAGTGTGGTAAACTATGGTTACACATGTAAAACCTAATGACCTTCCATATCCCTCATGCTCCATGGGTTAAAACCTCCATGGAGTATCCATGGGTCACCACATGGGTTTAGCCCAACATGAAGAACTATGGATCATTAGCGCCCACTTTATAAGAATGAATGATTTACCAAATCAACCTCTTATATTTAATTAGTCTCTTTTGATCACATAATTCATTCCAAACTAATTATTGCTTAATACTAATTAAATAATATTATTTCATATTAATATATTAGAACTTATAATATATTAACAAATCATAGATATCCTCTTCTCAAAAGTCCATCATATAGATTGTTCCAGTGCCATGCAACCCAATTGGACCATGCTACTCTTGGGTCAAGTACATACCAATTATAGTTATGGGCTTAGACACTAAATCCAACAGTCTCCACTTCGATAAGTCTAATAACTATAACTGCAAGTATGAATTAAAACATCGACTAGCAATCATAGCTCTTAAAAGCCTCTGTCAAACTCAGACGCTCCATTTTAGATAAATGATCATATAATCCTTTGTTCAAGACATCAGCTGGACAAATACATGGAACAACGTCATACTTATTGTTAAGCAGTTTGTTTCTTGGTTTTCGATTTGTTTGACATAGAACTTAATCGAACATATCAATTTAGTTTTGACCGGGCCCGGTACATAGGTCAAAACAAAATCATCGAGGGGCCCAAGATATCGCATTTAATCCTCCAAGGACTAAAAGGAACAGATAAACTTCGATAGTATATGCTTGTAATAACTATTTATCAAATTGTACACAACAACATGCTTTATAATATCGAGTTACCGATGCGTTGTCGTACTATCAATGTACAACAAATTCATAGTCAACAACTCATATATCTAGGTTTGAAGACTTATATGATATTATCGTCTCACGATCACTCGAGATAAATTCCATGAAGTGATACAAGTGAGCGCGGGTTGAATCCAATACTAAAACCTTATGAGACTCATGAATGTTGCAACAAACTTGCTATGTCTAATACCATTGAGACAAATCTTCAAACCAAATTCATGATAGTCTTGATTCAATACCTACTTCCAAAGTATGATCGACTGTGGATAGTTTGAATAATATGATATACCATAACATAATTATTGTGGAAGTCAAAACTGAAGGGTTTTGAGCATTCTAACACTCCTAAGGTGTATATGCAACCCTAGAAACCTTGGATCTATGTTTTACTAAGATACATGCAAATTTGATTTTCCAAGGTTCTTAACCTAACTAGCATGACATGGGGAACTTTTAACCATAATAGCTAGTTAAAGTACATACCTTTTGTTGTTTGGATTCCTTGAGAACCTTGTGAGCCTAGCACCTCAAGTGTGATGCCTTAAATGTCTCACACAACACCACAACACTTGGAATAACCTTGAGAGAAGTTTACTAACACTTAAAATTCGGCTATCCCTCTTGTACTTTCTTGTAGTGGCCGATTTTGCTAGTCATGGGGTCTTTATATAGTTGTGTCACAAGTAGGGTTACACCATGTAAACCCTAATTGTCATTGCTTTCCATATTCCATGATCCATGGGTTTATAACCTCCATGGACTATCCATGGAGCACCTTATGGGTTTAGCACAATTCATATAAACCATGGATCATTAGCCCACTATACAAGAATGGATTATTTACACAATCAACCCCATATATTTAATTAGTCTCTTTTTGATCACTTAATTCCAAATTAATTCTTTGATCAATACTAATTAAATAATATTTTTAATATATTAGAACTTATAATATATTAATAATCCTTAAGTGTCATTTCTCTCATTTAGTCTATCCAAGTGTTGCAATGCCATGCAACTCAAATGGACCATGTCAAGTACATTCCAGAAATAGTTATGAACTTAGACACCTAATCCAATAGTATCCCACTTGGATAAGTCTAATAATTACAACTGCAAGAATGACTTGAGGAACCGATCAGCAATCGTAGCTCTTTCAAGGTCTCGTGGAACTGAGGTGATTATGATATGCCATTTAAGATAAGTGATCATATAATCCTCTGTTCTACATGTCATCTGGACAAATACATGGAACAATGTCTTACTTATTGTCCAACAGTTTGTTTCCCGAATTCTGATTTGTTTGACATAAAACTTAATCGAACACATCAATTTAGTTCTGACCGGGCCCGATACATAGGTAAAAAAATCATCGAGGGGACCAGATATTGCTTCTAATCCAAGAAGGAATAGATAAAATTCGACTTATATGCTTGTTCTACCATTCGTTGAATTATACACAAAGGCACGTTTTATAACATCAAGTTACCAATGCGTTTTTCGTACAATCAATGTACAACCAACTCATTGGTTTGAAGACTTATATGATATTATCGTCTCACGATCACTCGAGATAAATTCCATGAAGTGATACAAGTGAACGTGGGTTGAATCCAAAACTCAAAACTTATGAGCACTCATGAGTATTGTAGCAACTCTTGCTATGTCCAACAACTTAGACATCTACAAGCCAACTCAAGACAGTCTTGATTCATATCTACTTCCAACATATGACCGACTGTGGAGAATTTGAATAATATGATATACCATAACATAATATTTTGGAAGTCAAAACATGAAAAATTGAAATGATAGTAAACGATTGACAAAAGATAGCAGCACTTATACTAATAAAGAAACAACAACTTTTATTTATCATCAAATGTCAATTACACTTTACAAATTTCAAAGCTATCTAAATATTGAAACTAGTATCATCCTTTAGCCCTATGCGCCTCGCATACTGAAGATGCTTAACCTTACCCAGTCCCTTCGTGAGGGGATCTGATAGGTTCTCATTCGATGATACCCTCTTTTCCACGAGGAGTCCTTTTTCTATTCGATGTCTGATGAAATGGTATTTTCTGTCGATGTGTCTGGATCTTCCGTGATCCCTTGGTTCCTTGGCTAAGGCAACTGCACTGTCAGTATAACAGAAACTCTCCATAGGCTCCTTTATAGCCGGTACAACTCCAAGGTCTCCAATGAAGTTCTTTAGCCATATAGCCGCCTTTGCTACCTCGTTTGTTGCTATATACTCTGATTCGCAAGTTGAATCAGCCACTGTCTCCTACTTGGAGCTCTTCCAAGTAATTGCTCCTCTATTTGAGGTAAAGACCCAGCCTGACTGAGAGCAGAAATTATCCTTATCAGTCTGGAAGCTATCATCACTATACCCTACTACTCTCAAGTCATCACTCCTACCGAGGGTAAGGACCCAGTCCTTAGTCCTCCGTAGGTACTTAAGAATGTTCTTTACTGCAATCGAGTGAGCCTTGCCAGTGTTCCCCTGATATCTGCTGACCATGCTCAACGCAAAAGCCACATCAGGATGAGTACAAGTTATAGCATGCATGATTAAGCCTACAACGGAGGCATATAGTACTCGACTCATCTCAGCTATCTCAGCCTTTGTAACTCTACATTCTTGGAATTCGGCATGCTGAACCTATTCAGCACCATATCCAAGTAAGTACTATGACTAAGTCCAATTAGTCTTAACTCATGTCTCTTAAAATTCTTATCCCTAGGATATATGCAGCTTCTCCTAGGTCCTTCATAGCGAAACACTTCCTAATCCAGGACTTAACCTCCTGCAAAGTTCAGATGTCATTTCCCATGAGTAGTATGTCATCCACATAAAGTACCAAAAAGCTAACTATACTCCCACTAGCCTTGACATATACACAAGATTCATCTTCGCTCCTCGAAAAGCCAAACTTTTTGACTTTCTCATCGAAACAAATATTCCATCTGCGAGGTGCTTGTTTCAATCCATAGATGGATTTCTCAAGCTTACACACTCTATTAGGGTACTCTGTGCTGACAAAACCCTCTAGCTGACTCACGTAAACTTCCTCAGCCAACTTTCCATTAAGGAAAGCGATTTTGACATCCATTTGCCATATTTCATAGTCATGAAATGCAGCAGTTGCTTGCATAACCCTAATAGACTTAATCTTAGCAATGTTAATTATAGAAAACAAAAGGTCTTAATTAGGAAAAAGTTGTTTTGCTATAATTAAGGGAGAGGAAATTATACTTCATCTCAAATCTAAAAACTTAGATTGAGGTTTTAATCATATTTAGTCAAGGATATATATATATATGAATTTCATGTTGGAATGGCTCAACATAAGGAAATTCTATATATGGGTCCATTATTTGCGTTCTAAAATTCGATTATGATTACGACATCCTTTTTCATAATCTGAATTATGAGAACTTGGCAAATTGAAATGGAAACATTATAGCAAAAGACTGGTTTAGTCTTTATGTGAGACATCATGAATCGTGTCCCAGATGCTTCAGATATAGGATCGATTACATGTGCTATATTAATCCTTTCTAAAATTTTCCAAATGCCTGGGGTATTAAGAAGGTAAAAGGTCTAGAACTGGATATGACTAAAAGGATTAAACAGTTGTCGAGGACAATCTAAGGTTTACCAAATATTGGTTGCTCAAGGACAGTTGGAAGTATAGTGATAATTCTGGAAGGACCATATTGACATAATCTGTAAGGAGGCAACTCTTGTTCAAAAGTGATAGTCAAAATGGAATCTGAAAATGTTTCAAAGTTAGAAATTATTCAATCTATGTAAGATTAGGAAACTTAATGCAAGAAGGATGTTTCCAAGGAGCTGATCTCCTTTGGAATGCTCTGTAATGGTTGTTGTCAAGTCTTTCTGACTTTGTGCATAATCATTACAAGAGGATCAATGCATATAAGTTTAGAATCTAACAGATTTCAGAAAATGGCATGAATTTGGAATTCTTGCATTTGCAGTAAGGATTTGGGACTGTGAAAAGAGGATCATTGGAGTTATGTTCAATTGATCTATTTCACAAAGTAAAGATCATAGACAAACATAGTAAGCATACTTGGTGTATGGCATGACTAGTGTTTAGAAAGCATAGAGTACATGCTCGAAGCATGGGACAACTATTGTTTTAAATTCAAGAATAAAGTTGATATCTAAAACAGTATACAATGAATAATGTGTAATCATATGGTGATACATAAAAGGTGTTTTATTTATGCTCATAGGTTTTGATACCATATTGGAGTCAATTATTATTGTGTTTCACTTTGCATGTTTTAACTTCCAGAATAACTGGGTCATTGTTCTGGATGACTAAGTTATTCAAACCTTCCACAATAGGTCATATGTTGGAAGTAGATATGAATTAATAATGTCATGGGTTGGCTTGTAGAGGTCTAAGATGTTGGACAAAGGGCTACAACACTCATAAGTGTTCATAGGTTCTGAGTATTTGATTCAACCCGTGCTCATTGGAATTACTTCGTGGATTTTATCACGAGTGATCATAAGACGATAATATCTTATATTCTTCAAACCTAGAGATATGAGTTGTTACTATAAGTTGGTTATACATTGATTGCACGAAAACGCATTCAGTAACTCGATGTTATAAAACGTGCCTTTGTGTATGATTCAACAAATAGTAGAACAAGCCATATGAGTCGAAGTTTATCCATTCCTTTTACCTTCGGGATAAAAGCGATATCTATGGGCCCCTCGATGATTTGGTGATGACAAATGTAAGTGCTCGGCCGGGCCAGGACTGATTTTATTTGTTTAATTAGTCAGTCGTCATAAATCGGAAATTGGGAAACAACGAATGGACAGAGAGAATGATTATAATCCATGTCTCAGTCCATATGATATCTAGAATGGAGGAATATATGATCCCTTATCTAATGGACAAGTCATTGAAAAAAAGTCGGAGTTCATCGACAAGGTCAGAGTTCGACAGAAGCTTTTGAGAGCTATGATTGCCAGTTGGTTCTTGAAGTCATACGCGATAATTTTTTGAAACTTATCTAACTGGGAGACTATTGGATTAATGTCTAAGTCCATAACTATAATTGGTAAGACTTGACCCGACCCGACATGGTCTATTTGGGTTGCATGGCATCATGCATTTGGATAGACTATAATGAGAGAAATAACACTTAAGGTTTGTTAATATCTTATAAGTTCTAATATATTAATAAGGTTATTTAATTAGTATTGATCAATAGTTAATTAAGTGATCAAAAGGAGACTAATTAAATATATGGGTTGATTGTGTAAATCATTCATTCTTATATATGTGGGCTTGTGATCCAAGATTCCTTGTGTTGGACTAAGTCCATGGGGTGACCCATGGATACTCCATGGAGGTTAAAATCCATGGAGAATAAGTAATGGGTAAAGTTATGAGTTACATGGTGTAACCCTAATAGCCACCATATAAAAGAATCCCATGGCTCAAGAAATCGGCCACTATGAGATGAATGAAAAGGCTAGCCGATTACATGAAGTGTGTATGTTCTCTCAAGTTATTCCAAGTGTATTTGGTGTTGTGTGAACCATTTATGGTGTCACACTTGGGGCACTAGGCACTCAAGCTTCATGAAGACTTTCTACTTTAAAGAGGTATGTAATTCTAACTTGATATATTCATATGAAACATGTTATTATGCCGGTTAGGATGAATACCTTGGAAAGTTCATATTTGCATGTATAATAGAGAAAACATAGATCCAAGGTATTTAGGGTTTCATGTACACTTAGGAGTGTTAGACTGATCAAAACCCAACAGTATTATGCTATGAGTTATTTAGACCGGGTCGGAAGGTCCAACGATATATGAGGCCAGAAGGCTCAACCAGACCGAACCAGAGGGTCCAACGAGCTAGACCGGACCTAAGGGTCCAACGAGTTGCAGGACCGGAAGGTCATCATGGGTAGGACCGGAAGGTCTACCAGAGTTGTGGAGCCAGAAGGTCCACTGAGACACATCCACCGGAAGATCTTGTCGAGCCATAGCCTCGAGTGGCTAGATATATGTATGTGGTATTTTGGGGAACTCACTAAGCTTCGTGCTTACAGTGTTATGTGTTATGTGTTGCATGTTTTTCAGGATCGCGGAATGACACCAACTTGATTGTACACACCAGAGAAAGAGTTATGTTTTGAGGATCCTGGATTATTAATTAATCAAACATGGAGTAGTGTTTTGTAAATTGAACAAACGAGATTTTATACAATATGTTATGAAAAGTATGCGTTTTAAAAAAAACAGATTTGTTTGAAAAGTTACATCATTATAAAACTATCATCCGACTTTAGGTCAAATGACTCCAAGACTCCATCCTTTTGGAGTTGGCCTGCGTTTCTTGCTTGCATATCCAAGACGACAATGCCACAATGATTCTTTATCCAACTTAGTGGAAGAATCAATTCACAACACATTATTTCCTAGGTTATTTACAACCGACGCAACTTCATACACACCATCACAAGGTAATGCTTTAAAATAAAGAACTTTATTAAAGAAAGCATTAATGCCACCACATTCATTATCAAAAGATAAGGTAAACCCTTGTTTGTACAAAGCATGAAAGGAATTAATATTTCTCGCCATTTCAGACGAGTAAGAACATTTATTAAAATCTAATGTTATCCCACTACTTAGCAACAAAGTATAAACTCCAATCTTGGTGACAGGTGATGCTTTCTTATTCCCCATGATTAAGCTTATCTTCCTATGCTCCACATCCTCACTTCTTTTTAGTCCCTGCAAATCAGAACAAATATGAATACTACAACCGGTATCAAGGATCCAAGAATTAGAATGGGGTGAGTTATTAGACAATATAGTGTAAATACACGCATGCTTGGGTTTTACTTTCCCATCCTTAACATCTTGAAGATACTTTGGATAGTTTCGCTTACAGTGCTACTTTTCATGGAAACAGAAGCATTCAGCCTCTTTAGGGTTGGCAAAAGGAGTGACAAAACCTTTCTTGGTTCCACTTGAAGAGGATCCATCAAGGGACTTTCCCTTGGTACCCTTCGAAGGGCTCTTCCTCTTCTTCCCTTTGCCTTTCCCGATTGCCAAGATAGGGTTGCGTTAGGAGTAGGAGTGGTAACAACCGATTTACCCTTAAGACCACTTTCGGCGGTCTTCAAGAGTCCTTGAAGTTTGCTGAGTGTAACTTCCTCCTTGTTTATGTGGTATGTCATTCGAAATTGATCACAACAAGAAGGTAAGTAGTGCAAAATGATGTCAATTGCCAACTCCTCGGGGAAGTTCACATTTAGCTTTAGCAAACGGTCCACATACCTTTGCATTTTCTCTTAGTGGCCTGTGATGGGTTCACCATCCTTCATTTGGGTTGTTATCATGGAGTAGATGATGTCATACCTCTCTTGGCGAGCACTTTGATGGTAGCGGTCCATTAAGTCCTAGTGCATCTCAAAAGAGTAATAGTCCTCATAGGACTTTTGGAGCTTGGCTGTCATCGTGGCCAACATGATACATGCCACTTTAGTGGCATCTATTTCATTAGTCCGGAATTCAGCGATCTCCTCAGAAGTAGCAAACGACTCATCAAGTTCCTTAAGCTCCCTGTCGAGGAGATATTCCTTATCCTCGTAACGAGTGACCATCCTGATGTTCCGGATCCAATCCATAAAGTTGGAATCATTGAAGATGACTCTCCCATAAAGGTTCATGTGAAAGAAGGATTTGGTAGGGTTTGAGCCAGAAGCAACATTGTTAGAAGACATTTGAAAAAGAAAGACAAGTTTAGATTAGATATAAAGATAATCCTTAATAAGACACCCAAATGTAATATTAAGGCTAGGACCTAACACAATATTTTATAACTTAGAAGAGGGATACCGTAATCCAAGCTATAAAATATTTGAAGGTAGGTGAATGACGATTCACCAATTTCCACCATGAAAAACGAAATAAATTATTAGGTTTTAATTGGTTTTGAAACTCTTAGATTCTTTGAGATTCATTGAACTTTTCAATGACATGTGTCAATCTCGAGTGTGCCCTTCAAGTGTGTGATTAGGATGCCGAGGATCACAAAACAAGGTGTGAAGTAAGCATGCAAATTACTTGGCACTCTTAATGTTTATCACTCAATCGATGTGCCAGTTAACCACACGCACTCCATCGACCTATGATAAACCTTAAGCCACCCTTTGCCTACCTTGTTAAGTCCAGGTTAGTGTGTCGGTTAACCACACATGCTCCACTAACAACTTAAGCAAAGTGCAAAGTGTAATTTCATGGGTTAGCACCTTATTCACATTTTCCTAAAGAAACTAAGATTGGGATTTTTTTTTCTAAAACATTTAGTTACTTTACAGTCATCATACTTTTAATGAGGATTTAAAGTCATTGTCCTACCCGTTCAGCTAATAACCCTCCACCAGTCAAGGAAGCAGCGGGTGAGAGTGGACACTCATTAAGCTGTCATTTTGTAGGCAACAACCTTATACCCCCACCCCTAATAGACTGGCTTCGTGAAGGAGGCCTACTAACAGTAAAACGGCTTTTGTTCTAATATAAATAAATAAATAAATATTATATATATATAAACTTATAATCTTATAAAGTCTAAGGGTTGAATTTTAACTTTTAAAATTCTAGGGGTTGGAACTAAAGTTTTTAAAGAGACTTTACATGTTCCAAAACTCGAGGGCAAGTTTTGTAACTTTCAAAACTTTTCATCTTTCATAACGTATGAGTTAATGGTTTATTAAAATGAGAAACTTTTCATTTTAGGTAACATATGTGTTTAATAATGTACTTTAAAAGAGTGACTTTTGGTAATCCATAACTTGAGGACAAATTATGGATTCCATTAAAACACATCAAGATCAAGAATTAAACTAACAAGCAAGTTACAAATAATTCCTATGATCTTTTAAACTCATAAGTTCATGAATATTCATATCAACAATTTTAAGAATCATAATTAACCATACAAAACTTGAAATTTTGATATTAGCCATTGAAAATGGATTAGCATAACCATTACACCATGTAAAACAGGTTTTATAACACCAAAACAGTATATGGTAATGTTTCTAGTCCATTTGCAGTAGCAAAAGTCAAAAAACTGCACTTTGAAAAGCCAACTCGTTGAGTGCATGAACTGACTCGGCGAGTTGGTTGAATATAGTCATGGACTCGTCGAGTCCCCCCATGGACTCGGCGAGTTCACTCAGGCAGAAAGCAGTTTTGTCGATTTTCTTAAGAAGTTAGCATCAAGTATCAAGTAAACAAGCCTAGGCTCTGATACCACTAAAGGGTTTCGTGCATTCTAACACTCCTAAGGTGTACATGCAACCCTAGAAACCTTAAATCTATGTTTTACTGAGATACATGCAAATTTGATTTTCCAAGGTTCTTAACCTAACTAGCATGGCATGGGGAGCTTTTAACCATAATATCTAGTTGAAGTACATATATTTTGTCGTTTGGATTCCTTGAGAACCTTGTGAGCCTAACACCTCAAGCTTGATTCCTCAAATGTCTCACACAACACCACAACACTTGGAATAACCTCGAGAGAAGTTCACTAACACTCAAAATTCGGCTAGCCCTCTTGTACTTGCTTGTAGAGGCCGATTTTGCTAGTCATGGGGTATTTATATACTTGTGTCTGTAACAGCTCAAATTTTCAAATAAAATTTTCATTTAAAATAAAACATCATTGTTCGACAAAAGAATTTATTCCAAGTTTATTGCAAAAATATAAATAACGAATCCCCAAGATCTCCAACAATGGGAGTGTGTACGTGTCACGCCGGCGCCTTCCCACGGTCATCACTAGTACCTGAAAAACATAAACACAACTGGTAAGCATAAATGCTTAGTGAGTTCCCCAGTATACGACTTACCCACATACGCCTTCCGGCCCGGACCTTTCGGTCCACATAACATTGCCTTCCGGCCCGTAACATAATCGCCTTCCGGCCCATAACATATCGCCTTCCGGCCCGTATTATATTGCCTTCCGGCCCATAGTATTTTGCCTTCCGGCCCATAATAGTATAAAACATAACACATATAACATATCACACATAACACATAAGTCATACATCATACCGTTCTTTCTATCACATAAAGTCTCGCCTTTCGGCCCGTATAAGCATACTTCACATATAAAGCATCTACCTCTCTAGACATAGCATAAATATAACACATACGACCTTCCGGTCACGCAGTCAAACCCTTCTGGGTGAAGTATAGTGAGAAGACTCACCTCGTAGTATGCAAGCTATAAACCCTTCGAGCTACTCGCACTCGATCCGCTAATCTGCAAGCTCCCTATAATACCACATACCTTTATTAATGATCTTATCAAACAAGACAACTGACCCTACTAAATTACATACAGGTCAACGGTCAACTTGACCGGACTCGTCGAGTGCAAAGGCAACTCGGCGAGTCTAGACACCCCGACTCCACTCGCCGAGTCTAAAGAACGACTCGACGAGTTCCAGTAGGTCTTCAAGCTACTCGCCGAGTCTGAAGAACAACTCGGCGAGTCCTAGTGAATCTTCAAGCTACTCGCCGAGTCTGATCATTGGACTCGGCGAGTCCTCGCCATGCAGTCAATCAACTGCCTCCTGTAATTCGCATGATTCCGTAATATATAGATATGGGGCTTCCTGGACCTTCACATATACTATTACAGGGGTTTAAACACTTGTAACAACACTATAATCTATCAAATCCTTAAATGGGTTTCCTAAACCCTAGATTCGTATACAACGCCAAAACTACAGAAATGATCCGAGGATTACCTGGAAAACGTGTTCCCTGTGTCCCCAACCTTCAGAGCTCGACCCCTTGAACCTCCTTTGATCACCACCTTGCCTCTCCTTGTCTAACAACCTCTTCAAGCTTCCACTAGCCCTCACCCTTGCTCCAGATGCCCACAGACTCCTAAGTTATCTTCAATCGGCCAAAAGACGAGACATGACGGCCCTCAAGACATTATATACGATCCAGAATTAAAACGGCTAGGGTTTCAGCTGAACAGCGTCGACTCGCCGAGTCCCTAATGGACTCGTCGAGTCCAGTCGCGAATCTGTGTCCAAGACCGTGGTCCTACTCGGCGAGTCAGGCACCAACTTGCCGAGTCCCCTCCTAATTATGCCCCAAAAATAGTTTAAAGCAATACCTAAAATTCCGGGCTGTTACAGTGTCACAAGTAGGGTTACACCATGTAAGCCCTAATTGTCATGTATTTCCATATTCCATGATTCATGGGTTTATAACCTCCATGGACTATCCATGGTACACCTTATGGTTTTAGCCTAATTCATATAAACCATGGATCATTATCCCACTATACATGAATGGATGATTTACACAATCAACCCCATATATTTAATTAGTCTATTTTTATTCACTTAATTCCAAATTAATTCTTTGATCAATACTAATTAAATAATATTATTAATATATTAGAACTTATAATATATTAATAATCCTTATGCGTCCTTTCTCTCGTTTAGTCTATCCAAGTGTTGCAATGCCATGCAGCCCAAATGGACCATGCCAACCGGGTCAAGTACATTCCAGAAATAGTTATGAACTTAGACACCTAATCCAACAGTCTCCCACATGAATAAGTCTAATAACTATAACTGCAAGAATGACTTCAGGAACCGATCAACAATCTTAGCTCTTTCAAGGTCTCGCGGAACTAAGATGATGATGATACGCCATTTAAGATAAGTGATCATATAATCCTCTATTCTAGATATCAGATGGACAAATACATGGAACAATGTCTTACTTATTGTCCAATAGTTTGTTTCCCAATTTCCGATTTGTTTGACATAGAACTTAATTGAACACATCAATTTAGTTTTGACCACGCTCGGTACATAGGTCAAAACAAAAATAATCGAGGGGCCCATATATCACTTCTAATCCAAGAATGAAAAGATAAGCTTCGACTCATATGCGTGTTCTACTATTCGTTGAACTATGCACAAAGGCGCATTTTATAACATCGAGTTACCAATGCATTTTCGTACAATCAATGTACAAGCAAATCATAGTTAACAACTTATATCTCTAGGTTTCAAGACTTATATGATATTACCGTCTCACGATCACTCGAGATAAATTCCATGAAGTGATGGAAGCGAGCGTGAGTTGAATCCAACTCTCAGAACTTATGAGCACTCATGAGTGTTGTAGCAACTCTTGCTATGTCCAACAAATTAGACATCTACAAGCCAACTCATAACAATCTTGATTTATATCTACTTCCAACATATGACCGACTGTTGAGAATTTGAAAAATATGATATACAATAGCATAAATATTCTGGAAGTCAAAACATGCAAAATTGAAATGATAGTAAACGATTATCAAAAGATAGCAACACCTATACTTATAAATAAACAACAACTTTTATTTATCATCAAATGTCAATTACACTTTACAAATTTCAAAGCCATCTAACTACTAAAACTAATATCTTCCTTTATCCCTATGCGTCTCGCATGCAGAAGATGCTTAACCTTACCCAGTCCCTTCGTGAGGGGATTTGCTGGGTTCTCATCCGATGATACCCGCTTTTCCACAAGGAGTCCTTCTTCTATTCGGTGTTTGTTGAAATGGTATTTTATGTTGATGTATCTGGATCTTCCATGATCCCTTGGTTCCTTGGCTAACGCAACTGCACTTTCACTATCACAGAAAATATCCATAGTCTCCTTTATATCCGGTACAACTCCAATGTCTCCAATGAAATTCTTTAGCCATATAGCCTCCTTTGTTTCCTCGCTTGCTGCTATATACTCTGATTCACAAGTTGAATCAGCCGCTGTCTCCTGCTTGGAGGCTTTCCAAGTAATTTCTCCTCCGTTTAAGGTAAAGACCCAACCTGACTGAGAGCGGAAATTATCCCTATCAGTTTGGAAGCTACCATCACTATACCCTACTACTCTCAAGTCATCACTCCCACCGAGGGTAAGGACCCATTCCTTACTCCTCCGCAGGTACTTAAGAATGTTCTTTACCGCAGTCTAGTGATCCTTGCCAGGGTTCCCCTAATATCAATTGACCATGCTCAACGCAAAAGCCACATCAGGATGAGTACAAGTCATAACATAAATGATTGAGCCTACAGCAGCATCATACGGTACTTGACTCATCTCAACTATCTCAGCCTCTGTACTCGGGCTCTGAGTCTTATTCAATCCAACGTTACTCTAGATCGGTAACTCTCCTTTCTTGGAATTCTGCATGCTGAACCTATTCAGCACCTTATCCAAGTAGGTACTCTAACTAAGTCCAATTAGTCTTTTACTCCTGTCTCTCAAAATTCTTATCCCTAGGATATAGGCAGCTTCTCCAAGGTCCTTCGTAGCGAAACACTTCCCAAGCTAGGAATTAACCTCCTATAAAGTTGGGATATCATTTCCCATGAGTAGTATGTCATCCACATACAGTACCAAAAGGCTAACTATACTCCCACTAGCCTTGACATATACACAAGATTCATCTTCGCTCCTCGAAAAGCCAAACTCTTTGACTTTCTCAGCGAAACAAAGATTCCATCTGCGAGGTGCTTGTTTCAATCCATAGATGGATTTCTCAAGCTTACACACTCTATTAGGGTACTCTGTGCTAACAAAACCCTTTGGGTGACTCATGTAAACATCCTTAGCCAACTTTCCATTAAGGAAAGCGGTTTTGACATCCATTTTCCATATTTCATAGTCATGAAATGCAGCAATGGCTAACATAACCCTAATAAACTTAATCTTTGCTACTGGTGAAAAGATCTCATCATAATGAACTCCCAAATTTTTAGAAAAGCCATTTGCAACCAGTCACGCTTTATAAGTGTGTACATTACCATCCATATCGATCTTCTTCTTAAAGATCCATTTGCACCCGACTGTCTTACGACCTGGTACATTGTTAACCAAGTTCCAAAGTTGATTGAAATATATGGATTGTATCTCGTTGTCCATAGCCTATTTCCATTTAGCAGACTCAGGGCTTGCCATGTCTTCCGTGTAGCTATTAGGTTCATCCAGACGTATCAGTGTGTATCACTGATAAGTGTATCACCTTCCGCAGTAATATGAAAACCATAGTAATGCTCAGGTACATTCCTAACTCTCATGGAACGCCTCAGAGGTACAAACTCATCAGTCGGATCAACAGGAGTTTCCTCCTCGGGTTGATTGCTAGGGTTTAAGGTTCCTTCACCACTTGACTCTTGAATTTCTTCAAGGTCGATTTGACTCCCACTGTTTCCTTGGCTTATGAACTCTCTCTCACGAAAGACTCCTTCCTTGCTACAAAGACCACATTATCATTGGGTCTGTAGAAGAGGTAACCAAGTAGGTACTTTGACTAAGTCAAATTAGTCTTTTACTCCTGTCTCTCAGTATCCTTATCCCAAGAATATAGGTATCTTCTCCGAGGTCCTTCAGAGCGAAACACTTCCAGTTCCCAAGCCAAGACTTAACCTCCAGCAAGGTCGGGATGCCATTTCCTATGTGTAGTATGTCATCCACATACAATACCTGAAAGCTAGCTTTGACTCCCACTAGATTTGACATATACACATGACTCATCCTCGCTTCTCGAAAAACCAAATTCCTTGACTTTCTCATCAATACAAAGATTCCATCTGCGAGATGTTTGTTTCAATCCATAGATGGATTTATCAAACTTACACACTATATTTGGGTAATTTTCATCGACAAAACCTTATGGCTGACTCATGTAAACATCCTCAACCAACTTTTCATCAAGGAAAGCGGTTTTGACATCCATTTGCCATATCTCATAATCATGAAATGCAACAATGGCTAGCATAACCCTAATAGACTTAATCTTTGGTACTGGTGAGAAGGCCTCATCATAATCAACTCCCGGAGTTTGAGTAAAACCCTTCATAACCAGTCACGCCTTATAAGCGTGTACATTCCCATCCATTTCGGTCTTCTTCTTGAAGATCCATTTGCACCCAACTGTCTTACGACCCGGTACATTGTCAACCAAGTTCAAAACTTGATTGTCATACATAGATTAAATCTCGATTTCCATAGCCTCTTTCCATTTAGCAGACTCGGGTCCTGCCATGGCTTCGTTGTAGTTATTAGGTTCATCAAAATTTATCAGTGTGCTATCACTGATGTATGTGTCACCCTCAGATGTTATATAAAAACCATATAACACAGGTGGAAAACTAACTCTACTGGAACACCTCAGTGGTACGAACTTGTCAATCAGCTCTATAGGAGTTTCCTCCTTAGGTTGATCGCTAGTGTTTGAGGTTCCCTCACCGCTTTACTCTTGAAGTTCTTCAAGGTCAATCTGCCTCCTACTGTCTCCTTAGCTTATGAGCTCCCTTTCACAAAAACTACTCTCCTCACAACGAATACGGCATTGTCGCTCGGCCTGTAGAATAGATATGTAACACCGTAAATTTTCGAAACAAATTTTTCAATTTTTATAAAACATAATTCCATTGATATTCATTAAACAACCATTTTAATTATCCAAACAAGACAATACAAAATCCCAAGATCATGATATCAAGCTCCGAATGTGTGTGTGTACGGATCAAGCCGGCGCCTTCCCGCGGTCGTCACTAGTACCTGGAACAATAACATCAACACTGTAAGCACAAGGCTTAGTGAGTTCCCCAAAATACTACATATAACACATATTAGCCACTCGAGGCTATAACTCTGTGGGTCCGTGCACCCAAACTCTGTGAACCCTCAGGTTCTAACTCTGTGAACCTTCCGGTTCTAACTCTGTAAACATGCACAGCATCAAACACATAGAAGTAATGCAGTACAACACATAACATACATAGCATACAAATACTCTATCACATAACTCTGGTTACCTACTCAAGGTAAAGTATAGTGAGAAGACTCACCTCGCGTGTCTCGGTAAATCGTAAACCTGAAATCGCTAATCACTCGACCTGTCGAGCTGTCGTCCCCCTATAGCACAATACACCTCTAATTAACACTTTCCCCACTAGGGTTGACCACACTATAACAAGTCAATCTAGGTCAACGCTGGTCAACGGTCAACGGTCAACTTTGACTGGACTCGGCGAGTACCCAGGCGACTCGGCGAGTCTGGGCGTATACACCAATTTCCCTGGAATCCTCCCTTGACACGTCGAGCATTCCCTCAACTCGACGAGTTCCACCTGGCACGAGTTGTGGGGCCACCACGACTCAACTCGCCGAGTCTCAAGAACAACTCGGCGAGTCCAGTTAGACTCAGTCCACCTGTCCATTCTGACTCCCCCTTGACTCACTGAGTCCACCTTTCCCAACTCGACGAGGCCACTCAAAGTGTGGTCGGGCAACATTCATGCTACTCGCCGAGTCTGTTCTTCGGACTCGGCGAGTCCATGCCATGCACTGACTCAATCTTGCTCTAAAGGTCAGATCCAGTTCATTAATCCATAGATCCAGTCCCTCCAAGCTCATTTAGCACGTAAAGTTACAATCTTGATGCACATACAACCTTTATATGACCATATATGATGTTTATGACTCAAATACTACAACACAAGGCCAAAGACTCTATTGTCACTCATAAAGCTTGATGAGTGAGGCTCTCTGGACCTCTATGGATCCAGATCCATGGCCTCAACTCAAAGAGGGAACCAATGGGCATCAAATCATCCCATAAATGACCACCACAAGCCCTAAATTGCATCATGCTTCACTAAACAGAAAATGGTCCGAGATAATACCTCTAGAGTGATGATCTAAGCTCCAAATCCACGAAATAGCAACCTCCTTTGCTTCCTCTTGCCTAGGGTCTCCTTCTTCTTGCTAAATAACACACAGAAGATCAAGAATGGCTCCTTTCTCTTCACAAATAGCTCAAGAACAAAAGGGTCACTCACTGAGGGTTGGGTGAGCACAAATGACGGCCATAAGGCCCTTTAAATAGGCCTCAAACCCGGAGATTTAGGGTTTCATTACACAGCGCAGACTCGCCGAGTCCATATCCTGGACTCGCCGAGTCCAGGCGCGCACCAATGTTCAATTCCGCGTCTCTACTCGGCGAGTCTGAGCTCCAACTCGTCGAGTCCCTCTCACAATATGACAAAATTAGATTTACAAGATACCTGGTAAAATCCAGATGTTACAACTCTCACCCACGAGAACTAGACTTCACCCTCGAAGTCTCGCTCTAAAATAGCCCCGGATGCTGCTCCCGCATCATACCCTCCGGCTCCCAGGTCATTTCTGATCCCTTCCGATGTTGCCACTGTACCAATACCAGAGGTACCTCCTTGTTCCTCAAAATCTTGATCTTCCGATCCCTAATAGCCACTGGTCTCTCAGCATAATTCAGGCTTGCATCTACCTGAATATCCTCTAATGGAACCACTGCCGACTCGTCGGCTATACATTTCCTCAACTGCGATGCATGAAAAGTGTTGTGAATCTGCCCCAACTCTGCTAGCAACTCCAGCCGATAGGCTACCCGTCCTACCCTTTCGATCACACGAAACGGACCTATAAACCGGGGCCCCAATTTACCCCTCTTCCTGAACCGGATCACTCCTTTCCAAGGAGAGACCTTCAGGAGAACAAAGTCGCCGACCTGAAATTCCAGCTCGGACCGGCGTCTATCCGCGTAACTCTTTTGTCGGCTCTGAGCGGTCAATAACCTCTGTCTGACCAGCTGTATCGGCTCTGTCGTCTGATTCACGATCTCCGTACTGCCCATTACCCTCTCCCCAACATATGGGAGTCCGACACCTCCTACCATACAACAGCTCAAAGGGCGGCATAACGATGCTCGAATGATGGCTGTTATTGTAGGAAAACTCCGCCAAAGGCAAATACGTATCCCAACTACCCCCAAAGTCCAATACACATGCCCGAAGCATGTCCTCAAGTGTCTGAATCGTCCGCTCACTCTGGCCGTCGGTCTGGGGGTGGTATGCGGTACTAAAATGCAGCTTAGTACCCAACTCCTCATGAAATTTCTTCCAGAAGCGGGAGGTGAAACGCACATCGCGGTCTGAAACGATCGAGATCGGCACCCCATGCCGAGATACAACCTCCCTCACATAAATCTCCGCCAATTTCTCCGCCGAAGAACTCTCACTGATGGCAAGGAAGTGAGCGCTCTTCGTCAACCTATCCACAATCACCCAAATTGCATCGACTCCTCTGGCAGTCCTCGGCAATTTGGTGATGAAATCCATAGTGATATGTTCCCACTTTCATTCAGGAACCTCCAATGGCTGCAACTTGCCATGCGGTCTCTGGTGTTCGGCCTTTACCCTTCGACAGGTCAAACACCTCTCGACAAACCATGCGACATCCCTCTTCATACAAGGCCACCAATACTCCTTCCTTAGGTCCAAATACATCTTTGTAGCCCCGGGATGGATCGAAAATTTCGATCTATGAGCCTCCTCCATCAATGTAGTACGTGTACCGCCTACAAACGGTACCCAGATCCGGCCTTGATAAATCATAAGGCCTCGACTATCCGATACGAACTCCGAAACCAACCCAACGACCCGCTCTCTCTTCTGCATCTCCGGACGCACAGCCTCGGCCTGTGCCCCACGAATGGCATCCAGAACTGGAGCTATCACAGTCAGTCGCAAACATACATCTCGCAGTGGAGCACTCTCCACCCTGCGACTCAATGCGTCGGCTACCACATTAGCCTTGCCCGGGTGGTACAAAATCTCGCAATCATAATCCTTGACCACATCTAACCACCTTCTTTGCCGCATGTTTAGGTTAGGCTGATCCATCAGGTACTTCAAGCTTTTATGGTCCGTGTAAATCGTACAACGAACCCCATATAAGTAGTGCCGCCAAATCTTGAGGGCGAACACCACTGCCCCCAACTCCAGATCATGTGTGGGGTACCTTGTCTCGTGAGGCTTCAACTGCCTCGATGCATATGCTATCACATGTCCCTTCTGCATCAGTACCGCTCCCAGTCCTAAAATCGATGCATCACAGAATACCACAAAACCCTCCATCCCTTCCGGAAGAGCTAATACCGGAGCTTCACACAACCTCTGGCGAAGCGTCTCAAAGGAGGTCTGCTGCTCGGGACCCCATAGAAATGTAACACCCTTCCGGGTCAATCTGGTGAGTGGAACCGCAATCTTGGAGAAATCCTTAATAAACCTCCGATAATACCCTACCAACCCAAGGAAACTCCGGATCTCAGAAGGTGACCTTGGCACCTCCCACCTCATCACTGCGTCAACCTTGGCCGGATCGACCAATATTCCCTTCTGGTTAACGAGATGTCCCAGAAACTGGACCTCCCGCAACCAAAAATCTCACTTGGAAAACTTTGCATAAAGTTTCTCCGATCTCAAAACTCCAAGAACCTCCCTCAAATGCTCCTCGTTCTGCTCTCTAGATCTCGAATATACCAGAATATCATCAATGAACACAATCACCGACCGATCCAACATCGGCCGACATACCCTGTTCATGAGGTCCATGAATACAGCCGGGGCATTGGTGAGCCCAAAAGGCATCACCACAAACTCATAATGCCCATAACGCGTCCTGAATGCTGTCTTCTGGACGTCCTCGTCCCGTACTCTCACCTGATGATAGCCCGACCTCAAATCAATCTTGGAGAACCAAGATGCTCCCTGTAACTGATCGAATAAATCGTCGATCCTCGGCAACGGGTAACAGTTCTTGACCGTCAACTTATTCAGTTCCCGATAATCAATACACATGCGATGCGAGCCATCTTTCTTCTTCACAAACAGGATGGGTGCTCCCCACGGCGAGCTACTCGGCCGAATAAACCCCTTCCCCAGCAACTCCTGAAGTTGCGAGGATAACTCTTGCATTTCTGGAGGCGCAAGGCGATACGGCACCTTAGCGATAGGCGCGGCTCCCGGGACCAAATCGATACCAAACTCCACTTGCCTCACGGGAGGCACACCTGGTAATTCTTTGGGAAAGACATCTGGAAACTCACGCACCACCGGAACTTCATCCACCGAACTCGGTCTCTCGGAGATCACTCGCGTATCCATCACATACGCCACAAAACCCTTACAGCCCTGCTGTAAACACTGCCTCGCCCTAGCAGCCGAACAAAAGGCTGATCCAGAACGTGTACCCTCGCCGTAAACCGAAAGAACTCCCCCACTAGGATCTCGTATAGTCACCAGCTGACGCTCGCAATCGATAACCGCGTCGAATCGGCTCAACCAGTCCATGCCCACTATAACACAGACATCACCCATCGCAATAAGAATCAGGTCGATCGGGAACTCAACCCCAAAAATCTCCAATACACATCCCCGGAGGACCTCCGTGGCACAAATCACTCTGTCGGCAGCTATGGAAACCCGCAGGGGCCGACTCAGTGCCCCACGACTAACACTGATATGCTGACTAAATGCCAAAGATACAAAAGATCGACTCGCACCCGAGTCAAATAACACTAAAGCAGGTACAGAATTCACAAGGAAGGTACCTATGCATAGCATAATATAAGCATAATATCTTGACACCATAAATAAATAATAAAAGAAAGCGTACCAGCCATAACGTCGGGTGCAGCGCGGACCTCTTCCGCAGTCAGCTGAAAGGCTCTTCCCCGAGCCCTCGGTGCCTCAGCCTTCACAGGCCGACTCTCTGTAGCAGTAGCTCTGATGGCGGCGGGAGCAGACCCCTGAGATGCTCCGCGCAGCAGCGGACACTCTGCCTTCCGGTGTCCGGTCTGGTTACAGTGGAAGCACACTGTAAACCCCTTGGGGCAGTCCTTGGCCATATGCCCCACCCTGCCACATTTGTAGCAAGACCCCGCTCGACAGACTCCATCGTGACCCTTGCCGCACTTTCCACAAGTGCGGCCCTTCTGGCTCCCGGGTCGGGGATCAGCGGGCTTGGCCCGCTTGGCTGCCGGCTGGGACTGTGCCGGCCGCCGATCCCTCCCCAGAGACTCCGCCTCCTCCCTGGCCTGAGTCTCAAGCTCAATCTCCCTCTTCCGAGCATTTGCCTGAAGCTCGGCAAATGTCCGATACGAGGAGTTCGCAGCGAACTCCCGAATATCCCGTCTCAGAATGCTCAGGTAACGGCTCATACGTGCCTGCTCGGTGGACACGTGCTCAGGGCAGAACATCGCCCTCTCATGAAACATCCTCGTAATAGCTGTGACTAACTCGGTACCCTGCTTGAGGGTCAGAAACTCCTGTGTCAGACGTTCCCTCTCCACCTGAGGAACGTACTCATCTCGGAACATGGTAGTGAACCTCTCCCAGGTCACTGCCGAAAGCTCAGTCGGCGTGAAGTGTGCCGTCACAAACTTCCACCAGTCCTTCGCTCCCAAGCGAAGCTGGTTCAGCGCGAACCGAACCTTCAAATTCTCAGGGGACGAGCAAGTGAAGAAGCATCCCTCCATATCAGATATCCACCTCATAGCTGCCACCGGATCCTGCATACCATCAAACTCTGGTGGCTTGGTGTTGCTGAACTCCCTAAACAATGTCGCATCACCTCCCTGGGGTCTTGCCGCAGCAATCGCTGCGGTAGCCGCTGCAACCGCAGCCTCAGAAAGAGCGGCATAGCGCTCGTCAAATGTCTCAATCAACGCGGTCTTAATGGACCCGAACATCTCTGGTAACTCAGCTCTGATGACCGCAGCCACCTCCTCATGAATGATCTGTCGAATCTCCTCATCGCTAGTTCCGGCATCCTCCGGCATGCGACGTGTCCTCACCATGATCAACCTCTGAAATACAACATGCGATAATTAGAATTTACTCGAACACTCTTACATTCGACAATCCACCCCTCCTTGATTCTTGGTATCCCAAGATTCTTATTTGGACTTTGTACCGCACCGGTGCTTTCAGTAGTACGGGCCCAATACTACTGTCCGCACCGTCTCAGTACACACCCCGAATCTTCCTCTTCGGATCCCAATCCCCAAGTACTCTATTATACTTAAATCACTCTGTAACAGGTCTCACACAAAGTCCTACCTGCTACCTAATTACTCTCAGCATCTCATAGCAGCTCACCCTTCCCTAGGCTAAGGCATCACAAAACAGGCCACTCTAGTCCTATTAGCAATACCTAGCCTACTCTAGCATGCAAATACATCACATTAATAATAATTATCACATAATATAAAGGTATTTTGGGAATTCACCATTCGGGCGCTGGCTGATCGTACACACGTTTCTTCCTGGAAAATCTTTTACTCTTAGAAAACTTTGGTTTTATTTTGAAATATCTCTTCAATTCCTCAGTTTGAGTTCAAATACCCCCGAAGGTGTACCCGAATCCCTCAAACCAAGGCTCTGATACCAATTTGTAACACCGTAAATTTTCAAAACAAATTTTTCAATTTTTATAAAACATAATTCCATTGATATTCATTAAACAACCATTTTAATTATCCAAACAAGACAATACAAAATCCCAAGATCATGATATCAAGCTCCGAATGTGTGTGTGTACAGATCAAGCCGGCGCCTTCCCGCGGTCGTCACTAGTACCTGAAACAATAACATCAACACTGTAAGCACAAGGCTTAGTGAGTTCCCCAAAATACTACATATAACACATATTAGCCACTCGAGGCTATAACTCTGTGGGTCCGTGCACCCAAACTCTGTGAACCCTCAGGTTCTAACTCTGTGAACCTTCCGGTTCTAACTCTGTAAACATGCACAACATCAAACACATAGAAGTAATGCAGTACAACACATAACATACATAGCATACAAATACTCTATCACATAACTCTGGTTACCTACTCAAGGTAAAGTATAGTGAGAAGACTCACCTCGCGTGTCTCGGTAAATCGTAAACCTGAAATCGCTAATCACTCGACCTGTCGAGCTGTCGTCCCCCTATAGCACAATACACCTCTAATTAACACTTTCCCCACTAGGGTTGACCACACTATAACAAGTCAATCTAGGTCAACGCTGGTCAACGGTCAACGGTCAACTTTGACCGGACTCGGCGAGTACCCAGGCGACTCGGCGAGTCTGGGCGTATACACCAATTTCCCTGGAATCCTCCCTTGACACGTCGAGCATTCCCTCAACTCGACGAGTTCCACCTGGCACGAGTTGTGGGGCCACCACGACTCAACTCGCCGAGTCTCAAGAACAACTCGGCGAGTCCAGTTAGACTCAGTCCACCTGTCCATTCTGACTCCCCCTTGACTCACTGAGTCCACCTTTCCCAACTCGACGAGGCCACTCAAAGTGTGGTCGGGCAACATTCATGCTACTCTCCGAGTCTGTTCTTCGGACTCGGCGAGTCCATGCCATGCACTGACTCAATCTTGCTCTAAAGGTCAGATCCAGTTCATTAATCCATAGATCCAGTCCCTCCAAGCTCATTTAGCACGTAAAGTTACAATCTTGATGCACATACAACCTTTATATGACCATATATGATGTTTATGACTCAAATACTACAACACAAGGCCAAAGACTCTATTGTCACTCATAAAGCTTGATGTCGTAATCCAACTAGCAAAATATTTGAAGGTAGGTAAATGACAATTTACCAATTTCCACCATTAAAATGAAAAGGATATTATGTTTTAATTGGATTGAAACTCCTAGATCCTTTGAGATTCATTGAACAATTCAATGGCATGTTTAAATCTTGATTATGCCCTTTAGGTTTGTGACTGGGATACATAGGATCACAAACAAGATGTGAATAACCATGCAAATTAACTTGGTACTCTCGACTTTATCACCTAATCAATGTGTTGGTTAACCACACACACTCCATTGATCTTATAATAAACATCAAGCTACCCTTTGCCACCCTTACTAGTCCATGTTAGTGTGTCAGTTAACCACACACGCTCCATTAACGACTTGGTAAGGTGCAAAGTGCAATTTCATGGATTAGCATCAATTTCACATTTTCCTAAAGTAACTAAGATTGAGAATTTAATAAAACATTTAGTTACTTTACTACTATCATTACAATTAATGAGAATTATAGTCCTATCCTACCCAATCGGCTAACGACCCTCTACCAGTTAAGGAAGCAGTGGCTGAGAGTGTACACCTATTAAGCTGCCATTTTATAGGCGACAACCTTATTACCCCATATAGACCGGCTTCATGAATAGGCCTACTAACGGTAAGATTGACTTGTCTTGTACACACACACACAAATATATATATATATATATATATATATATATATATATATATATATATATATATTTTAAACCTATAATATTATAATAGTATAAGGGTTGAATTTTAAATAATTAAAATACTAGGGTTTGGAATTAAAGTATTCTAAAGTGACTTTACAAATTCCAAAACTTGATGGCAAGTTTTGAAACTTGTCAAAAGTTTTCAAGTTCATAACCTATGAGTTTTAATGACTTTCAAGGAAAAGACTTTTGAAATTCCATAACTTGAGGACAAGTTATGGAGTCCATTAAAAGGCATTTAGATTAATAATTAAACTAACAACCAAGTGTCAAATAATATGATCTACCAAAAACTCATAAGCATGGATAACTCAAATCAACAATTTTCAAGAATCATATAAACTAACATAAAACTTGAACTTTGACAATTATCTTTGAAATTAGATTAGCATGATCATTACCACATCAAAAATAGGTTTATAAGTTCAAAAACAGTTTACGGTAATGATCCTAGTCCAATTCCAGCCTTAAAAATCGAAAATATGCAATCTAGAGCACCAACTTGTCAAGTGCATGAACTGATTCGGCGAGTTGGATGAATTTGTGCTTGGAATTGGCGAGTCCACTGTCCAGACAACAAAAAATTTGATTTTTCAAGCTACAAACACAAGTTGCATCAAGTATAATTGAAAACAAACCTAGGTTCTTATACCACTTAAGGGTTTCGAGTATTCTAACACTCCTAAGGTGTGCATGCAACCATAGAAACCTTGGATCCGTGTTTTCTCTATTTTACATGCAAACTTTCTTTTTTCCCAGGTTTCATCCTAACTAGCATATCATGAAGTGTATGTAATACAAAAATATAATAGAATGACATACCTTTTCTTGTAGTTTAATTCTTTGAGCCTTTAAGAGCCTAGCACCCCAAGTGTAATGCCCCAAATGCTTCACACAACACCACCAACAAATGAAAGAACTTGAGAGAAGTATCCTTGCACTTAAAATTAACTAGCACTCTTTTCTTATCACTTAGGTGCCAATTTTGGTAGCCTTAGGGTCTCTTATATAGTGTGGGAAACTAGGGTTACACATGTAAGCCCTAAAGACATTGCATATCTCTCATGTTCCATGGGTTAAAACTTCCATGGGGTATCCATAGGTCACCACATGGGTTGATCCCAACATGAAGAACTATGGATCATTAGCCTACTTTATAAGAATGAATGATTTACCAAATCAACCCCTTATATTTAATTAGTCTCACTTGATCACAAAATTGATTCCAAACTAATTCTTGATCAATACTAATTAAATAATATGATTTCATATTGATATATTAGAACTTATAATATATTAATAAATCAGAGAATCCTCTTCTCAAAATTCCATCATATGAATTGTTCTGGTGCCATGCATCCCAAATGGACCATGCTACTCTTAGGTCAAGTACATACCAGTTATAGTTATGGGCTTAGACATTAAATCCAACAATGTCATGGGATGGCTTTTCGACCAGATTCCGGGCAGAGTTTTCTTAGGCGATTGAGGCGCAAAAGTTGGCGCAATAGTTGTTAGAGCTCCACCAGATGACTGAGACTGTGTCAGAGATCACCACCAAGTTTTGGGAGAGAGCTTATTTGGTTCTGTAATATTTCAGAAGAAGAGGAAATGAATAAGGTAAGGCATCATGAGATACTACAAAATGATAGCAGGTAGATCGAGTGTATCAGGGGTTTGAGACCCTGGATGATTTGACTTCTAGAGCTCAAGAACAGGATATTAACTTGGAGCACATTGGGAAGAGGGAAGCAGATCATTTGCTTATGTTGATGGGTCCGGGAGGAGACCATAGATTTCGGATCAACTTTTGAGAGGCCATAAGGGTCAGATTCATTACCACACGTGCAGGAAACTAGATGAAGGAGCCTTTTGTTCCAAGGGTTTTAGTAAGTGGAACTCTGGGTTATCCTATGTTTGTGTTTGAATTATATTTTCAAGAGATGTCATATGTTAATTGCATACCGAGAACTATTAGCGGATAGAGAAAGATCATTTCCCTAATTGCAGGATTGGGAGAGTACAACGTCATCTTGGTTTATTCCAAGCTTGAGGAGCACCTGAGGGAGGTGCTAGAGATTTTGAGGAGGGAGAGACTTTTTGAAAAGTTCTCCAAATGAGAGTTCTGTTTGCGCGAGGTGCAATTTCCTGGGAACATTGTCAACCAGAAGGGTGTTGGATAAGGTGTCTTAGTCCATAACTATTTATGGTATGTACTTGACCCGACCCGGCATGGTCCATTTGGGTTGCATGGCACCATGCAATTGGATAGACTAAATGAGAGAAATAACACTTGAAGATTATTAATATATTATAAGTTCTAATATATTAATAATATTATTTGATTAGTTTGATCAAGAATTAATTTAGAATTAATTAAGTGATCAAAAGATAACTAATTAAATATATGGGTTGATTATGTAAATCATCCATATCTTGTATAGTGGGCTAAGAGGCTCCATGGATTATCAAGTTGGGTTCCACCCATAGGATGCTCCATGGATGCTCCATGGGAGTTACAAACCCATGGGTCATGGAAATGAAGAGTCATGACACATTAGGGTTTACATGGTGTAACCCTAGATGTGTCAACACTATATAAGAATCATATTCTCCACCAAAATCGGCTACACTAAGGAAACAAGAGGGCTTGGCCGATTTCAAGAAGTGTGTGTTCTCTCATAAGTTTTTTCAAGAGCATTTGGTGTTGTGTGAAGCATTTGAGGCATCACACTTGGGGTGCTAGGCTCATAAGGTTTCAAGGAACACAAGCAACAACAAGGTAAGTTATTCTATCTATCATTCAAGTTAAAATTGTTCCCCATGTATGCTAGATAGGAATATAGCCTTGGAATTCAACTTTGCATGATAATTAGACAAACATAGATCCAAGGTTATTAGGGTTGCATGTACACTTAGGAAGTGTTAGAATGCTCAAAACCCATCAGTGGTATCAAAGCCTAGGCTTGTTTGCTTTTTATTTGTGCTTAAAAGTTGAAAAAAGTCGAAAATCTTGTTGTCTACGAATGGACTCGTCGAGTTCATAGGGGGACTCGTCGAGTTCACGTGTATCTTCAACCAACTCGGCGAGTAAGTTCATGCACTCGGCGAGTAGGGTCGACAGGTTGCAGAATTTCGACTTTAGTTGCTGGAAATGAATTAGAAACATTACCCTAAATTGTTTTGGTACTTGAAAACTTGTTTTAGATGGTGTAATGTTCTTTCTAATTCATTTACAACAACTAGTTATCAAAATTACAAAGTTTTAAGTGTAATTTTGATTTATGAATGTGTTCATATTCATATTCTTGTTCTTATGATGTTTTAGATGATCATAGGAATTATTTGTAACCTATGTGGTAGATTAATTCTTGATCATAATGTGTTTTAATGGAGTCCATAACTTGTCCTCAAGTTATGGAAAACCAAGAGTCACACTTGAATTAAAACCATTAAAAGAACACAAGAGTTAGAAAATGAAGAGTCTTCATTTTATTACTCTATTAAACTCATAAGTTACAAGAAATGAAAAGTTTTGAAAGTTACAAAACTTGCCCTCAATTTTTGGAACAAGTAAAGTTAAGTTAAAACTTTAGTTCCAACCGCTAGAATTTTAAAAGTTAAAATTCAACCCTTATACTTATATTATGATGATTTAATAATTATATATATGTATAAGAACAAAGTCGTCTTACCGCTAGTACGCCTCATTCACGAAGTCGTTCTATAAGGTGGGTATAAGGTTGTTGCCTATAAAATGGTGACTTAATGGGTGTCTACTCTCACCCACCGTTTGCTTGACTGGTGGAGGGTCGTTAGCCGAACGGGTAAGACAAGGACTTATAAATTCTCATTCAAAGTATGATGAATATTATAAAGTAACTAAATGTTTTATTAAATTCCCAATCTTAGTTACTTTAGGAAAAATGTGAATAAGGTGCTAATCCATAAAATTACACTTTACACTTTGTCTAAGTCGTTGGTGGAGCGTGTGTGGTTAACCGGAACACTAACTTGGACTTAACAAGGTAGGTAAAGGGTGACTTAAGGTTTATTATAGTATCGGTGGAGTGTGTGTGGTTTACCGGCACATCGATTGAGTGATAAACTTTAAGGGTACCAAGTGATTTGCATGGTTACTTCACACCTCGTTTTGTTGTAACAACGCAAATTTTCAAATAAAATTTTCATTTTAAATAAAGTGAGTTCATTCAACCAATAATATTTATTTCATGTTTCAAACCAAATACATATGTAAAATCCCCAAGACCTCAAATATCAGCAGTGTGTATACATCATGCCGGCGCCTTCCCACGGTCCTCGCTAGTACCTGAAACACATACATAACAACTTGTAAGCATAAATGCTTAGTGAGTTCCCCAGTATACCACTTACACATATACGCCTTTCCAGGCCCGGACCTTCCGGTCCACAGTACAATGCCTTCCGGCCCATATGATAAACGCCTTCCGGCCCATAAGATAATTGCCTTCCGGCCCATAAGATAATTGCCTTCCGGCCCATAACATGATTGCCTTCCGGCCCATAAACATATATAACACATAATACATTTACTCTAACACATATATCACATATATCATATATCATACCTGACCTTCCTGTCACATAATACATTGCCTTCCGGCCCATAGAAACATACATAGCATGCATAGCAACTATTCCTTTCAATTATAGCATATATATAACACATAACATATCCGACCTTCCGGTCACACAGTTAAACCCTTCCGGGTACAGTATAGTGAGAAGACTCACCTCGTGGTAATGTAAGCTATCAACTCTTGAAACTACTCGCGCTCGATCCGCCGATCTGCAGACTCCCTATAATACCATATACCCTTATTAATACTCTTATCATTCAAGACAACTGACCCTAAGAATTACATGCAGGTCAACTCTGGTCAACGGTCAACTTGACCGGACTCGTCGAGTGCAAAGGCGACTCGGCGAGTCTAGACGTCCTCCCCAATTTTCCCTGTTGTTCTCCTTTCTACTCGTCGAGTATCCCTCTTGACTCGACGAGGTCCTCGTGGAAGAATCGCGGGGCCACCCCGACTCCACTCGCCGAGTCTGAAGAACAACTCGGCAAGTCCCAGTGAATCTTCAAGCTACTCGCCGAGTCTGCTCATCCGACTCGGCGAGTCCATGCCATGCAGTCGATCAACTGCTTCCTGAAACACGTATGATCCCGAAATACACACTCATGGGACTATCTGGACCTCTAAACATCCTATTACTGGGGTATAAACACTTGGGTAACAACATAATAATCCCTCTAATCATCAAATGGGTTCTATAAACCCTAACTTCATATACACATCAATCACAGAAGAACGAAATCCGAGATATTACCTGATTGATGCACTTTCTGTGTCCCCAATCCTCAGAACGTGATTCTCTTGCTGTTCCTTTAGCTAAACCTTCCTCTTCCTTGCACACAACTCTTCCAAACCCAACAATGGTCTTCAATCCTTGTTCCAGATGCACACAATCGTTCTAGGGTTCTTCTCAGTAAGCAAAAACGAACAATGACGGCCTAAGAGGCGTTATAAACGATCCAAAACCAAACGGCTAGGGTTTCTGCTGAACAGCGACGACTCGCCGAGTCCCTAATGGACTCGTCGAGTCCAGTCGCGAATCTGCGACCAAGTCTGTGGTCCTACTCGGCGAGTCAGGAACCAACTCGCCGAGTCCCTTCCTAAAATGTCCCCAAAAATAGTTTTAAAACAACACCTGAAATTCCGGGCTGTTACATTTGTGATCCTCGGTATCCCAATCACAAAACTTGGAGGGCACACTCGAGATTGAAACATGCCTTTGAAAAGTTCATTGAATCTCAAAGAATCTAGGA
This sequence comes from Lactuca saligna, assembly GCF_052625555.1. NCBI lineage: Eukaryota > Viridiplantae > Streptophyta > Magnoliopsida > Asterales > Asteraceae > Lactuca > Lactuca saligna. The sequence goes on along the minus strand of NC_136417.1, from coordinate 60,190,578 downwards.
ATTTCTAAGAACCAATCATAAAACCTAATATCTAATATTTCGGTTTTCGTGGTGGAAATTGGTGAATCGTCATTCACCTACCTTTCAAATATGTTATAGCTTGGATTACGGCATACCTCTTCTAAGTTATAATATATTGTGATTGGATCCTAGCCTTAATATTACATTTGGGTGTTTTATTAAGGACTCTCCTAATATCTAAACTAATCTTGTCCTCTTCCTTCAGATGTCTTCAAACAATGCTGCTTCTGGCTCGAATCCTAATGGCTCCTTTACTCTTATGAGTTTGTGTGGGAAAGTCACTTTTGATGGATCCAACTTCAATGAGTGGATCAGAAACATCAGGATGATTACCCGCTACGAGGACAAAGAATATGTCCTCGACAAGGAGCTTAAGGAGATTGACGAGACCACTGCAACTCCTCAGGAGATCGCTGACTTTCAGGCACATGAAAGGGATGCTACGAAAGTAGCATGCATCATGATGGCCACAATGACAGCAGAACTCCAAAAGTCCTATGAGGATTTCTACCCTTATGAAATACACCAAGATTTGATGGAAAGATACCATCAAAGTGCACGACAAGAGAGGTACGAAATCATCTGCTCCATGATAACAACCATGATGAAGGACAGGGATTCCGTCACGAGCCACATGCAGAAAATGCAAAGGTATGTGGATCGATTGCTGAAGCTTAATGTGAACTTCCCTGAGGAGCTTGCAATAGATATAATTTTACGCTCCTTACCATCGTGCTATGATCAATTCCGCATGACATATCACATGAATAAGGAAGAGGTCACACTCAGCAAACTTCAGGGACTTCTCAAGACCGCAGAATCAGGTCTTAAGGGGAAGTCGGTTGTTAACACTCCTACTCCAAACTCCACTCCGGTTTTGGCAATCGGGAAAAGTCGAGGGAAGAAGAGAAAGAGTTCTTTAAAGGGTACCAAGGTTAGGACCCTTGATGGCTCTTCTTCAAGTGGAACCAAGAAAGGTTTTGTCACTCCTTCTTCTGACCCATAAGAGGCTGAATGCTTCTATTGCCATGAAAAATCACATTGGAAGCGGAACTGCCCAAAATACCAGCAAGATGTGAAGGATGGGAAAGTTAAACCCAACCATGCAGGGACTAGGAAGAAGTGAGAATGTGGAGCAAGAAAGAATAAACTTAATCATGGGGAATAGGAAAGTTACACCTATCACCAAGGTTGGAGTTTATACTTTATCGCTAAGTAGTGGGTTAAATTTAGATTTGAATAAATGCTGTTATTCGCCAGAAATGGCAAGAAATATTATTTCCTTTCATGCATTGTACAAACAAGGTTTCACCTTTTCATTTGATAATGAAGTTGGTTCAATTAATGCTTTCTTTAATAATGTTCTTTATTTTAAAGCATTACCTTGTGATGGTGTGTATGAAGCTGTATCTGTTGTAGATAACTCAGGGAATAATGTTTTGTGTATTGATTCTCCTAATAATAATAACTTGGATAAAGCATCATTATGCCATTGTCGTCTTGGACATATAAGCAAGAAACGCATAGGCCAACTCAAAAAGGATGGAGTCCTGGAGTCGTTTGACCTAAAGTCAGATGATAGTTGCGAATCATGCTTACTTCGAAAAATGACAAAGTCACCCTTCACAGGCTCGTGTGAAAGGGGTGAAGGTTTGTTGGACCTTATACACACGGATGTGTGGGGACCATTCAAACATGCCACAAGAGATGCTAATCGTTATTATTTGACTTTTACTGATGATTACAGTAGATATGGATATGTCTACTTAATCAAGCATAAGTCAAAGACTTTCGAGAAGTTTAAGGAATTTAAACAGGAAGTCGAGAATCAATTGGGCAGGAACATTAAGATGCTTCGATCCGATCGAGGTGGTGATTGTCTCACAATTGACACCTCCCAGGACACTGCAGTTGAATGGTGTGGCTGAGAGGCGTAATCGAACCATGTTAGACATGGTTCGTTCCATGATGAGTCGAGTTTCGCTACCAATCTCATTCTGGGGGTATGCCTTAGAGACTGCCGCCCATATCCTTAATCTAGTCCCTACAAAGAAAGTTGCCAAAACTCCTCACGAGATGTGGACTGGTAAAGTACCTAAACTAGACCACATCAAGATTTGGGGTTGCGAGGCTTTCGTGAGACACGAGACTCATGATAAGCTCGAACCTCGAAGCGAGAGGTGTATTTTCATCGGCTACCCACAACAATCCTTTGGTTACCTCTTCTACAGACCTAGTGACAATGTTGTCTTTGTAGCAAGAATAGGAGTCTTTCGAGAAAGAGAGTTTATAAGCCAAGGAGACAGTGGGAGGCAAATTGATCTTGAAGAAATTCAAGAGTCAAGTGGTGAAGGAACTTCAAACTCTAGCCCTCAACTTGAGGAGGAAACTCCTGTTGAGCCAATTGACTAATCTGTACCTCTGAGACGTTCCACGAGAGTTAGGAGTGCACCTGAGCATTACTATGGATTCCATATTACTGCAGAAGGTGAGACACTTATTAGTGATGGGACACTAGTAAGTCAAGATGACCCTAACAGCTACGAGGAAGTCATGGCAGGCCCCGAGTCTGCTAAATGGAAAGAGGCTATGGATAGCGAGATACAATCCATGTATGACAATCAAGTTTGGAACTTGGTTGAGAATGTACCAGGTCGTAAGACTGTAGGGTGCAAATGGGTCTTCAAGAAGAAGACCGACATGGATGGTAAAGTACACACTTATAAGGCTAGACTGGTTGCAAAGGGCTTCTCTCAAATTCCTGGAGTGGATTATGATGAGACCTTTTCTCCAGTAGCCAAGATTAAGTCTATTCGGGTTCTGTTAGCCATAGCCGCATTTCATGACTATGAAATATGGCAAATGGATGTCAAAACCGCTTTCCTTAATGGGAAGTTGGCTGAAGATGTTTACATGAGTCAGACAGAGGGTTTTTTAAGCAACGAGTACCCTAATAGAGTGTGTAAGCTTGAGAAATCCATCTATGGATTAAAGCAAGCACCTCGCAGATGGAATCTTTGCTTTGATGAAAAGGTCAAGGAACTTGGCTTTTTTTAGGAGTGAAGATGAATCTTGTGTGTATGTCAAGGCTAGTGGGAGTGTAGTTAGCTTTTTGGTATTGTATGTGGATGACATACTACTCATAGGAAACGACATTCCAACCCCGCAGGAAGTAAAGTCCTGGCTTGGAAAGTGTTTCGCTATGAAGGACCTTGGTGAAGCTGCCTATATTTTAGGGATAAGGATCTTGAGAGATTGGAGTAAAAGACTAATTGGACTTAGTCAGAGTACCTACTTGGATAAGGTGCTGAAGAGATTCAGCATGCAGGACTCCAAGAAAGAAGAGTTACCCATCCAGAGTAACGCCAAATTAAGTAAGACACAAAGCCCTAGCACTGAGGCTGAGATAGCAGAAATGAGTCGAATACCTTATGCTTTGGCTATAGGTTCGATCATGTATGCTATGACGTGTACTCGACCTGATGTAGCCTTTGCCCTGAGCATGGTTAGCAGGTTTCAGGGGAACCCTGGCAAGGCACACTGGACTGCGGTAAAGAATATTCTCAAGTACCTACGAAGGACTAAGGACAGGGTCCTTACCCTCGGTGGGAGTGATGACTTGAGAGTTGTAGGGTATAGTGATGCTAACTTCCAGACTGATAGGGATATTTTCTGCTCTCAGTCAGGCTAGGTCTTTACCCTAAATGGAGGAGCAATTTCTTGGAAGAGTTCCAAGCAAGAGACAGTGGCAGATTCCACTTGTGAATCAGAGTATATTGCAGCGAGCGAGACGGCAAAGGAGGCTATATGGCTAAAGAACTTCATCGGAGACCTTGGAGTTGTACCAGCTATTAAAGAGCCAATGGAAATTTTCTGTGATAGTGAAAGCGTTGTTGCCTTAGCCAAGGAACCAAGGGATCACGGGAGATCCAGACACATCGACAGAAAATACCATTTTATTAGACATCGAATAGAAGAAGGACTCCTCGTGGCAAAGAGGGTATCATCGGATGAGAACCCAGCAGATCCCCTCACGAAGGGACTGACTCGGGTTAAGCATCTCCAGCATGCTCGGAGCATAGGGCTGAAGGATGATATTAGATTTAGTAGTTAGATAACCTCGAAATTTGTAAAGTGTAATTGACATTAGATGATGAATAAAAGGTGTTTTATTTATAAGTAAAGTGTTGCTATCTCTTGTCAATCGTTTACTATATTTCTTTTGCATGTTTTGACTTCCAGAATAATTTTGTTTGGTATAACATATTATTCAAACCTCCACAGTCGGTCATATGTCGGAAGTAGGTATGAATCAAGATTGTCATGATTGGTTGCAGAGGTCTAAGGTGTTAGACAAGGGCTACAACAATCATGAGTGCTCATAAGTTCTGAGCATTGGACTCAACCCACGCTCACTGGAATCACTTCATGGAATTCTATCTCGAGTGATCGTGAGACGGTAATATCATATAAGTCTTCAAACCTAGAGATATGATTTGTTACTTACAAGTTGGTTACGCATTAATTGTACGAAAATGCATTGGTAACTCGATGTTATAAATCGTGCTCTTGTGTGTAATTCAATGAGTGGTAGAACAAACATATGAGTCGAAGTTTATCAGTTCCTTCTTGGATTAGAAGCTAATATCTGGGCCCCTCGATGATTTTGTTTTGACCCATGTACCGGGCCCGGTCAGAACTAAGTTGATGTGTTCAATTAAGTTCTTTGTCAAACAAATCGGAAATCGGGAAACAAACTATTGGACAATAAGTAAGACATTGTTCCATGTATTTGTCCGACTGATATCTAGAACAGAGAATTATATGATCACTTATCTTAAATGGCATACCATCGTCTTCTCAGTTCCGAGAAACCTTGAAAAGAGCTACGATTGCCGATCGGTTCCTGAAGTCATACTTGCAGTAATAGTTATTAGACTTATCCAAGTGGGAGACTGTTGGATAAGGTGTCTAAGTCCATAACTATTTCTGGTATGTACTTGACCCGACCCGGCATGGTCCATTTGGGTTGCATGGCACCATGCAATTGGATAGACTAAATGAGAGAAATAACACTTGTAGATTATTAATATATTATAAGTTCTAATATATTAATAATATTATTTGATTAGTTTGATCAAGAATTAATTTAGAATTAATTAAGTGATCAAAAGATAACTAATTAAATATATGGGTTGATTATGTAAATCATCCATATCTTGTATAGGGGGCTAAGAGGCTCCATGGATTATCAAGTTGGGTTCCACCCATAGGATGCTCCATGGATGCTCCATGGGAGTTACAAACCCATGGGTCATGGAAATGAAGAGTCATGACACATTAGGGTTTACATGGTGTAACCCTAGATGTGTCAACACTATATAAGAATCATATTCTCCACCAAAATCGGCTACACTAAGGAAACAAGAGGGCTTGGCCAATTTCAAGAAGTGTGTGTTCTCTCATAAGTTTTTCCAAGAGCATTTGGTGTTGTGTGAAGCATTTGAGGCATCACATTTGGGGTGCTAGGCTCATAAGGTTTCAAGGAACACAAGCAACAACAAGGTAAGTTATTCTATCTATCATTCAAGTTAAAATTGTTCCCCATGTATGCTAGATAGGAATATAGCCTTGGAATTCAACTTTGCATGATAATTAGACAAACATAGATCCAAGGTTATTAGGGTTGCATGTACACTTAGGAAGTGTTAGAATGCTCAAAACCCATCAAAGGGTATACATGTCGATCTAGCCAAGATAGAGGCCGTAATGCAGTGGGAGATTCCGACGTCTCCAACTGAGAATCGGAGATTCCTGGGTCTAGCGGGTTATTACCAGAGATTTATCCAGGGCTTCTCCAAGATAGTAGTTCTTTTGTCACGACTGACCAAGAAGTCAGTGGTTTTTCGCTGGGGTCCTGAGCAGCAGGCAGCCTTTGAGACGCTCAGGAAACGATTGTTTGAGGCGCCGATGCTCACCCTGCCGGAGGATGTAGATGACTTCGTAGTCTACTGTGACACTTTGATCATAGGCATACGGTCAGTGTTAATGCAGTGGGGTCATGTGATAGTAGGCCTTAAGGAATCATGTTGGGGATTCCAATCAGGATATGAGTTCAGTAGAGTGTTAGGTCAAGCGCGTGTTCGACCCAGTATGGAGAGTGTTGTAACTCTATGAGTGTAGCCATAGCATTCACTAGTAGCCAGATAGTGTTAGAGTGTTGTAACTTGTAAGTCTGCAGGTGTATCCATAGCATTCACTAAGATCTAGATAGTGCTAGAGTGTTGTGAGACTGCGGGTGTACGCGTAACATTCACTAGGTCGGTAGATAGCATGAGAGTGTTGATAGATTGCTTAAGGAACAATAGTAGCCTCCTGTTTGGGTGCAACAGTGAGGGCGTGGGAAATCCATAGATTGGTTTACAGATTTCCCCAGATGAATTAGTCCAGGTGGAGCGAGGGATAAGACTGTCGAAACGTCACTGTAGTATGGGATCAAGGAAGCAATGGGCCGTTTAAGGTCGTTTGTGAAATAATGCTACCATTGGTCGTGTAGCAATCACTTTTAGCCTTGGATTTATTATTTTCAGGATCCGACGTATGGAATCGATCAGTTAGATCAGAAGGCCGCTAGGGTCACAGTGACAAGATAACTAGTAGCAGCTAGTTCTAGGGAAGAATTTCGTTCTGAAGTCGCGTGAGGCAACTAAGTAGGGAGTCCTTTAGCTTCGTAGCTGGTACGGAACCCGGTATTTCACATGATTGGTGAACGAAATAAGACCAGGGGGTCTCGAGTTATCAAAATTTGAGTAAGTAGTTGAGAGACAAGTGTACTGGTTTCAGCGATAATGATTCAATATGGGCGGTCTGTCAGGGATTCAGACCATCTCAAGATAGTAGAATTCATATGGAGTAGATGTGATCTTGTTGCAAGAAGTTCGTTCACTTCCAGGTTTAAGAACCCTGTAAGGGATGATTCAATATGCCTCAGGAAGGCTGGGATATGCTCGGGGTTGTGGCCATATTACTAGAGTGGTTTAGCGTGTGAGGAATGGTAATGAATGATGCCGAGGACAAAATCTAATTTAAGTGGGGAAGAGTTGTAACACCCCATTTATTAAAAAATTAATTAATAAACGTATAGTGTCCCTAAAATCGATAATTATATATCCAGGGTTGGTCTCAAGGATTTAAATGCTACCATTTTAGAAGTTAGGGGTTAAAAGTGTAAGTTTCAGATTTATTTTCAAAGTATTTATGAAGGCAGGGACTAAATGGTAACTTTTGGGACTTCAATGGAAGAGAATTTGGGGCTAAGGGGCTAATTGGTAAGTTTTAGACCTAAGTTGAAAGAAATTGTTATGGAGATGGGCCATTCCTGCCATTATGGAAGGAAGGAAGCAAAAGGAAGAGGGAAATGCGATTGGGAACTCGGGAATTGAAGAAAGAAGAAAAAAAGAAGAAAAGAGTCAAAATCCTGAAGGACTCGGCGAGTTGGACGTCTACTTGACGAGTCCACACGAATGTTCGCCAAGAAAATACAAAGTCCTTGTCGTACACGGATTCTACAAGGGGGACTCGGCGAGTCAGTTATCTACTCGACGAGTAGCCCCTGTTTTCTGAAGTCTAAAAATAGAAGCCAATTGCCAAATCCAAACGTTTTTCTGGTACCTTTGGGGATTATTTTGCGATGAAAGGTGCTGCTGAAGCTTTAGAGTTCGTGGAGAAAACCCTAACCTTCGATTTTAAGGAACTTAAAGGCAAACCAAGCGTACTCTTTACTTTATCTCTTGTTTTAACCATGTGTGAACTACTAGATATTTTTTGTGAGTTTATGCTTGCTGTAATTATGAACTAAACCTTATATCTTCTGTTTAGGTTGGATAATTTATAACTATGGACTGATTTGTGGTTGGATTAATTCTTTATTGGTGAATTTATTTTTATTAAGCTTGTTAAAGAACCTTATGCATTAACCACAACTATTTTCTGTTAATTAACAAGTAATTAAGCTTCATGAACATCTCTTAATTGCTTATTTCATATGATTTATTTTAAAACATTGTTATGTGCCTAGGAATAGCGAAGGTGAAACTAGGGTTAACTAGAAAATGGGTAAATTAATGTGTGAGCTTGTGTGATAAACCATCAACAAGAGGTTAATTGAATTAGTAATTTGATTAGCTAATTACAAGTCTTATTTAACCCAAATAAATAAACTAGGAAATTCATTAGTTTAATCACTTGATCACTGCTTAAATTAATTTGTTTTCTAACGATTGGTAATAGCGAATGTGAACTTAATCACTTTAATCGATAGCCAATAACAATTAGTACATTGCACTTGCCATAAAATCAACCATAGGAGTAAACGAACTGAACCTAAACAGAAGTCTTCTTATCATTCAATTTAGTTGGTTTTCACTTGCTTTAGCTGTTAGTTACTTAATTAATGTATTAGTTAATTGTTTAAGTTTCTAGTCTTGCAAAACTAGAGAAAACCTTTTACTTTTATTACTTGTTTTAGTTAATTCTAGTCATTACTTTAATTACCGTTCCTTGTGTTCGATACCCTGCTTATTCAACTATACCATCAATCGATAGGTCCACTGCCTTTGTATGTCTAAATTATTTCTTAAAAGTAGGACTAAAACTAGTGCATTTATATACACATCACTATCAAATCATCTAAAATCCATATTAGCATGCAGTTCTAAAAGCTCAACCAACATGCATATAAAGTCATCTCTCCTAGAATTTTATCATGCAAATCCTAAGCAGATCTTTAGCTCTAATCTAGCATGCAATTATCATAACATATAACATAACTGTAACACAAGCGAAAATCACAACAATTTTAAATTATTCAAACCAATCCACAATTATAATTTTTTTTTTATAAACCATTGTTTCAAAATGCTTACATAATATAAAAGTATCCTAAAATCATAAAAACCCATAAACAATAGGATGTGCATGACCACACCTTTGCCTTTCCATAGTCATCCGAAGTACCTGAAACAATAAACTAAAACTATAAGACAAAGCTTAGTGAGTTCCCCAAAATACCACCACAAAACAAAGCGCATACACAAACACTTATGTCTGGCCCAATTAGCCTCGAGATGGAATACCAGGCATGTCCACGATGGGTCTAGTCATCCTCAAGATGGAGTACCCTCGTTGATGGGTTTTATACAAACAATCCTATGTGTGCATGCAACCCTAGATATGGATCTATGTTTTCACTATTAGTTACACAACATTATAAACACAAAAGAAACCTAACATGCTCCTAGGTAATTTCAAAATTCATAAAGGGGAATGGAACACATACCTCTTGTTGTTATGTTGTACTAACAACTTGTATCTTTAATCTTCTTGTCTTTGAAAGCAAGTACCACAACTACAATACCTCTAATGGCTCACAAACACCAAGAGCAATTGAAGAAGCAAGAGAGAGAGAGAGAGAGGGGGGGGGGGAGGGAGGTAAAAATCGGCTCTAGGAAATTGTAGGATCAAGTGGCCGAATTTCTTATGCCAAGGGGTCTTTATATAGGTGTAGGAATTAGGGTTTCAGTCCTTATCCTTATTTGGTTGCTTAGCCAGCAAGCAGCCCAAAGGATAATTCTAGAAGCCCTATCTTTGGAAGAATTATATGGCTTATAACCCCTTGAATTTGTCCACCCTATCCCATAGGGTTTCCTTGCCAAACTTCGTAACTATCATATAATTACAGTTGAGTCCCCTTAGTTCAATTAACTTCTTATGATCAAAAATTAATTCTTAACTAATTTTTTACCAGTGCTAATTAAACAAATATGATTTCTCTTTTAATATAGTATTCTTATAATATATTAATAAACCATAATAACCTCTTTCTCTATTATTTCTCCAGCCAAGTTGCTTTGGTGAAGGCAACCCAAAAGGACCATGCACAACCGAGTCAAGTACCTACCAAATATGGTTACGGCCTTACATACTAATCCAATAGTCTCCCACTTGGATAATCCTAGTAACCATAAATGCAAGTAGAATCTGATTAGCAATCGTAGCTCTCAAAGACGTTGTCGAACTCTGATCTTATCAGTAACATGTCATTTAGATAAGGGATCGTATGATCCAGTGTTCTAGATATCGTATGGAAAATCACATGGAACATAGTCATACTTATTGGCCAGCAGTTTGTTCCTCGATCTCAGATTCATTTCACATAGAACTTAATTGAACACATCAAGTCAGTCCTAACCGGGCCTAACACATAAGTCAAACCAAATAATCGAGAGGCCTTGTTATCATTTTTACCCTTTTCGGATAAAAGGAACGGATAAACTTTGACTTATATGCATTTACTATTCACTAATTAAATCATACAAAACAATGTGTTTTATAACATCAAGTTACTGATGTGTGTTCGCATTATCAATGCACAACCAATAAGTAAGCAATAAACCATATATCTAGGTTTTAAGACCATATAATATTATCGTCTTGCGATCACTCGTGATAAAATTCCATGAAGTGATTCCAGCAAGCGTGGATTTATTCTAATGCTCAAAACTTGTTCATAAGCACTCATGAATGTTGTAGCAAACCTTTGCTATGTCTAATACCCTTTAGACAATCTACACACCAATTCATAACAACCTTCATTCATACCTACTTCCAACATATGAACGACTGTGGACCGTTTGAATAAATTATTTATTCAGGAAGTCAAAACATGCAAATTGAAACAATAGGTAAAAATTAACATAAGACAGTAACTTTACTAATAAATAATACTCATTTATTTAATCATCAAACGCCAATTACATTTATCTATTACACGTTTCCAAATAATCTAATCTAAATTAATATCGTCCTTCAGCTCAATGCTCCTAGCGTGTTGCAAGTGTTTAACCCTACTCAGTCCCTTCGTAAGCAAATCTGTTGGGTTATCCTCCGATGATACCCTCTTCACTACGAGGAGTCCTTCTTCTACCCAATGTCAAATAGAGTAATATTTTCTGTCGATATGTCAAGATCTACCATGATTCCTCGGTTCCTTGGTCAAGGCAACCGCTCTTTCATTATTACAGAAAAATTCCATAGGCTCCTGTTGTTGGAATAGTGTCTAAGGCTATAACTATATTCGGTGGTGCATGGTCCTTTTGGGTTGCCTTCACCATAGCAACTTGAAGGATGATTTGTTAAGAGAGAGTAAATATTATAAGGAATAATATTTAGCTATTTGATTAATATAAGTCATAGATTAATTGGTATTAATTTGGTGACTTAAAGAGATTAATTAAATAAGAGGGTATAAACTGTCAATTGTTTGATAGTTAGACTTTAGACTATAAATCCATTAGGATGGACTTTGGACGGTTTCTAAGAGCTTTAGGATAGCTCAAAATAGTCCATAAGGATATCTATGGAATGGATTTGGATAGCCTTAAGTGAAGATTATCCAATTAGGGTTTAGGGTGAAACCCTTAAGGAGTCTAAAGGTATAAATAGGCCCTTGGGGTGGGGAATTCGTGTAAAATCTTTCAGAACCTAAAGCAAGGAACCTCTGGCCGAATTCCATCCCCTCTCCTCTCTCCTAAATCATCTTGCTTGCTATTGGTGTTTGTAAGCCATTAGAGGAGTGACAATTGTGACTCTAGAAGCTCCAAGACTAGAAGATCAACAAGGAATTCAAAGGTATGATTCTAGATCTGTATTAATGTTATTGTTTAACCTAATTAGCCATTAGAAGTCTTGGATTCAAAAGCATGTTTGATAGAAAGCCTAGATCCAAGCAATAGGGTTTTGCATGCGCACATAGGAAAGTTCTTATGGCTAAAACCCAACAGTGGTATCAGAGCCTAGATTGGTTTTCTACAAATTGTTGCTTGAATAACTGAAACAAACCTGCAAAATTCGATTTTTTGGTTTTGAGTCACTGACTCGTCGAGTTCCAAAGTGGACTCGGCGAGTAGGCCTGACTCGGCGAGTCCATTTGTGTACTCGGCGAGTCCAAGCGTCAGGAAAGGCCAGATTCGGGATTTCTTTGTGTTTATCTTATCCAAACTTACCATAAACTAATTAGATCAATATGAATCCATTTTTTTGATAAATATAAGTGTTATCTTGATCTAGTTAAAGGTAATTATCAACTAATTAAATATTTAGTTTCTTTATATGATAATTAATTAATTGTTTTAATTATTTTTGGTAATTATCCTCAAAGAAATCAAAGATAAATCAAATAAAGATAATTAAGATATTAATTGTTAATTGAAATTATTTGTTATTTGATCCTCCATGTTTTTAAATGTTTAAAACCTACCCTATAGTTTTGAAATTTAAATTTGTGATTAAAAGCTTTAATTTAGACAACTTAAATTTCAAACACTAGATTTTGAAAGGTTTAAAATACAACCCTATACTTATATGACATTATTAGAATAATATATATATGTATAACTAAATGCTAGTCTTACCGCTAGTAGGCCTCATTCACGAAGCCGATCTATAAGGTGGGTATAAGGTTGCGGCCTATAAAATGGCGCTTAATGTGTGTACACTCACACCCACCGCTTGCTTGATTGGTGGAGGGTCGTTAGCCGAACGGGTAGGATAGGGCAACCTCATCCTCTCATTAAAAGTATTATAAGAAATACGAAGTAACTAAATCTTTTTTTAATTTCCCAATCTTAGTTACTTTAGGAAAAGTGAATTGATGCAATTCCATGAAATTACACTTTGCACCTTGCTAAGATGTTAGTGGAGCGTGTGTGGTTTACCGGCACACTAATTGGTTCTAAGCGAAGGTGGCGAAGGGTGATTCATTGTTTATCATAGTTCGATGGAGCGTGTGTGGTTTACCGGCACATCGAATAGGTGATCGTAACAATGAAGGCACCATGTAAATTTGCATGGTAATTCACACCCGCTTTGTGATCCTCGGCATCCCAGTCACAAACAAGAGGGGCATATCGAGATTTAAACATGCCATTGAATAGTTCAATGAATCTCATCCGAACCTAGGAATTCTCAAAAACACTTAGGACCAAAAGTTTAAGTTTTGTGATGGAGAATTAGTGAATCGTCATTCACTTACCTTCAATTTATTTGCATGTTGGATTACGGCATCCCTTTTCTAGTATGTAAATGTTATTGTTGGATCCTAGCCCTAATTTTTCTTATTGGGTGATAATTAGGGATTCTTGTTCTAATCTATCTTTGTCCTTTCTATAGATGTCAAACGCAAACAACGCTGCTGCTAGTTCTTTCACGTTGATGAGCCTTTGCCAAAAGGTCACCTTCGATGGAACGAACTTTGGCGAATGGATAAGATACATTCGCACCATTGCTCGCTATGAGGATAAAGAGTATGTCCTCGACGAGAAGCTCAAGAAAATCAACCCCGAAATTGCTACTCCCGCTGAAATCACCGCCTTTGAAACCCATGAGCGAGATGCGACGAAAGTACATTGCATCATGATCGCCACCATGAACTCCGAGTTCCAAAAGTCCTACGAGGACATGTATCCATACGAGATGCATCGAGACTTGTTGGAGAGGTACCACCAAAACGCGAGACAAGAGCGTTACGAGATCTTCACCAACATGATTTCCGCTAAGATGGGTCATGGAGAATCTCTTACCGTGCACTTGCAAAAGATGCAAAGGTATGTCGACCGCCTTCGCAAGTTAAACGTTGACTTCGGCGAAGACTTGGCGATCGACATGGTGCTTCACTCTTTGCCTCCGATGTACAATCAATTTAGGATGACCTACCACATGAACAAAGAGGAGGTCACCTAAGTAAGCTCCAAGGTCTCTTGAGGGTTGCTGAGAGCAATTTCAAGGACAAGTCTGTTGCACCAACTCCCAATCCGTCTGCTGCTCCTGTCTTGGCAATTGGTCAAGGGAAGGGAAAGAAGAGGAAAGCTTCTTCAAATAACTATCGGAAGGTGAAAGCCCGAGATGGTTCCTCTTCTAGTGGGACAAAAGTTGATCCCTCTAAGCCCTCCTCTAACCCGAAGGAGGCAGAGTGCCACCACTGCCACAAGATAGGACATTGGAAGCGAAGCTGCCCGGACTACCTGCAAGCCATCAAGGAGGGAAAGATCAAGCCATCTTTCGCAGGTATATATGCAATAAAATCTAACGATTCTAATCATGCTATTTCTTGGGTTCTTGACACCGGTTGTGGTTACCACATTTGTTCTAATGTGCAGGGACTAAAAAGAAGTAGGGATGTGGAGCAAGGAAGGATCAACCTAATCATGGGGAACAGAAGATCGTCGCCTGTAACCAAGATTGGAGTGTATTCTTTGGTGCTTAAGAATAGTTTAGTTTTAGATTTGAACAATTGTTGCTACTCGCCAGAAATGGCTAGAAACATCATTTCATTTCATGGTTTATATAGACAAGGTTTTAGATTTTCTTTTAATAATGAGAATGGTTCTATTTTGGCTTATCTAAATGGTGTCTTTTATTTTGAAGCTGTACCATGTAATGGAATATATGAAACTGTTATGATTGTTGATAACTTAGAAAATGATGTTTTGAATATTGATTCTTCCACTAGTATGGATAAAGCATCTTTGTGGCATTGTCGTCTTGGACATGTCAACAAGAAACGCATAGCCCAACTCCAAAAGGATGGAGTGTTGGAGTCATTCGACCTTAGGGAAGATGACACATGCGAATCTTGTTTACTTGGAAAGATGACTAAGTCACCCTTCACGAGTACTTGTGAAAGGGGTGAGGGACTATTAGACCTAATACATACCGATGTATGTGGACCTTTTAGATCAACCACGAAGGATGGGAACCGCTTCTATGTGACCTTTACCGATGATTATAGTAGATATGGGTATATCTATTTAATCAAGCAAAAGTCAGAAACCTTTGAAAAGTTCAAAGAGTTCAAGAATGAAGTGGAGAATCAATTGGGCAGGAAAATCAAGATGCTTCGATCCGATCGAGGAGGAGAGTACCTAAGTCTTGAATTCCACGATTATCTCAAGGAGTGTGGAATAGTTTCGCAATTGACGCCTCCTAGGACACCGCAATTGAATGGTGTGGCAGAAAGGCGTAATCGAACCTTATTGGATATGGTTCGCTCTATGATGAGTCGTGCTTCACTACCTATCTTCTTTTGGGGGTATGCCTTAGAGACTACCGCCCATATCCTTAACCGAGTCCCTACCAAGAAGGTTGCCAAAACACCTCACGAGATGTGGACAGGGAAAGCTCCCTCGTTGGCACATATCAAGGTTTGGGGTTGCGAGGCTTTCGTAAGACGAGATACTCACGACAAGCTTGAACCTCGAAGTGAGTGATGTATTTTCATCGGCTACCCGCAAACTTCCTTTGGATATCTCTTCTATAGACCGAAAGATAATGTTATCTTTGTTGCGAGGAGAGGAGTTTTCCGAGAGCGAGAACTCATAAGCCAAGGAAACAGTGGGAGGCAAATCGAACTTGAAGAGATTCAAGAATCGATAGATGAAGGAACCTCTACCGCTGGCGTTCAACCCGAGGAGGAAACTCCGGTTGAACCGATTGACGAATCCTTACCTCTTAGACGTTCCGATAGATTTAGAGTTCAACTCCAGTTTTATGGTTTTCATATTACTACCGAAGGGGACACGTATATTAGTGATGGTACACTAATAAATTTTGATGAACCTAATAGCTATAAGGAAGCCATGGCAGGCCCGGAGTTTGCAAAATGGAAAGAGGCGATGGATAGCGAGATCCAATCCATGTACGATAACCAAGTTTGGAATATGGTTGATTACGTGCCCGAACGTAAGACCGTAGGGTGCAAGTGGATCTTCAAGAAGAAGACCGACGTGGATGGGAACGTACACACATACAAAGCGCGATTGGTTGCGAAGGGCTTTACTCAAACTCCCGGAGTTGACTATGATGAGACCTTCTCGCCAGTTGCGAAGATTAAATCTATTAGAGTGATGCTAGCAATTGCCGCATTTCATGATTATGAGATTTGGCAAATGGATGTCAAGACCGCTTTCCTTAACGGAAAGTTGGCTGAGGATGTTTACATGGCTCAGCCAGAGGGGTTTGTGGATCCGAAGCATCCGAATAGAGTGTGTAAGCTTGAGAAGTCCATTTATGGACTTAAGCAAGCGTCTCGCAGATGGAATCTTTGCTTCGATGAGAAAGTCAAAGAGTTTGGATTTGTACGAAGCGAAGACGAATCTTGTGTGTATGTCAAAGCCAGTGGGAGTGTAGTAAGCTTCCTCGTTCTATATGTCGATGACATATTACTCATAGGAAACGACATCCCGACTCTGCAGGAGGTTAAGTCCTGGCTCGGGAAGTGCTTCGCTATGAAGGACCTCGGAGAGGCTTCTTACATATTAGGAATAAGGATAGTAAGAGAAAGAAGTAAGAGACTAATTGGACTTAGTCAGAATACTTACTTGGAGAAGGTACTAAAACGTTTTAGTATGGAAAACTCAAAGAAGGGAGAACTACCGATACAAGGAAATGCCAAGTTGAGTAAGACTCAAAGTCCGAGTACCGAAGCCGAGATAGCAGAAATGAGCCGAGTACCATACGCTTCCGCAGTTGGCTCAATCATGTACGCTATGACTTGTACTCGCCCTGATGTAGCCTTCGCTTTGAGCATGGTTAGCAGATATCAAGGGAACCCTGGCAAAGCACATTGGATTGCGGTGAAGAACATCCTTAAGTACCTTCGGAGAACGAAAGAATGGTTCTTAGTCCTTGGAGGGAGTGATGACTTGAAGGTGCGAGGGTATAGTGACGCCAGCTTTCAAACCGACAGGGACAACTATCGTTCGCAGTCGGGCTGGGTCTTTACCCTAAATGGAGGAGCAGTGACATGGAAAAGTTCCAAGAAGGAAACCGTAGCTGATTCAACATGCGAATCAGAGTACATCGCAGCAAGCGAAGCGTCGAAGGAGGCAATATGGCTGAAGAACTTCATCGGTGATCTTGGAGTTGTACCGGGCATAAAGGAGCCCATGGAGATTTTCTGTGATAATGAAGGTGCGGTTGCCTTGACCAAGGAACTGAGGGATCATGGTAGATCTCGACATATCGACAGAAAATATCACTTCATTAGACATCGTGTAGAAGAAGGACAACTCGTAGTGAAGAGGATATCATCAGAAGATAACCCAGCAGATCCGCTTACGAAGGGACTGAGTAGGGTTAAGCACTTACAGCATGCTAGGAGTATTGGGCCGAAGGATGATATTAGCATAGATTATATTGTATTAGAAACGTATAATAGATAAATGTAATTAACATTTGATGATTAAATAAAGAAGTTTTATTTATGAGTAAAGTTACTATCACATGTTAGTTGTTTAACTATTGTTTCACTTTGCATGTTTTGACTTCCAGAATAATTGAGTTTATTAGGAATAATCGAATTATTCAAATGGTCCACAATCGTTCATATGTTGGGAGTAGATATGAATGAAGATTGTCGTGAATTGGTGTGTAGAGTGTCTAAATGGTGTTAGACATAGCAAGAGTTGCTGCAACGTTCATGAGTGCTTACGAACTGGTTTTGAGCATTGGAATAAACCCGCGCTTGCTGGAATCACTTTATGGAATACGATATAGAAGGTGATCGCAAGACGATAATATCATATGGTCTTAAAACCTAGATATATGGTTTATTATTTGTTATTTGATTGTGCATTGATAATGCGAAAACGCATCAGTAACTTGATGTTATAAAACGCATTGTTGTGTATAGTTGGTTAATGAATAAGTAAATGCATATAAGTCGAAGTTTATCTGTAAATTTTATCCTAAGAGGGTAGAAGAGATATCTTGGCCACTCGATGATTTGATTTGACTTATGTGCCGGGCCCGGTCAGAACTGAATTGATGTGTTCGATTAAGTTCTATGTCAAATAAATCGAAGATCGAGAAATCTAAATGCTAGACTAACCATTCCATAGGATTGTCAGCATGATATCTAACAGAGGACTGTACGATCCCTTATCTAAAGGACAAGATTGATTAGATCAGAGTTGACAGCGTCTTTGAGAGCTACGATTGCAAACCGTATTATACTTGTATAGTTACTAGACTTATCCAAGTGGGAGACTGTTGGAATAGTGTCTAAGGCTATAACTATATTCGGTGGTGCATGGTCCTTTTGGGTTGCCTTCACCATAGCAACTTGAAGGATGATTTGTTAAGAGAGAGTAAATATTATAAGGAATAATATTTAGCTATTTGATTAATATAAGTCATAGATTAATTGGTATTAATTTGGTGACTTAAAGAGATTAATTAAATAAGAGGGTATAAACTGTCAATTGTTTGATAGTTAGACTTTAGACTATAAATCCATTAGGATGGACTTTGGACGGTTTCTAAGAGCTTTAGGATAGCTCAAAATAGTCCATAAGGATATCTATGGAATGGATTTGGATAGCCTTAAGTGAAGATTATCCAATTAGGGTTTAGGGTGAAACCCTTAAGGAGTCTAAAGGTATAAATAGGCCCTTGGGGTGTGGAATTCGTGGACAATCTTTCAGAACCTAAAGCAAGGAACCTCTGGCCGAATTCCATCCCCTCTCCTCTCTCCTAAATCATCTTGCTTGCTATTGGTGTTTGTAAGCCATTAGAGGAGTGACAATTGTGACTCTAGAAGCTCCAAGACTAGAAGATCAACAAGGAACTCAAAGGTATGATTCTGGATCTGTATTAATGTTATTGTTTAACCTAATTAGCCATTAGAAGTCTTGGATTCAAAAGCATGTTTGATAGAAAGCCTAGATCCAAGCAATAGGGTTTTGCATGCGCACATAGGAAAGTTCTTATGGCTAAAACCCAACAAGAAGATGATAGGAATTATTTGCTGAATTGTTTAGGATTAATTCTTGATCATTTATGTGTTGTAATGGAGTCCATAATTTGTCCTCAAGTTATGGATATCCAAAGGTCACTTTTCTTTAACACACATTAAAAGCACATAAGTTACATAAAATGAAGAGTCTTCATTTTATGAACCTTTAATTCATAAGTTATGAAATGAAAAGTTTTGAAGAGTTACAAAACTTGTCCTCAAGTTTTGGAATTTGGAAAAGTTTCACACACTTTAATAATCTTTAATTCCAACACTTAGAATTTTAAAAGTTAAAATTCAACACTTATACTATTAATAACATTAATGGTTAATTATATATATATATATATATATATATATATATATATATATATATATATATATATATATATGTATAAGAACAAGTCGTTTTACCGTTAGTAGGCCTCATTCACGAAGCCGGTCTATAAGGTGGGTATAAGGTTGTTGCCTATAAAATGGCGACTTAATGGGTGTATACTCTCACCCACCACTTGCTTGACTGGTGGAGGGTCGTTAGCCGAACGGGTAAGATAAAGACTTATAAATTCTCATTAAGTATGATGAATATTATAAAGTAACTAAATCTTTTATTTAATTCCCAATCTTAGTTACTTTAGGAAAAATGTGAACATGGTGCTAATCCATGAAATTCACACTTTGTACCTTACCAAGTCGTTGGTGGAGCGTGTGTGGTTAACCGGCACACTAACTTGGACTAGTAAGGATCACGAAGGGTGACTTAATGTTTGTCATAGATCAATGGAGCGTGTGTGGTTAACCGGCACATTGATTAGGTGATAATATTAAGGGTACCAAGTGAATTGGCATGGTTATTCACACCTTGTATTGTGATCCTAGGCATCCCAGTCACAAAACTTGAAGGGCACAACCGAGATGGAAACATGCCATTGAAAAGTTCAATGAATCTCAAAAGAATCTAGGAATTTCAAATCAAATTAAAACCTAATAAATCATTTCGTTTTCGTGGTGGAAATTGGTGAATCGTCATTCACCTACCTTTCAAATCTATTATTACTTAGATTACGACATCCCTCTTCTAAGTATAATATATTGTGATTGGATCCTAGCCTTAATATTACATTTGGGTGTCTTATTAAGGACTCTATATATCTAATCTAAACTTACTTTCTTCTTTCAGATGTCTTCCAACACTAATGCTTCGGGCTCTAACCCAACTGGCTCTTTCTTTCTCATGAATCTTTGTGGGAGAGAAATCTTTGATGGTTCCAACTTCATGGATTGGATAAGGAACATCAAGATGGTAACTCGTATGAGGACAAGGAATATATCCTCGATAAGGAGTTAAAAGGGCTTGATGAGTCTACTGCTACTCCTGAGGAGATCGCTGAATTCAGGACACATGAGAGAGATGCTACTAAGGTGGCATGTATCATGATGGCCACGATGATAGCTGAGCTCCAAAAGTCCTATGAGGACTTCTACCCTTTTGAGATGCACCAAGACCTGATGGAAAGGTACCATCAGAGTGCTCGTCTAGAGCGGTATGAAATAATCTCCTCCATAATAACAACCCGCATGAAGGACGGTGAATCCGTCACGGCCCACATGCAAAAGATGCAAAGGTATGTGGACCGTTTGCTGAAGCTGAATGTGAACTTCCCTGAGGAGTTGGCAATTGACATCATTTTGCACTCCTTACCTTCTTGTTATGACCATTTTCGTATGACATATCATATGAACAAGGAGGAAGTTACCCTTAGCAAGCTTCAAGGACTCTTGAAAACTGCTGAAACCGGTCTTAAGGGCAAGTCGGTTGTTACCTATACTACTCCTACTCCAACATCTACCCCTATTTTGGCTATCGGCAAGGCAAAGGGAAAAATAGGAAGCACCCTTCGAAGGGTACCAAGGGAAAGTCTCTTGAAGGCTCCTCATCAAGGACCAAGAGCGGTTCTGCCACTCCTTCTGCCATTCCCAAGGATGCTAATTGCTACTATTGCCAGGACAAGGGGCAGTGGAAGCGAAACTACCCTAAATACCTGCATGATCTGAAGGATGGAAAAGTGAAACCCACCCACGCACGTATTTACACAATATTGTCTAATAACTCACCACATTCAAACTCTTGGGTGCTTGATACAGGATGTGGTATTCACATATGTTCTGATTTGCAGGGCCTAAGAAGAAGTGAGGATGTGGAGCACGGGAAGATAAACTTGATCATGGGGAATAGGAAGGCTTCACCTGCTTCCAAGATTGGAGTTTATACTTTGTTGCTGGATAATGGGTTAAAATTAGATTTGAATAAATGGGTGTACTCGTCTGAAATTGCAGGGAATATTATTTCTTTTCATGCTTTGTACAAACAAGGTTTTACCTTTTCGTTTGATAATGAATGTGGTGGTATTAATGCTTTCTTTAATAATGTGTTTTATTTTAAAGCATTACCTTGTGATGGTGTGTATGAAAATGTGTCGATTGTAGACAACTTAGGAAATAATGTGTTGTATATTGATTCTTCTACTAGCCTAGATAAGGCATCATTGTGGCATTATCGTCTTGGACATGTAAACAAGAAACGCATAGGCCAACTCCAAAAGAGTGGAGTCTTGGAGTCATTCGATCTTAAATCGGATGATAGTTGTGAATCTTGTCTACTTGGAAAGATGACAAAATCACCCTTCACTGGAACTTGTGAAAGGGGTGAGGGTTTGTTGGACCTAATACATACTGATGTATGTGAACCATTCAAAACCGCCACAAGGGATTCTAATCGGTATTATGTGACTTTTATTGATGATTTTAGTAGATATGGGTGTGTCTACTTAATCAAACATAAGTCAGAAACCTTTGAAAGGTTTAAGGAATTCAATCAGGAAGTAGAAAATCAATTGGGCAAGAACATTTAGATGCTTCGATCCGATCGAGGTGGTGAGTATCTTAGTACTGAGTTCCTTGACTATCTTAAGGAGTGTGGGATTGTCTCACAATTGACTCCTCCCAGGACACCACAGCTAAATGGTGTAGCTGAGAGGCGTAATCGAACCCTGTTAGACATGGTTCGCTCTATCATGAGTCGAGCTTCGCTACCAATCTCTTTTTGGGGGTATGCCTTAGAGACTGTCTCCCATATCCTTAATCTATTCCCTACAAAGAAGGTTACCAAAACACCTCATGAGATGTGGACTGGGAAGGTTCCCAATTTGGATCACATCAAAATTTGGGGTTGCGAAGCTTTCGTGAGGTGTGAAACTCATGATATGCTTGAACCCCGAAGTGAAAGGTGTATTTTCATCGGCTACCCACAGAAATCCTTCAGTTACCTCTTCTACAGACCCGGTGAGAATGTGGTCTTTGTAGCACGAAGAGGGGTCTTTCGTGAGAGAGAATTTATAAGCCAAAGAGACAGTGGGAGGCAAATTGATCTTGAAGAAATTCAAGAATCAGTTGGTGAAGGAACCTCAGACACTCAACCTGAGGAGGAAACTCCTGTTGAGCCAGCTGACGAGTTTGTACCTCTGAGGCGTTCCACACGGGTTAGGAACACACCTGCGTTTTATTATGGCTTTCATATTACTACGGAAGGTGATACGTTTATCAGTGATAGTACACTGGTAAATTTGGATGAAGCTAGTAGTGTTAAGGAAGCCATGGCAGGTCCGGAGTCTGCTAAGTGGAAGGAGGCTATGGACAGCGAGATACAATCCATGTATGACAATCAAGTTTGGAACTTGGTTGATAATGTACCAGGCTGTAAAACAGTCGGGTGCAAATGGATCTTCAAGAAGAAGACCGACATGGAAGGAAAAGTGCATACTTATAAGGCTCGACTGGTTGCGAAGGGTTTTACTCAGACTCAGGGTATTGATTATGATGAAACCTTCTCGCCGGTAGCAAAGATTAAGTCTATTAGGGCTATGCTAGCCATTGCTACATTTCATGATTATGAAATATGGCAAATGGATGTCAAAACCGCTTTTCTTAATGGAAAGTTGGTTGAGGATGTGTACATGAATCAGCCAGAGGGTTTTGTCAGTGCAGAGTACCCTAATAGAGTATGCAAGCTTGAGAAATCCATTTATGGATTAAAACAAGCATCTCGTAGCTGGAACCTTTGTTTCGATGAGAAGGTCAAAGAGTTTGGCTTCTCGAGAAGTGAAGATGAGTCTTGCGTGTATGTCAGAGCTAGTGGGAGTATAGTTAGCTTCTTGGTATTGTATGTGGATGACATACTACTTATAGGAAATGACATCCCAACCTTGCAGGAGGTTAAGTCCTGGCTTGGGAAGTGCTTTGCTATGAAGGACCTAGGGGAAGCTGCCTATATCCTAGGGATAAGGATATTAAGGGAAAGGAGTAAAAGACTAATTGGACTTAGTCAGAGTACCTACTTGGATAAGGTGTTGAAAAGGTTCAACATGCAGAATTCCAAGAAAGGAGATTTACCAATCCAAAGCAATGCCAAGCTGAGTAAGACTCAGAGTCCAAGTACAGAGGCAGAGATAGCTGAGATGAGCCAATTACCGTATGCTTCTGTTGATGGCTCGATCATGTATGCTATGACTTGTACCCGCCCTGATGTGGCCTTTACTTTGAGCATGGTTAGCAGGTATCAGGGGAACCCTGACAAGGCTTATTGGACTGCGGTAAAGAACATTCTTAAGTACCTGCGAAGGACTAAGGATTGGATCCTTACCCTTGGTGGGAGTGATGACTTGAAATTATTAGGGTATAGTGATGCTAGTTTTCATACTGATACGGATAACTTTCGCTCTCAGTCGGGCTGGGTCTTTACCTTAAATGGAGGGGCAATCTGTTGGAAGAGTTCCAAGCAGGAGACGGTGGTTGATTCGGCTTGTGAATCAGAGTATATAGCAGCGAGTGAAGCAGTGAAGGAGGCGATATGGCTGAAGAACTTCATCGAAGACCTTGGAGTTGTGCCAACTATTAAGGAGCCTATGGAAATTTTCTGTGACAACAATAGTGCGGTTGCTTTAGCTAAAGAACCGAGAGATCATGGGAGATCCTGACACATTGACAGAAAATATCACTTTATAAGACACAAGATAGAAGAAGGACTCCCCGTGGCAAAGAGGATATCGTCAGATGAGAACCCTGCGGATCCCCTTACAAAGGGACTGACGAGGGCTAAGCATTTTCAGCATGCGAGGCGCATTGGGCTGAGGGACGATATTAGTTTTACAGATTAGATAGATTCTCTGAAACTTGTAAAATGTAATCGACATTAGATGATGAATAAATTTGTGATTTATTTATGAGTAAGGTGTTGCTATCATTGTCAATTATTTCCAATTGTTTCATCTTTGCATGTTTTGACTTCCAGAATAATTAATTTATTCAAACCTCCACAATCGGTCATACGTCGGAAGTAGGTATGAATCAAGGTTGTCATGAATTGGGTTTGTAGATGGCTAAAAGTGTTTAGACATGGCAATGGTTGCTGCAACGTTCATGAGTACTCATAAGTTATGAGTATTGGAATAAACCCACGCTCACTTGTATCACTTCATGGAATTTATCTCGAGTGATCGTGAGACGGTAATATCATATAAGTCTTCAAACCTAGAGATATGAGTTGTTACCTATGAGTTGATTGTGCATTGATTGCACGTAAACGCATCAGTAACTTGATATTATAAAATGTGCCTTTGTGTACAATTCAACAAGTAGTAGAACAAGTATATGAGTCGAAGTTTATCTGTTCCTTCTAGAAATAGAAGTGATATCTGGGCCCCTCGATGATTTTGTGTTGACCCATGTACCGGGCCTGGTCAGAACTAAATTGATTTGTTCAGTTGAGTTCTTTGTCAAACAAATCGGAAATCGAGAAACAACTGCCAGACAATAAGCAAGACATAGTTCCATGTGTTTGTCCGGCTGATATCATGAGAACAGAGGATTGTATGATCACTTATCTTAAAATGGCGCTTCATAGTTCAACAGAGTTTTCAAGAGCTATGATTGCTGGTTGGTTCCTGAAGTAATAGGCAAATACAGTTATTAGACTTATCCAAGTGGGAGTCTGTTGGATAAGGTGTCTAAGTCCATAACTTATTTGGTATATACTTGACCCGACCCGGCATGGTCCATTTGGGTTGCATTTCATCCAAACTATTTATGGATAATTTTATGAGAGTTATACACATATGATTATTAATATATTATAAGTTATAATATATTAATATGAAGTCATGTTATTTTATTAGTCTTAGTCTTAAAATTAATTATGAATTAATTTAGAGATTAAAAGGAAGACTAATTAGATTGTGGGCTATTGGTTTTATATGGTGTGGGCTAACACTCATTTGCTAATGGGCTAGGCTTGTATGGAAGTCCATGGATGATCCATGGAGCTTTTAACCCATGGATCCTTGGAAAAGGAAAGATCATGGGTTATTAGGGTTTAACCCTAATCATGTACACTATATAAACATGCTTTTGTTGCATGAAATAGCCACTAGTGTGTGTGTTTGTGTGTGGCCGAAAATTGTAGTGTGTATACACTCTCTCAAAGGTTTCCAAGAGTTTGTGGTGATTTGTGATTCCATTTGAGGCATTCACACTATTGGTGCTTGGCCCTCAAACTCCTTAAGAATCAAACCCATCAAAAAGGTATGTAATATCATCTAATTCTTTTATGTTTAAAAGTACCACATGCCATGTTAGATAGGTTATGAACCTTGGAAAATTATTATTTTTCATGTATTTTGACAAACATAGATCCAAGGTTTATTAAGGTTGCATGCACACTTAGGAAGTGTTAGATTGCTCAAAACCCAACAGAGACATCCAAAGGAATTTTATGGGTAGCCGATGAAAATACACTGCTCACTATGAGGTTCGAGCTTATCGTGAGTCTCTCGTCTTACGAAAACCTCGCAACCCCAAACCTTGATATGTGCTAACGAGGGAGCCTTCCCTGTGCACATATCGTGAGGTGTTTTGGCAACCTTCTTCATAGGGACTAAGTTAAGGATATGGGCGGCAGTCTCTAAGGCATAACCCCAGAATGAGATAGGTAGTGAAGCATGACTCATCATGGAACGAACCATGTCTAGCAAGATTCGATTACGCCTCTCAACTACATCATTCAACTGTGGTGTCCTAGGTGGCGTTCATTGTGAAACTATTCCACATTCGTTGAGGTAGTCGTGGAGTTCAAGACTTAGGTACTCTCCTCCTCGATAGGATCGAAGCATCTTGATTTTCCTGCCCAATTGATTCTCCACTTCTTGTTTTAACTCTTTGAACTTTTCAAAGGTTTCTGACTTGTGCTTGATTAAGTAGATATACCCATATCTGCTATAACCGTCAGTGAAAGTCACATAGAAGCCGTCTGCATCCCTTGTGGTGGATCTAAAGGGCCCACACACATCGGTGTGTATGAGATCCAATAAACCCTCACCCCTTTCACAAGTGCCAGTGAAGGGTGACTTGGTCATCTTTCCAAGTAAATAAGACTCGCACACGTCATCACCCCTAAGGTCGAATGACTCCAACACTCCATCCTTTTGGAGTTGGGCTATGTGTTTCTTGTTGACATGTCCAATACGACAATGCCATAAGCATGCTTCATCCATAATATTGGAAGAATCGACACACAACACATCATTTCCTAAGTTATCTACAACCATCACAGTCTCATATATTCCACTACAAAGTAATGCTTCAAAATATAAAACACAATTAGGATAAGCATAAAAAGAACCCTTTTCATTATCAAATGAATATCTAAAACCTTGTTTATATAAGCCATGAAATGAAATGATGTTTCTAGCCATATCATTGATGAATTTTATACAAACAATCATATATGTGCATGCAACCCTAGATATGGATATACGTTTTCACTATTAGTTACACAACATTATGAACAAAAAAGAAACCTAACATGATCCTAGGTAATTTTGAAATTCATAAAGGAGAATGGAACACATACCTCTTGTTGTTATGTTGTAATAACAGCTTGTATCTTGAATCTTCTTGTCTTTGAAAGCAAGTACCACAAGTGTAGTACCTCTAATGGCTCACAAACACCAAGAGCAATTGAAGAAGAAAGAGAGAGAGGAGGAGGAGGAGGAGGAGAAGGTAAAAATAGGCTCTAGGAACTTCTAGGATTAAGTGGCCGAATTTCTTATGCCAATGGGTCTTTATATAGTTGTAGGAATTAGGGTTTTAGTCCTTATTCTTATCTGGTTGCTTAGCTACCAAGCAGTCCAAAGGATAATTCTAGAAGCCCTATCTTTGGACGAATTCTAAGGCTTATAACCCCTTGAATTCGTCCACCCTATCCCGTAAGGTTTCCTTGCCCAACTTTGTAACTATCATATAATTACAGTTTAGTCCCCCTAGTTCAATTAACTTCTTTTGATCACAAAATTAATTCTTAATTAGTTTTTGAACAATGTTAATTAAACAAATATGATTTATCTATCTATATATATATATATATATGTATATATATATATATATATTATTTTAATATATTAATAAACCATAATAACATCTTTCTCTATTATTTCTACAGTTAAGTTGCTTTGGTGGATGCAACCCAAAAGGACCATGCACAACCAGGTCAAGTACCTACCAAATATGGTTACAGGCTTAGAAAGTAATCTAACACTCGTAACATAAGCATGTTGGCCCAATCAGCCTCGGGCTAGAATACCAACATGCTGGGTCCAATTAGCCTCGGGCTAGAATACCAACATGCTGGGTCCAATCAGTCTCGGGCTGGATGTCACACCCCCAAACCAAGATGGTAGAAAGATTCGGGGGTGGAGGACGTCATGCGTAGCATTACAACAATTTAATAATAGTAATCAAATCAACAACAACCACTGTATAAATAGTAATATGTTTACATTGCATTTGAATTATACATGATTGACACCAAAAGTAAATAACAAGTAAAGACTCGAAGCTACTATGCTCCATCTTCTTGAACTCGGTGCGTGTACCTGTCTACTAGTGTCCTAAGAATACAAGTAGGTTTTGAAAGTGTATCAGTATAAAGTTGGTGAATTCATAAGCATTTTTTTTAGAAAACTATTCTTTATTCTTTCGAAAAGTACGTTATGTTTCTCCTGAAAACCTTATATTTTATGATGTAATGAATGTTAAATAAAAAAAATTCTTACTAGTTCCTCCTGCGAGTACTTAGTGTACACAAATCATATACAATCCAAACCGGACAAATAATCGACTGTGTGGTTCTGCCCCAAGTCCACAACCAAACAAGGAACAGGAAATGAAGTGGAGGTCACACATTGCACTGGTTTTCAGATCCTTATGTATATAATCCTGAAGTATTCACTAGATACTTACAAAGTTAACAATGTATTGATTCTTGATGTCTGTTGAAAGTGTTCCTCAAGAAAATCCAATATTTTCTTATGTAAAGTATGATTAAACCATTCCTTCTATGACTTCTTAATTCATACTAGTTATGTATAAACCAATATCAGATAGGCAGTTAATTGTGTGAATCTGCTCTAAACCCACAACCAAACAAGGAACAGGGAATGAGGATGAACCCACACATTCCATAGTCTATCAGGTATTCTTCACACATAACCTGGATGCATAAACTAAGGAGTCATTGAATTAATATTGAGTGTTCGTTAGTTGAATAATGAACCAACTATTTGTAAAATACCGATGTTTACCCTGGAAAATCCTATATTTTCCCTAAGTGTACGTCATGGAATTACCTGATCCAAGTCGGGGTATGCAAGTATGTACCATACTTATGTTGTTTAAGCATTGTACTGTTTGGAAACCTTTGTATGAAAACCTTTGCATAGTAGTCTTATTACATAAATAAAACTAGTTGATAACAAGTTGTTATGTATCCTGAAAGTGTTGTTAATACCCTCCTATGATCACTTAGTACATACGAGTTATAGAAATGTAGATAGAAAAAACAGTCGATTGAGTGATTCTGCCCTAAGCTCACAACCAAACAAGGAATAGGAAATGAGGCAGAAATCACACATCCCACTGTAAGTCGGATGTTAATTTCATATTACTCTAATGTACATAGTAAGTAATCACATAGTCAGTGGCGAATCTAGAACAAAAAATAACATGGTTCCCAAATTAAATAAAGCCAAAAAACACAACAACACTTGGGGGGGGGGGTCAGATCTGGTCAGGTCATGTACCCTAAAAAATCTGGACCAACAATTCAACCGGTTAAATACGATCAGACACCATCGATTAAATTTTTTAAAAATATGACTAAAATATAATTGAAAAGAATCGTACGATTTAATGAAAAACTAATTGATTATTAGTTCATTGATAAAATGGTGAACGGAGAGTGAGAGTTTTGGCATGTGGGCTTCTTTTTATTTGATCAATTTATTTATTCATTGATATTTTGAGAGTGTCAATTAAAAGTGGTTAACCTTTTGTTATCAATATCATAATTTAAAATAGAAAATTTCCGTCAATAACTTACTTTTTCTCTTTTTAAAATGGTTTTTACATATTAAAAAAAAAACAAACTTATGGTAGTTCCTTTATTTTTTTAAGGTGGTTCCTAATTTTTCTGCTATATATATTTTAAATGAAATTAAAATTTTAGGTAGGTCCTAGGACCTACCTTTGGCATAAGTAGATACGCCCCTGCACATAGTTACTAACCATGTTGACTGTTTGTTAGGTATATTATTACGTGAACTAGTCGTTGTTTCACCTGTGGATTCTTATAACCATATTATTGACGATCAACATTACGACGTTGTCCGATGTCGCTAAAAATGACGTTTGTCACCCTCGGTTGACTGTAGCTAATAGTCAGGGTGCGAGTTTATCACTCTTGTATAGATCTATACACAAACTCACGCTCTCCCTCCAGGAGACTCTGGTTACAAGGCGTCTCACACTGTAGTTCTCTCAACGAATTCACTCATAATACTATGAAACCCCTTTTTTGTTATTAACATGAATTCTTATAAAATAATATCCTTTATTTCACAAATCATAAGTTTGCTTCCTTTGTTATGAAACTTGTTTTTGCAATGTTCGTATTCTAACATGTTTTGTAAGTTGATTTCAAGTCTACTAGTAACGATGTTTACCATGTTTAGTAAGTTCTCTGTTCAATGTTTGCTAATGATAGGAAAATATAATAAAACAATTTATAGTTTTAAACACAAGATTACTTGTGCTTTTACTTGTATTTCCCCTGAAAACATTAAAAACTCGGAAAAATATAGGGGTATGAACTCACCTCGAGTGAGTGATTTGTATGAAGATCGTTATGAGATGTGAGTGTCAAGTGGAGCCTCGAACACAGTTGGATCCTATTTAACATGTAATGACACATATATGATTCAAATTAGGATATTTTATGACTAGACATGATAGGAAACTACCCTAGGGACTTGGAAACACTTGAACTAAGTGCTAAAACCATATGTGATTGAGTGAGTGAGGTGTACGGCCACCATAAGGGTGTGTACGGCCATGGGTGTACAGTCGATGAGTGTACGGCCTTACACTCATAAAGATATGTGTTTTTAAGGTGTTTCCAAGGTCCTAACTAGCATCCAAGAAGTGTTCTAGGTCCCATTCTTAGTTGTAAAGCCAGTTTGAGGCCAATAAAGATCATCAAAGAGGGTTTACGGCCCTAGGAGGTGTCTACGGCCGTATAAGGGATGTGCGGCCATACACCCTTCATGTTCATGCTAAGTTTGTTGACTCTAAGGTGAAACAAGGCTATGATTCGAAGGTTTAGCATGTCCATTTAGATGATAAGGGCCAAACCCACACTTTGGAGGGCCTTTAAGGTGTGTACAACCAAACTTATGAAGGTGTGCTGCCGTACTCCTTCAAAGGATGAAGAAAAATGTTGAAACATGAAGAATCAAGAGGTCTTTCAAGTATAACAAGCTAAAGGATGAATTACTTACGTTTTTGAAGCCTTTGGAGGGTTCTTGGTTGAAGAATCTAAAGAGAGAAAGTAGTGGTATGCAGCCAAGGGAAGAAAGGAATGAAGGAAGGGAGGTCCACTCATATATATAGGGGTGGGTGACCCACCACCCCGAGTGTGCGGCCAGGGGGAGTGTACGGCCGTACACTCCTCATAAAGGAGTGTATGGCCCGAAATGCTACTTCACGACTTCGATAACTCATTCCTAATTTCAACCTTGGTTGTACTCAAGCTTAGAATCCTTAATCGAACCCTTAAACAGAGCTAAAAGATAACATAAATGAGTTTAACATTGATTGAATTGAATAGTTGTACAAGATAGAATTTTTCGGGTTGTCACACTGGAATACCCCCAATATGTTGATTGACGCACAAAGCAGTCTAGTCTCACCATACACCATAGCATGTCGACATGTGCATAACAGATGAACAAATAATCAAGCAACAGATAAACAGATAATACATCCACAGATCACTACTGTATGCTAACACCCTATATATCAGGATACATAAAAGAATGGGTCGGCATTGGTGCCTTCGACCCACAGATACAGTGAGGAAAACTCACCATAGACCGAACACTAGATGTTGAGGTACTAACTCTGAATCTCAGCTCAATCTTGTGAAAACGGCCTTGGGACATGAGGAAAATAGAGGAGCTTCATCCTCACAATAGCATAATTCCATTTTGAGCATTCCTTACGAAGTTTATGCTCCTGATACTTGAGGAAGAAACCATTTCAGGGGACCAAATATGGTATGCAAGATTAAAAAAAAAAGGGAGAAATGTGACTTAGGGTTTTATAATCGATTATTCTTTAAGGTGATCGATGCTTTTGACGTACGTCAATTAGGGGGATACAGGGTTACATGTTGGTAACTTGCTCCATTAATGAAAAATAACAATGAATATATTAAGTCAATGTGAGACTAGCCCACTTGGTAGAGGATTTGCCTCTTAGATTGGAGGTCCTAGGTTCTAATTTGAGCATTAGCGATTTCCTTCTAACTTGGTGATACTAACTTCTAACGACTAACCATCCATTTAAAAAAAGAATATGTTAACCTCGGGTTTATTTTGAAAAAATAAATAGGTCTACTATGAAAAAACAAAATATACTTTATTATATGAAATAAACTCAACTTACCTCTTGTTGGTAACCGATTCCATTAATGAAATAACAAGGAAAAAATTGCTTTTTAAGAAAATAAAAAATCTAAAGCAGAAAAAATAAAATCAAAATGTATGATCTTTTATTGAATAAACTCAAATGTTAAATAATCCCTAGTATTACTATAATTATCATTTCTCTTATTTATATTCATTGAAGTGTGATTATATTAAAAAAAATAACCATCATAGCTAATTAAAAAAATTAAAAACCAAAAAACCAAAAAAGAAATGACCAAATTCCATAAGACCCTATGAAAATCTAGGTGGTCTGTGATTTTTTTTTTTTTTGATTTTATATTAAAAAAATCATGGTTTAACACCTTCGAAAATCTAATCGCTTGCGATTTTTCTTTTTGGATTATTACAGACTACTCTTGTGATTGGGAGAACCCGCATGGTTTGATGATTGTTATGAAGTTCATATGTGAAAGTTATAAAGTTTTGTTTTCAAAATTTTCAATGAATAACCTATTTTGAAACTAAAAAAATATGACTTGCTAATATCCAAATTAAGAGTGTAAAATGTTCATAGATAAACTTTATTACAAAGAACATAATGGAAAAAAGAATTCAAATCAAACATTGTTTATGTGTGAAAGTTATGAATAATCAAAATTGGATTTTTTTTTTTTTTTTTTATTCGTATTTGTCATAGAGTGACCAATTTTGGAGCAAAAAATAATATGTTCCAACTTCCAAATGTTCATTGATAAACTTTGTTATAGATAACATAATGAAAAAAATGAATCAAACAAAGTTCGAATCTACCCTAATAAATAAGAATGATTTTGCCACATGTCCTCTTCTCATTCAATTTGCCACATGTCATTTTGTCATAATTTAGAGATATATTTATTTTCCACTTGTCATTTATTTAATTTTCATTTCTAATATATTATTAATTAGTTTCCATAAATTAAATCTACCATAATGATATTAATTTCAAATTTTCAATTTTAAATATCAATTTCAATTTTAAACAAATTTACAGTTTAAACCTTTGTGTTTAACATTTTGTTATAATTAACTTGTTTAGTATACAAGTCTGATAACTAAACAATAATTTTAATTTATTTATTTTTTACATGTTTTTTTTCTCATAATTTTTATTTATTTCAAATTTCAAATTCAAATAAATTTCTCATTTAATCGTTTGTATTTAACATTTTGTTTTAATCAACCCGTATAATATACGGGTCTCACAACTAGTGATAAATTTATGAACGTTTGGAGTAAAAATAAATAAATAAATAAATAAATAAAACAACGATATTTGTGCACCCTCAGCAATCTAGATAGGTGGCTCATCTGTGAAAATCATTGATACATTTGGTATTTTTGAAATTTTTTGCTATTTAAAAAAAATTATAATAAAGAGATTTAATATTATGATATTTTCTCTTATTATTATGATTTTTCTTATTGATATTCACTGATTTTTTTAAAAATTTGTTTCTTTACCTACTTCGTTTCCTATACAAAACAAACACCACAACCCATCCATTACAACCTATCCATTGATAATCACCAACCCTTTAATCCAAACAAAAATAAGAACAAAATGAGAATTTTTTTTTTCCTTTTTTTTAAACCCAAACTCGATTCATTATTACACAATTTGTGTGTATTTGCGTGCACGCATGTTTATTTATATATTTATAAAATCTCAAATACGTGCGTCTAATCATATTTTATAAACCTTAAATCCAAGTACACAACTACTTGTAATGTGAAAACATGATGATTGATGTTGAACTCTTGATGTTGGACTTGTGATGGCCTTTTCCAAGCGTATACTTGACGTTGAGAAGAACATAGTGGGGGAGACAGAAAGCGTGGCCCTTGTGTTGGACTATCATCACTTCTATAAAGTCGTTTAAGCTTTAAAAAAATACGGTAGATTTTACTATTTTGGGATATTTATTATCCTAACTAGAAAGGTTACCCCCGCTACGCGAGAACCAAATGCTTTTAATATTGTTTCCGAATCGATAAATATGACAGACGTATAAAGTGCAATGATGAAAAGTCTGGGCTTTGCCCTAGACCATTTTTTTCATGTTTTTATGAAAAAATGTAAAGTTTTGACTGCAAAGACCAGAAATATCAAAACGGTTAAAGAATTAAACGGGTAGAAATTAGCAACTTTTTAGAAAATTGATCAAAATTATCAAACCGTTAAAGTTTTGTGGCCAAACTTTAAATATTAAAAGGTTTCTAAAAAGTTTTAGTGTAAAAATATTGATTGAAATGACCAAAAAGGTCAAAATGGATAAAAAATGAAGAGCAAAGTTGCCAAAAAAAAACATCCAAATTTATGATTCCTAACTTTGAAACCCAACAATAATATAGAGATCAATTCTATTAAAAAAATGACAAGTTTATTATTCATTTTCCTGAGAACTTTAATATATATAATTATATTTTAAGTCAACATAAAAAATATTCGAATATATTTTTTGGGATATTTACTATTTTGGATCATTCGAATTATTTTATGTCAACATCAAAAATATTTTTTTGCGAAAAAAATGTATTTTGGACTGATATTCTGGATTTCAGTTCGTAATTCCGGATTTATAAAGAAAAAAATATAATTTAAATACAAGTTTGAAATCCGATGTACAATTTTGTAATTCGAGAAAATATTCCGTTTTTAGTAAAATCTAACAAAAATTTTAAGAAAACATAACAAATCTAAGAGTATATAAGATACAATTGATTAAAATAAGACATTTGATCATGGTTCTAAAAAGCGCGTCATGGCGCGCCTCAAGGCGTGTCATGGCGCGAGGCGTGGTGTAGCCGTTACGAAAACGTCCAATGCGGGTTTGTGAAGCGTGACGCCCAAATAACGTGTAAATGTGCGCCTTATCGCGTTATGACGCGAGTTATTTTCAAGGCACGAGTTTTTTTGTTTTTTTTTGTTTTGTTTTTTTATTAGGCCTAAAATAAATGAGTTTTTGTTAACTTTTTTTTATTAGATATTAATATAACACTACTAAAAACTTTATATATTTAATAAAATTCAATAATTATATGATTTATATCTTTTAATGTATATAATATAGTCACGTCTTGAAAAACATCATTGCTCTCAAGACTTGTCATGACTTAACTTTTACATTGCCGTCAAGTCACGTCTTATGTTATTTAGAACCTTGCATTTGATTGAAAACTATGATATTACACCTTTCCAAATGGATATTTTGTACATTAATGAAATGAGTTATTTTTTTAAAGATAAAATTAGGTAAATAACACATTAGAATGTAAGAAAGATATCATTTCTTTGTAGTTTTATAGTCCACCTACAATAACGATGTCATTTTTGCAAAACTCAAAACATTCGGATGTTTTTATTGAATATTTCATTTATAATTATTAGTTTAATGAATATCCCTATTTTATCAATTTCTTTAATAGAGTTTTTATTCTTTAATACGACAAAAATCATTGTTTTTGGTATTGTATGTCAAATTCAAACATTTGAATGTAAGAAAGATATCATTTCTTTGTAGTTTTATAGTCCAACACTATTTTATTGCTTTATATAATATGTACATAAAATGGTTGAAAAGCTTTAATGGGTTTGATAGAATAATGTAACTTTATTGAATTTTTCTTACATGTAGGATCTTTAATAGGACCTAATAAATCTTGTATCTTTTGATCAAGAAATAAACTTGTAAAAATTTTAATAACACCAATAAGAGATTTTGGATTATACATAAAGTATTTTTATGTATTGCAAAGATCATTTCGAGTTTGTAAAAACTATTTATGATTTTTTATATTTTTAGGTTAGAATAGTTAACATAAAATGAAAAACACTTAAAACTTTAAATTAAATATAAAATTATCAAGTTATTTGTAAATATTTAAAGAGTAAGTTACAGTTTTGGTCCATGTGGTTTGGTTAGATTTTCATTTTTTGTCTAACTTTTGAAAAGTTGACATGATGCATCCTTGTGATTTTAAAAAATTACATCCATGGTCCCTAAGGTTAACTCCATTTGTTTTTTCATGTCATATACAATGTTAAAAGACCTTTTTACCCTTGGACCAAAAATATCAAAACATATGTAATTCTAGGAGCATTTAGGGAAATTGTTTGTAAATATGATTTAAAACCCTAAACTGATATCCATCATTCACGACCCTCTCTCCTTGTCGGACTCCGCCTCCAACCATCACTATCCCATCAGATTGCCTTCGAACGCTGACAACATACCTATGATCACCCCTTCCCTTCTGGAAATTGTATGCACCATCCTTATCTATTGTTGAATGTCGTCTTTTAATTTGTCACAATGATTAGCTCCTATGTGACCACGTCTTCTCTAATAACACCTTTCTCTATAACCATGTCATCTACAAAACCGACCCTTAAAACTTTAGCCATTGTGATGTAATTAAGAAAATAAATGTTACCTCTCTCTCCCCTACAACATCAAATCCATTCCAACACCACAAATCCGTCCTTTTTGCCTCACCTCCTCCGCAACCCAACCACCCATACCCTTCGTCCCTTATACTCCATTCCTCTAACATCCGATGATCCCTATATTTCCCTCGATTCTTTATGATTCCCTCCTGTTATACTCTATTAATGATGGCAATGTAGTTTCATAAAGGTTATTTTTCCTGCATTAAATTGAAAATTTGGAGTTGGACGTTTGTGATATTCTTTGCATATATGTACGTGTATGTGTGAAAATAATGAACAAATCTTGTCCATAACCTAATTAGCAACATATATTATTGTTTTTTGCTTATGGTGTTGAATGTTTTTTCCAAATTTACAAATCTTAAGGTTTTTGTCACACCCCCAAACCAGAATGGCGGAAACTTCTGGGCTGGATGACTTTATGTATAGTCTCAAAACAGTTGTATAGTAGTAAAGAAAGTAAACACAACTATCATAAATATAATTTAAAAGGTTACATTGTTGTATATGTTACATTTTTCCAAATAAATTACAGTATGATGACAAAATGAGTTTTGAAAAAACGCCTTAGCGTCCCGTCCTAAAAACTGGATGGTTACCTGTTCACTGATTCCCTTAGAATACAAGTAATTTTGAAAAGAGTGTCAACAATTAAGTTGGCGAGTTCATAAGAGTTTTGTTTGAGAAATATGTCGTTTTTCCTTGTAAAAATGATAGAGTGTGAATTCCAGAAAATCCAATATTTTCTTGCACTTAGTTACCCTTAGACTTGATAATGTATGAATGCACATGTACTTGTAATAGTAGGTTGTAGTTTTATAAAAATAAAACTCCTTTTAATGTGTTTATTAATATTTGTAAACCGTATGTATTGTTAATACCCCATGTGAATTATTATAACCATGCTATGACCGAGTCGGCATGTAACGACGTTCTTCAGGCGTCGGAAATGTTATGACATTTATCACCCCAGACTTGCCGGTCTAACTGTAGCTAACAATTTAGGCGTGAGATTGTTAGTCCCGTATAGATCTATACACAACTATCATGCTCTCCCTACAAGAGATTATGGTTACAATTATAGGACTTTAATGTAGTACTTTAAAAGTATAGTGAAGTCAAATGTCTCACAAATTTATTCATTAACAGGTTCACGTCAAATGAAAAGAAAACTCCTTCTTATTGTAAATGTAAGTATTACCCTTTTATAGTGTTTGTATAGTATGAAAATAATTATATTTTTATATAATTATTTCTAAATCCCGAAAGGGTAAAATAACGTTAATGATCCCCAAACTATACCTATTATAGGTTAAAATGTATGTAGCGTTAAAATGAACGCCTTTGTATTTTGACAACTTTGCATGTAAACGTTTTTGAAATTTTGTGGTAATTTTGTTTCGTATATTTGATGTCTTTATGTAAAAAGATACATAACATATATGAAAACATAATTAATGGTTTGTATTTTAACATAACTTTTCCTTGTGTTATACTTGTATCCCCCCCCCCCCCCCCCTTAAAATATAGAAAATTCGTTGAAAAGTATAAGGGTATGAACTCACCTTATGTTTGTTTGCGGGTTGATACGAGATGACGGTGACGATCTTTAAGTTATGAACACTTGAAGATGAATGAATCCTAAGAGTTTTTAAACACATACTAATGTATGAGTAAGATGAACAAATCATGTAAATATTTGTATAAACTCTTAGATTATTTAAAAATACTTACTAAAAATCCTTAAGAGTTTTGCTTGAAAGGAAATATGATCTCTTGAGAAATATTTGATGAAGAATCTTGGAGAAAAAGGAAGGCTTGCTTTTGAGAGAAAGTAGGAAGAAATGTTAACTGGAAATGGTTTTGGGTATGGCCTCAATTTCGTGAGTATATAGGTATATGAAGGAAATATAAGATGAGAAAAATGAGAAATGGCATTTACCTGGGTATGTGTGATATCACTTTGGGAAGGTAAGTTCTCAACCAATCAAGTGACAACACAAGTGGACAAGCGGTTGATTAAAATAATATAACTTTAGATATTATTTTATGAAAATGTGATTTAAAGCTTCCAATTTGGCCTAAAATAAAAGTTTTGAGGGTTTTAGTCATGAAAATTACGAGTTTGAGGAAATTTTCGGCATCAAAAACTCCTAAAATTACAATAAGGTCCAAAATAGTAAAATCCAAAATGGGGTTCGAATCTGCGAAGGTTCCGGAGTCAATTAGCCACTTCCGGGGCCAACATGGTGTATTCCGAAGCAAATCTCGAAGTTTCGGAGTCATACAGTAGATTCCGAAGTCGATTAGTAGTTTCCGGAGTAGCGGTGCGGAGTCAGCAGCTTCCCGAGTCGGCTTGGTCTTCCGAGAGTGCGAGATTGTTCGGGGCATGCGAGAATGTCCGGAGCATCTGGAGATTCTGGAGCGAAACCTTCCAGAGTGAAGGATTTCCGAAGCCAGGGGAGGTCCGAAAATGCGATTTTGTCCGGTTCTTTAGGAGGTCCGAAGTTATGCCTCAAATTTCGAAGTGGGTTGGTTCTTTTGGGTTTTCTACTTTCGTTGGGCTGTTTTCAACTTACGAATGGATAGGATGATGTCAATGTTCATGAAAAAGTTTGAGAGAGATTTGGGAGAGAGAGAGAGAGAGAGATTGAGAGAGACTTTATTTGTAGCATATTCTAGGGTTTTTCCTCGTAGTATTAAAATGGAAAAACTCCATTACTCCATGTTATGAGTGTTATACATCCCTTAAGGATACGTAACAGAGTTTTATCAAGTTGTTACTTATTCACCCTATTTAGGGTTTTGGATGTTTGAACATACGAAACTTCCGAGTGATACTTTGTATTAAAATGACAAGTTATACATTATGAAACATAGTGTAAGCCCTAATATACATGTACTATTGAGTTGACTTGTTGACTTAACTTGACCAAAATTGACGGTTGTCACAGTTTTCTCATGTGGTCATCACAAGATAGGAAAAATCAACCATTGCATTCATGTGTTGTATCTTTTGGTTTTTTATTTTCTTATTATATATTTTGTGGAAAATTTTCAACCTTAAGTGTCTACTATGGTGATAGCCGGTGATGATGGTTCTCCCACATAACCATCTATATCTTCCCACCACATCCTTTTATCGCCATAGACATCAACGACATCATGTACGTTCAACACACACATCCATCATATACAAGTTGAATCAATTTGAAATTGTCTATTTTTATTGAATCTAATACATTGACAGGAAGCAATGGAGATTGTTGTGCATCAAATTACATAAGAGAATAGTTTGAGGTATCTAGTTTTCCGCTTTTTCCTTCATCCTGATCTAACTTGTGTCTTGTGTCTGTACATGAGATCATATAAAATGTTTAGTATCTAGTTTGTGGCTCGTCCTTATCTAACAAATCCTTTAAGAATTTAGGTTTTTGGTTTGTAGTTAGATTCATTGAAGTCCATAACATTCACTTCCAAAGTTTTGTGTGGTTTTGGTGTTTTGATTCGTTTAGATTGATTAGAGAAGTAGATTTAAGTTGAAGATTCCCAGATGAAGTTTTCATAGAAGTAGACCGAAGGGCTGATTGGTGGAGCGACGGTGAAGGGTTGACCGAAAGAAGAAATTTGGAGAGGGGTATGGCCTTAAAGATAAATAATAATAAATTTAAAAAGAAAAAAATAATAATAAATTAAATAACGGGTATGTCAGTCATTTTACAAGCATTTAACAAATTTTTTCTAAGAGTGGTAGATAGAAAGACCAAAACTACAAAAATTGAAAAACATATGGAAGCGAGTTATCAACTTTTCAAAAGTTGGATCAAAAATGTAATTTGAACAAAACACAAGGACCATTTCTATAATTTACTCATATTTAAAAGTAATTTTTATATCATTGTTGACTATCTAGAAAAAGCACCGCCAATAGTCGTAAGAATGAGTCAATGATGTAAAAGGAGTCATGCCTTCCTCATTAACTTTGTATATTATCTAATTATTTTATCTAATATTTATAAAGGAAAAAATTACTTCAATACTTAAATGTGATTCCTAAAATCAATGAAATTAAGGAGTCACCGTTCACGTTTTCCACATTCTCTTTTTAAACTATTTTAAGAATAAGAGGATTTGTTAGGTGAGATGGTCCACAAATTTACTTTTTAATTATTAGTTTGTAAGTGCAATGTCGAATGTAATTTATATATGGAATTTTGTAATTTATATAAGATTAAAAATGCAAATTTAATATATTAAATATTTATATATTACATTGATTATTTAGATAACAGTACTATCTAAAAAGAATTACTTAGGATATTGGTTTGATGATGTTCTTTTAACTCTTAAAAATATGGTTTGATGATGTTTTAACTTTTAAGATAAGTTATTAAATTTGATGTTTTTAAAATGTTAATTGTTTAATATATAATTACCAAATAGTTTCTAGTTCAAAGGTATCAAGTATTGTACTCACTCCTTGATATTGAGATTTCAAGTTGTATCTGAAACATATGTGCATTTAAAAGTAGTTTAGGTTTACTTAGATTTATCGTTCCAAAAAAAAATTAGTACATAATTTATCAGTATGTTAATGTTTTATGTTATTGTCTTATATCTTGTTGATATTTATATTAAAACAACTAATTACATCTAAACTCTTAAAGTCCTAAAGTAGGAATCAAATCAATGTGGAAAAAACCAGCACAAAATATTGTACCAACCTCACCCAGTTAAAAACCACAACTATATGAAATTGAACCGCATAAAATAAACATACAACCACACCTCTATATCAACTGAATCATTTAGTGTTTAAAATTTAACAACTGTTTTTGAGGTTTTGGTTCGGTTTTGACTAATAAATATCCCGAACTATACCACGCTCATCCTTAGGATTAGGCGAGTTCACCATCTATTTCGACCTGTTTATCTTTTTTCTATCAACTTGTAACATATGTTTTAGGGGTACCCTATGTTTTAGTACTTGGTCTATTAGCACAAAACTATAAATTTGGTCTCTATGGTATTCAAAAAATTGTGGATAGGGTTCAAAAAAAATTCAACTTACATGGAAGGTCCAAAACCAAGAATTTTCCTTAATTTTGATCCAAAAAAACTTAAAAGGACTATTATGTCCTTCTAATTTCTTTTTTATTTTTATATAATTATGTTAATGTTATCTTGATTAAAAAAAATAAGAGCCAC
Source organism: Lactuca saligna (assembly GCF_052625555.1). Classification (NCBI taxonomy): domain Eukaryota; kingdom Viridiplantae; phylum Streptophyta; class Magnoliopsida; order Asterales; family Asteraceae; genus Lactuca; species Lactuca saligna. The sequence goes on along the minus strand of NC_136417.1, from coordinate 60,148,910 downwards.
CACCCACCCCTACTCTCTCTCTCTCTCTCTCTCTCTCTCTCCCCCTTCTTTTTCATCCTCTTCCTCATCTATCACCAGCAAATCAGGAAAAAAACCCATATTTTTTGGCTACTTTGCTACTAGATTACACGCAGAATGAGACCCCCAAAAACCAAGGTCTTTAATTTTTTTGCCCAACTTTAAAAATCAAACTTCTATTCTTTATAAATCAAACACACACACCCACCTTTGAATCTAGAGTTGCGGTTCAACGTTTTATCTCTCTCATTCTCTCTCGCTTTCGATTTGATGAGCTCATATATGTTCCTTTTGCCAAATCCTCCACACCATGCCTTCTACTGCACCTTGCCTTCATCATCTTTAACATACACCAACTCTCTGAATTATCTCGATGAATATCGTTGGCTTGCTAATATATTTACAAACAACAATCACAAATTTTAGGAATTGATCAATATTAAGTTAGGGTTCTCTATTATTGAATCTATTGCAAATGAATTTAATAAAATTGACAAGTTCAAGAGTATTGATGAAGAAGTGTATACCTATTATGAAGATCTTAAGGAGAGTCCCCTAGTCAACTCTATCGACTACTATTCCTAACTCATCACCCTTCTTAATTTGCTTATCTATCGATACATATATGACTCTATTCTTCAAATTCAAAGAGTACAACGTCATTTTTTCCAAGGGTTATTGGGATAGACGAGGGTGTAGCATCGTGGGAAACACTGGAGGAAAAAGCGATTTCGACGTCTTCGACTTCAATGGCGACTGAGCGGACTGCGAGTTCGTGGGTATTGGGTTTTTTTTTTCAAAAACAAGTTTCAAAAACATGATTTTTAGCAACGGAAGACTTTAAAATTAGAATAAACATAAAACTAGTTTATACCCACCATGGATCATCGTGCAAAGTTTGGAAAGAAAACAAACACCAAAGAAGAAGATGAATAAATAACAACCTTTGTAGTTTTTTGGATCCTCTTGGGAGGCTTGGAAGTTGATGGAGAATGATGAACTTTAGAGACACCAAAAAGTTGTCAACTTGGTTTAAGATGCTAGTCTTGTAAGAAAACTCTTAATCTCTTACGCTTGAAGTTCATAACCAATATGAACTTCAACAGAGCATAATTGCGAGTAAGCTTCATTCATGAACAAAAGATGAGAGAAAATACATACATCTAAGCATGTTTCAGAATTTGCATTATATAATAGGAAGTCGTGAAAGCCTTCTTAAAGTATAGACATTACCCAAGAGTTCTTAATGCACCATACCTCTAGCCCTATAATTTATTATTATCTTAAGATATGCTTCTAAAGCATGTCTCTTACAATAAACTACTGCAAAAGAGATCTTGTCTTTTGTCACTCCGTGCTTTAAGACATGTCATACTTTTGATTAAATAAATCAAATAGCCATGCCTTATTTCTTCTTCCTCAATTTCAAAATTAAGAAATCAAAAGAGGACAAAAACTTTATATTTTATAAACCAAGTTTATAAAATATAAACTTTAACTTTTTGGTAAAATAAAAAGGAATTTATCTAGTCCAAAATGTTGTGCACGACTTATTAATTCATAACATATGAATTATGTAATGTTACATGCTAATGAAAATTATTATTTCCTAGAAATAAATAATTTCCAATTTAATTATAAGAGTTTATTGAATATTTATTAAAATCAATTTCTAATAAATAATCAGTTATATCAAGTTGTTGTTAGTGTGACCCTTTAGTATCATATGTTAATTAGCAATATCATTTTAATATGATTCTTGAGCATACTAGATCTTTCAATCCCCCACTTGTGCAAGTTTCATATTAGATTGATATAGACAGTGGTAAACGTCTAGTAACATTTCACTGCCCCCATCACCATACGACTTTGTGCCATTCTATCAATGCCCAATTCACAAAGCTACAATTTGTGTATAAGGTAAGTTTATTAGTCATACCTTTGTCATAGAAATCATGTTTAACATAAGACTGTTGGATAAGGTGTCTAAGTCCATAACTATGTTTGGTATGTACTTAACCCGACTTGGTATGGTCCATTTGGGTTGCATGACATCTCAACAATTGGATAGACAAAATGAGGATAAGGACACTTATGATTTGTTAATATATGCTAATATATTAATATGAAATCATATTGTTTAATTAGTATTGATCAAGAATTAATTTGGAATTATTTTTGTGATCAAAAGATACTAATTAAATATATGAGGATTGATTATGTAAATCTTTCATTCTTATATAGTGTGCTTAAGGTCCATGTTTCACTAGATTGGGCTAGGACCCATTGGGTGCTCCATGGAGGTTATAAACCCATGGATCATGGTGGAAATGAAAAGCCATGCACATTAGGGTTTACATGGTGTAAACCTACATGTGAAACACTATATCAGAAACCTTATATGGAGCAAAATCGGCACTAAGACAATAAGAGCGTGGGCTAGCCGAATTTGTGCTAAAAGTGTACTTTTCTCAAGTTATTCCTAGTGTTGTGTGAAATATTTGGGCATCACATTTGGGGTGCTAGGCTCACAAAGCCTTTAGGAATCCAAACAACAACAAAGGTATGTCATTCTACTAATTTTTATATTACAAGTACCCCATGCTATGCTAGTTAGAATGAGGAGCTTGGAAAAATCATATTTGCATGTATATTAGAGAAAACATAGATCCAAGGTTTCTACGGTTGCATATACACCATAGGAGTGTTAGAATGCTCAAAACCCATTAGTGGTATTAGCGCCTAGGCTTGTTTTCTATATACTTGATGCAAACTTCTTGAAAAAGTCGAATTTTTGCTAACTATTCAGTGAACTCGCCGAGTCCATGGGGAGACTCGATGATCCAAGTGAAGCTTCATCCTACTTATCGAGTAGGTTCTTGCACCCGATGAGTAGGAGGTCCTGTATGCAGATTTTCGAGTTTTGCTGCTGGAAATGGACTAGAATAATTAACCTAAACTGTTTTGGACTTATAAAACTTGTTTTTTGATGTGGTAATGATTATGCTAATCCAGTTACAATGGTTATTATCAAATTTTCAAGTTTTATATATGTTTATATGATTCTTGAAATTGTTGATTTGAATGTTCATGCATATAACTTTTAGTAGATCATAAGAATTATTTGAAAATTGTTTGTTAGTGTAAATCTTGACTTTAATGCCAATTAATGGACTCCATAACTTGTCCTCACGTTATGGAATTCCAAAATTCTTTTCTTGAAGTTATTAAAAAATCACAAGTTATTGAATATGAAAGGTTTTGAATAGTTTCAAAACTTGCCCTCAAGTTTTGGAATTTGTAAAGTCACTTTAGAAAACTTTAATTCCAAACCCTAGAGTTTTAAAAGTTAAAAATTCAACCCTTATACTTTATAATATTATAAGTTAATTTTATATATATATATATATATATATATATATATATATATATATATATATATATTATATATATATATATATATATATATATATATATATATATATATATATATATATATATATATATATATATATAAGAGCAAGTCAGTTTTACCGTTAGTATGCCTCATTCACAAAGTCGGTCTATAAGGGGGGTATAAGGTTGTTGCCTATAAAATGGAAGCTTAATGGGTGTCCACTCTCACCCACCGCTTCCTTGACTGGTGGAGGGTCGTTAGCCAAACGGGTAAGACAAAGACTATAATTCTCATTAAAAGTATAATGATAAATATAAAGTGACTAAATCTTTTTATAAATTCCCAATATTAGTTACTTTAGGAAAATGTGAATTTGGTGCTATCCCATGAAATTACACTTTGTACCTTACCAAGTCATTGATGGAGCGTGTGTGGGTAACCGGCACACTAACATGGACTAGTAAGAATGGAGAAGGGTGACTTAATGTTTACCATAGATCGGTGGAGTGCGTATGGGTAACCGACACATCGATTAGGTGATAAAGGGTACCAAGTTAATTTGCATGGTTATTCATACCTTGTTTGTGATCCTCGGCATCCTTGTCACAAACTTGAGAGGGCACAATCGAGATTTAAACATGCCATTGAAAAGTTCAATGAAGTATTGTGTTGGATCCTAGCCTTAATATTACATTTGGGTGTCTTATTGAGGATTCTATATCTAATCTAAACTTATCTTTCTTCTTTTCAGATGTCTTCCAACAATGCTTGAGGCTCAAACCCTACCGGCTCCTTCTCTCTCATGAACCTCTTTGGGAGAGTCATATTTGATGGTTCCAACTTTAATGATTGGATCAGGAACATCAGGATGGTCACACGTTACGAGGACAATGAATATGTCCTCGATAAGGAGCTGAAGGAAATTGATGAGTCTACTGATCCAACCTGTAAGCCGCCTTTCCAACCCTGGCAAAACATCATCCAATATGTACTTTTGCAATTGCAAAACATGGAAAGTTTTGTGAATCAGACTGTGCTCCTCAGGAAGATCCAACCTGTAAGCCGCCTTTCCAACCCTGGCAATCACTCGAAAAGTCCCAATATAACGGGGACCCAACTTTACATCTCTTCCAGAAGCATATCACACCTTTCCAAAGTGATACCTTTAGTAATATCATATCACCGACCTGAAACTCCACCTCGAATCAACACCAATCGACATAGCTTTTCTGCTGACTCTAAGCGGCTTGCAATCTTTTCCTGATCTATTCAATACGCTCCGCGGTCTGAAACACTACTTAAGTCCTTCTTATAACCCTGTGACCAACCTCTCTTAACAAACCGAGGTATGATATCTCCAAACATACAAGAGCTCAAAAGGTGGAACACTAATGCTAGAGTGATAACGATTGTTGCAGAATTATGCAAGAGGTAGGTAGGAATCCTAACTCACACCAAAATCAATAACAAGGGACTACAACAAATCCTTAAGGGTCTGTATCATCCGCTCACTCTGGTCGTCGGTCTGCGGATGATAAGCAATGTTCAAATGCAACCTTGTGCCTAGTTCCTCATGGAACTTCTGCCAAAAACGGGAATTGAACCAAACATCTCATTCAGAAACAATAGAGATCGGAACCCCATGGCGAGCAACAATCTCCTGGACATAAGCATCGACCAAATTTTCGACCGAAGAGATCTCTTGGATGGCCAAAAAGAGGCCAATCTTGGTCAATACGCTTTGTCGTCTTTGGAAACTTGGTGATAAAACCCATGGTAATCTGCTCCCATCTCCACATGGGAACCTCCAGAGGCTACAGCTTACCATGCAACCTCTGATGCTCAGGCTTGACCATCTTGTAGGTCAAGCATCTCTTAACATACTAAGTTATCTCCCTCTTCATACATGGCCACCAGTAGCTCAATCTCAAATCCTGATACATCTTGGTGGCTCCTGGGTGTATAGAAAAGCAAGACTTATAAGCCTCCTCTAACACAATCTGCCTGACCCCACCAGAAGCTGAAACCCACACCCGACTACACCTGGTCAAAAACCTTCAACTATCCGTGAAAAATCTAGTAATCTCACCTATGATCCTTTCCTGGTTCCAGATATCCTTTCGGACTCCCTCAAACCAAGCCTCCTCGATCAAACCTAAAAGTGGAGAATCAACTAATATCCTCATACACATCTCATCGATCGAAGATCCAGTTGACTTGCGGCTCAAAGCATCCGCCACCACATTCGCTTAACCCAGATGGTAAAGGATCTTGCAGTCATAATCCTTGACCACGTCCAGCCACCTGTGTTTACTCATGTTCAGGTTTGGATGGTCCATCAGATATCTCAAACTCTTGTGACCCGTGTAAACAGTACAACGGACCGCATATAGATAATGTAACATCCCACAAATAATACCCTACAAAATTTCATTTTTAGATTAATAAACCATTAAATCATATCCTTTTCATAAAACCAGTGTAATCAAAGTCTTATCAATACATCATCATTATCAGAGTAAATCATAAAATGTGGGATCGAGTGGTGTGTATCGTGCAATCGTCTCAAGCTCTTTCCTTTGAAACCAGAAGTACCTAAAACATAAACTCAAAACCGTAAGCACAAAACTTAGTGAGATCCCCATACTACCCTATACTATACATAATAATCACATACTAGGCCCCCATCCTCAATCCCCCCCCCCCCGGTAACGAGTCCCACTCGGCCTCGGACCCCACCTAACATCGAGCCCCGCTTAGTATACAGATCTATTACTCTTAGGCCCCTCCTGACATTGGTCCCCGCCTAGTACACACATAGTCATATACGCATAAAATCATACAAACACATGTGATAATCACAAAGACAATAGCATACCATACATTCATCGAGCCTCGGCCGACATTGGGCCTTGCCCGGTAAGCATAAGAACACATACTAATAACTAGCATACAATATACTCATCATGCCCCGCCCGACATCGGGCCTTGCCTAGTAAGCATACAATCCACAAACCTATATATGAAAGAGTCATGCATACATCTTGCATCCTAACCATTACAATCATTGGCCGACATTGGTGACTTAGACCCGTTAAACACAGTGAGGAAACTCACCTTGCACTTCTGAATCCCACATATAAATCTCTGGTTGCTGGCCCGCTAAAATCTCCTCGATATAATCACAAAACATAATCCAAATAAACACTGGGATCCTAACTCATACTAAAAAGTATGAACAAGGGTAAAAGACCTTTTTACCCTCTCCATAACTTGGCCCAAGGCCAAGGCCCAATCCTAATTAGCCACCCACGGCCCAAATCATAGCCTAATTTTACAAATTGGGCCCAAATTCCATTGTGGGCCTCCTCAAATAAATATCAGCCCAAAACCTGATGGCCCAACATGGCCCAAAACAACTAAGCCCAAAAGACAGCCCAAACCGAAGCCCAATACCGAAATCCCATCCTACTAAGTACATGGGTCATACTCATCTTGTACGCTATACGTACATGCTTAAGGGCTTGTGCGCCCAGCGTACTCCTCCAATCAACCCAAACTCAATTTGCTTCTTAATTCGCTAAGACATTGATCCCAAAATGTAGATCTGACTTCTTTAAGCTGGATAATCACATAAAGTTACCAACTTTACATTCATGAATGGCTTAATGAAGCTCTTAAGCTTTAAAAAGACTTAACATATTACTGAATGCTTGCATGACACTCAATACCCCATAAAGTTGGCACCTTTATGCATAAGGAACTCCTGATGAAAATAGATCCATAAGAATAAGTCCTTCAAACATCTTAACTCTTCAATCAACCCAAAAAGAGACCCAAAAGCATGAAAATCAAGAAAATAAGATATCTAAGCATTAAAAATTCAAGATTTGAACTTGTTACCTCCTAGAGCTTGCAAAGTGATGAACGATTCTAGATCTTTAAGTTCCCCACCAAGTTATAAACCTTCCTCCTTTTTCAATCTCTTTAAAATGAGAAACAACACCAAATTCTCCTCAATAGCTCAAATGCACATTAATGGAGGCTATGGGGAAATTTCTAGGGTTTTAGTGGCTTAGAGGCTGGTAAAGAGGTAGGCCCTAAAGACTTTAGGTGCTTATATAGGGTACAACACTCTAAATTAGAGTTTCCACTAACTCCTCGTACACTCTGTGTAACTCTCGTATGCCCAGCGTATGAGGTCTTGCAACCATGTCTAGTCCTTGCTAGTACACTAAGCGTACACCAATGTATGCCTCACATACCGACCCTTGCACCGTTACACCCTGCATACTCCCTAGGTATGCCCTGCATACTTGGGTTTCCCTTAAAACCTAATATACTCCGAATGCCATAACTTCCTCATTATAAATTTGATTTCAACGATCCTTATATCCATGAAACAGTAACGCAAAGCTCTATTCTCTAATCATCTCATAATGGTCTTACAATTTCCCAAAAAAATCCCTTTTTCCATAAAAGCCCGAGCCGACATAATACCAAAATACCCATTGGCTCCAAAACACAAACCGAACACCCGGATTATCTAAATTACATCACCCATATATCTCAATTCTTCAAAGGTCCTAAGCCTGCTAATACCCGATCTTTGATCACTACTATGAAATATGAAATGAGTCAGAATAGGGTGTTACAGATAATGTCTCTAAATCTTGAGGGCGAACACCAATGCCCCCAACTCCAGATCATGCGTGGGATATCGTGACTCATGTGGCTTCAGTTGCCATGAAGCATAAGCAATCACTTGTCCTCTTTGAATGAGGACCGCCCCTAAACCGGTGATGGATGCTTCACAAAATACCACAAAATCCTCGACTCCCTCCGGGAGGGTCAATATCGGGGCCTCACATAACCTCTATCGAAGCGTCTCAAAGTTTGCCTACTGCTTAGGGCCCCATCGAAATCCGCCCCCTTCATCGTTAGACGAGTGAGGGTACCGCAATATTGGAGAAGTCCTGAATGAATCTCCGATAGTACCCTGCCAAACTCAAGAAACTCCTAATCTCTAATGGAGATCTCGAAACCTCACACTGCATCACCACCTCGATATTGGCCGGATCGACCAAAATATCATCCTAGTTAATGAGGTGCCTAAGGAATTAGACCTCTCGTAAACAAAACTCACACTTCGACAACTTGTCCTAAAGTCGTTCTCACCTCAAAAACCCCCAAAAGCTCTCAAAGATGCTTCTCATGCTCTGTCTGGTCTTGGAATACACCAAGATATCATCGATAAACACAATAACCAATCGGTCGAGCATCAACCGACATACCCTATTCATCATATCCATGAATACAGCAGGCACATTGGTGATCCTGTAACGCCCCAAAGTTTAGGATTTCCTAAATTCATCCATGTAATTTCATTATATGTCATTTTGGTCCCAAAGTCCAAGAAAAAGTGCCTTGAAACCCTAGTGGTAGTATTGAAATTTCGGGTAGGAGGAGTACGCTAAGCGTACATGAGGGTACGCTGGGTGTACAGTTGTGTACGCTAGGCGTACTAATATCAGGAGGAAACCCTAAGTTTTGGGTTTTGGGAGGTATTTAAGCATCCTTATAGCTCATTTCTTTCAACCTTTTCAGCCTCCAAACCCTTTGAGACGTTTTTGCAAAACCCTAGCCCTTAAGTGTGTGTTTTGAGCTCAAGAGTGTGTTTTTGGTGTATTCAAGGAAGAAAGATTTGCATCAAGGAGCTTGGAAGCTTGAAGCAATGGTTGAATTTATAAGTTTTGATATTTTCTCCATCATCCCAAGGTATAAATTTCATACCTTGATGGCTTATTTGCTAGATATCATTATTGGGTGTTTTTATGCTTTTATTTGGTCCCAAATGTTCCATCTTGAGCATGGAATGTTTTGGATGTTTTGAGTCATCCTTTTAGAACCTTGGAGGGGTCCTTAGTCATAAAAATGAGGTCCCAATGGCTAGAAGTGTCTCATCCACCTTGTGGATGGTCTTAATAGATTAAGACCATGTATTAAGGACTTTTTGAACGTGTAAAGTCATAAAGTTGGAGACGTTATAACTCTAGGGTGCGTTTCGACCACAAATCTAAAGTTTGGGCTTGAGTGCTTAAGCCATTAAGGACTTAATGAATTGTGGAGTTTGTGAGGGCCGCGCATGTGGGAGTACGCCCACCGTGCTCAGTCATCCACCCTGTAACGTGATCAATGTGAGACTTTGCGTACATTAACCATACTTCTGGGTACGCCATGTGTACTCGCATGAGGCAGCTGATGTCTAGTGGACTCGGTTGGGTTGACTCAGTGGGTTTATTGGGTTTGACCAGTTGACTTTGAGTTTAATCAAGTTTGACTTTGAGGGCATTTTGGGTATTTTGGGATTTCGATGGAACTGGTCACTTGGATTTAGGTATTGTGTTGAGCTTTGAGATTCAGAGTCGGGTGTCATCAGTTATATTCTGTTGTGAGGTGCGTTTTCCTTACTGTACTAATGGGGCGAAGGCACCAAGGCCGATCCTTTGGATTGTTATCCTGATTATCATATGATTGAGTACTGTAATGATCTGTTAGATCTATATCCTAGTAGATAGGATGATGTTATGCTTAATGACCTGTTAGATCTTTCTGCATGTTATTGGCTAGTTATTGTATGATTATCGGTTACATATTTGGGTCGACATGATGTATGTGTGGTTGGGTTGAGGTGGTCTTGCTTTGTGTTGAAGGACAACAAACGCAGGGGGTTCTAGATAGACTGAAGTCCAATGGGGCGTACCAGATAGGACAAAGGCCCGAAGAATATTCCATATAGGCTGAAGGCCCAGTGTGGCGTGCAAGTCGTGTTGTAGGTTCTGTGAGCGTACCATGTAGACTGTAGGCTGGTGGGGAATTCCAGTTAGGCTGAAGGCTCTGTATGCATGTTGTTTATTGTTATTATTTTGGTTTTACGTTGTGTTGGTATTATTGGAGAACTCACTAAGCTTTGGGATTACAGTTTTGGGTTATGTTTTAGGTACTTCTGTATGATCCGGGGAAGGCAAAGGTGTGATCGTGCACCTCCTCATGTTTTGCTTTATGATTTTGGAAAAACTATGATAATAAACATGTTTTGAAAACTATTTTTTAAACAATGATGGTTAGTGGAACTGTTTGAATAGTACAAAATTTTCATGAATTTTATGGATGTTACAGAGCCCAAATGGCATCACCACGAACTCATAATGCCCATAAACAGTCCGAAAGACGGTTTTGTCCACGTCCTCCTTTCTCACTCTCACCTGATGATACTTTGACCTTAGATCGATATTGGAAAACCAAGATTCTATGGAAAGGGATAATGATTCTTCACCATTAACTTGTTCAAATCCCGGTAATCAATGCACATCCAGTGCGAACCATCCTTCTTCTTGACGAACAGTATCGACGCTCCCCACAGAGAACTACCCATTATGATGAAATGCTTACCTAGCAGCTCCTGCAGCTGAGATGACAACTGTTGCATCTCAGGCAGTGCCAAGCGGTACAGTGCCTTGGCAATCGGGGCTGCACCTGGCACAAGATCAATCCTGAACTCAACCTGCCTCCCATGAGGCACACCGGGTAACTCCTCCAGGAATACATCCGCAAACTCCCTGACAACTGGAACCTTGAAAACTGAAATGTGATCCCGAAACTGAGTATTAACCACATAAGCCAAGTAACCTGCACACCCGTGCTGAATATACTAACGAGCCCTGGATGCCGAACAAAACCCTGCACCAACCCCAGTGGCCTCCCCATAGATAACCAATTCTCCGCCACTTGGGGTTCGAACTACCACTCGTTGGCCCTCAAAATCAATCATGGCACCAAACCTGCTCAACCAGTCCATACCCACTATCATGGATACATTCCCCATGGGAATAAGGATCAAATCAATCAGCTAAAGTACCCCGATGATCTCCAATACACAACTATGATATATTGTAGATGCAGAAACCACATGTTCATTGGCGATGGAAACTCGCAACGGACACTCTAACTCCCCATTAGACATATCAAACTCCCTATTGAAAGATCAAGATACAAAGGATCGACTCGCGCCCGAGTCAAATAACACAAGAGCAGGCAAAGATTTCACCAAGAATGTACCTATTAGGAGCATATATATGAGCATAACATAAAACATAATAAACATAATAATAAATAGAAACATACCAGTCATGACGTCTGGTGCTGACGTGTCCTCCTCTGCCTTGAGCTGGTAAAGACGACCTCGAGCCCTCGGGGGCTCCGCCCTGCCCTGACTCCCATCCGAGATCCTTAGAATAGCCGACGCTGGAGCTTGTGCCAGTGTAACATCCCCAAATTCACGATCATTTTGAAAATTTTATTTATGCTTATTTTAAAATCAGAGTATTCATTTTTAAGAATAATATCGCAGATTTTGTTCCCAAAAAAACATGATAAATAGATATACAATGTATATCAAATAAAACATGTATATTTGGTTGTGGCGCAGCTGCTAATGTTCATCTATAGGGCACAAAGTCCATAGCTACTAATGTTCATCTATATCAGCTTTCATCCCTCATCATTCATCTACACATCTTTACCTAATATTTTCATAGTTATAAAATACATATACAGTGTATATCAAATAAAACATGTATATTTGGTTCATCCAACATAGATATCATGAACACAGATAATATGCACACATAGCACGCAATTTATATTAAATACTTCATATCTATGTGTAATATGAAAGTAACTATGGACTCACTTGTTGTCACATCCCCGAACCAGACGGCGGAAACGTCCGGGGGTTGGGTGACTTCTTGTAATATCATCATAGTGTATATAATTGAATCAAAGACAACATCTTCATCACACATGAAATATAACAACCATCATAGTTTACATAAGTTTGTTGGTTTAAATTTTACTTTCCAAATGTTAAATGTATGATGATAAGAAAATTACAACAAAATTCTGCGTGCTATTGATGGCCAACCTGCTTAACGATTTCCTGAGAATACAAGTTATTTTGAAAACGTCAACATATATAATGTTGGTGAGTTCATAAGCATGTTTGTATGAAAAGTTTTGTATCATTTGTAAACACTAGAAAATCTGATATTTTCCGTAAAAATGGTTTGAGAGTTTTGTTTCAAATCCTGTATTATAGCATGTGTGTTCATATTTTGAAAATGTATAAAGAGAGAGTTCCAGAAAATCCTATATTTTCTATTGTAAATAAAATGTAAGGTATCGTGTTTGTTTCCTAGAAATACGATATTTTATGTCTATGAAAGAGTTGTAGTCTTTAAACCATAAGACCCAAGTGTTATAGAAATGAGTAGCCCGTACGTGTATAAAAAGTATAGTATAGGTATTCTGTAAATTTATCGTGTTGTTAAGCTCTATGTGAGTCGTTATAACCATGCTTGATACGACTGATCTACCTGTCATGACGTTTTTCAAGCGTCGACTTGTTTAAGGTAAGACATTTGTCACCCTAGACTGGCCTAGTCTAGCTGTAGCGAAAAACTCAGGTGTGGGGCTGTCAATCCCGTATAGATCTATCTATACACAAACTCTCACTCTCCCTCCAGGAGACTCTGGTTATAACTATAGGACTTAAGTGTGTACACTAGGTAGGTATGAATGAATGAACATCTCACAAGAACCTTAACAAAATTTTCGCAAACAACGTATCACATTGTTTACCATTTTAAAATAGTGTTTCGAGTATGCCTTTGCTTACAAAACATTGGTGATGAAAATACCATTTGTTTTTATCAAAGTGTCAAGTACTGTTTGTTATTGGCCTGATTAGCATAAAATGTGTCGTGAGGCCTAATAAGAAAATTAATGGGCCTATAAGGCCCACATAAAGTGTAATGAGAACACGAGGTCCAATATGCATGTAAATAGATATTTAAGGCCCAATAAACATGTAATTAGGTATTTAAGACCCAATAAACATGAAATGTGTATACAAGGCCCAATTAAAGTGGAAATGTCGTAAGTAACCAGATTGTTATTATAATATTTGTTTTAGTTCCATTATTTACCAAAATAACATAAAAGAACCATTTTTAGTAAAAATGACATTCTTGTCCCATTAAGCCGAGAATTTACATTAGATGTCCATTTTTTGATAAAAATGACACTTTAGGCCCCTTTACGACTGAAAGTTTACAATTAAGGCCCTTTTTTTTTTTGGTAAAAATGACATTTTCACCCCACTTTTGATAGAAATAACATTTTCGGCCTAATTTTAATGGAAATCACAATTTCAGCCCAAATATTTTGGAATAACAAATTTGGCCCAAATTTAATAGAAATGATATCTTAAGTCCATAAAGGCCAAAATTTACATTTTAGGCCCATGAAAACCATGATTTTCTAATTAAGGCCCATTTTTATGAAAATTGACCATTTTAGCCCATTAAAACCATGAAGGCCCAAATAGAAGCCAATTTTGTGAAAAATAACACTTTAGGCCCCTTTAAAACTTTGAATATCTAAAGATCCATTTTTATCTCAAAATGACTCCTTTGATCCTCTCAAAACCATAAGTTACATAAAGGCTTCACTTTTTGTTTATTTGTCAAATATGGCTCCTCATACGGTTTTATTTAGTTTTCAAGTATTTATTAACATGTTTAATCCTTTCAACTTCATAGTAAGTTACATAATGTGTTTTAGTTTACAAACATCACCGAGTTTTGGTAGATCTTTCGAGATTTATGAAGGTTTAACATATCTTCATAGCATGAACACAACATACGACATGAAAACACACACATACATGCATAAATATTTAGATCTAACACAAAAGAAACTTGTATTCTCCTCCCAAAAACATATTAAAACTGATAAAATGGGGGTATGAACTCACCTTGATGATGGATTCGGTTTTAAAGAAGAGAATGAGGTGTTTTCAGTCTAGCAAGCTTCTTGAAGAGATTTTTGAATTCTAGGAGATTCTAAGAAGCAAGAATCATGAAATGGTGCGATTATGAGTGATAAATTTAACATAAAAATGAAGTTAAACTTCTTGAATGGAAGTAGCTTACTAAAAATGATGAACTTTGATGACAACTTCTTGAAACACACACACACACTAACTCACAGTTCTAGAAGGAGAAAAAGGTAGAGGAATTCTTAGTGAATTGGAAGTGGAAATGAAGGTGGTGGTGAAGGGTTTCGGCCGAGAATAACAAGAGAGAAGAGAGAGAGTTTATCTTGGTCATTACATGCAGGTTTAGAGGATTGTACTTTGATATTTGGGAGAAAATTAGCATAGATAACCTTCATATAAAGATGAGGTGTCAAGTTATGAGGCTAATCTCATTTTCTCATTTTTTTTCCTTACACCAACCGAGAATGGAAATGGGGGTGAAAAGAAAAAGAAATGTTGGGCTAGTATTGAATATCACCCGAAAATATAAGGTCCAATAAGGAATTTTTTGTCCCATTGGGCCCACATTTGTGTTCACGACCCAATATGATAAAAGGAATGGGTTTTCGACCCATTATAATCAAAGAATATGGTTTTCGGCCCAATAAGGCCCATGATGATTCTTATGGTCCAAAATCTATTGCTTATTGAAAGTGATTCCAATTAGGACCCAAATGAGGATTCTTAGTAAAAAAGAATCAAGTTGTGAGTTTATTGGACCATTAGGCCCAATAAATGATTCCTGAACCGATAAGATGTTTGAACCGGGAAGTTAGGGTTACAAACCAAAGTTAAGTGAATATGGCACATTTAATTAGGTTTAGGGCTTCATGAGCGAGTTTTGATTCAAATAGTTGTTTTTGAAATGAATAACATGCATTGCATCAACATTAGAGTTACAAGATATATCAAGAGTTGATTACATCTCAATAGAATTTCCTAACCCAAAATCCTAGTTTTGACACTTGTTATAGTGATGATTCCAAACTCAGGCAACACTTCGTTTCTAACAATTCTATTTTCCTTCGGTGAAACCTACTATCATTACCGCTAGATTTTTGCCTAATATTTATTACGACTATTTACGAGTGATGTTGTTGTATAAGTGTTAAACAATACTTTTCAACCACTGTGTATAGACAGGGGCCAGAAATGAAACACCAGAGGGCAAGACCATTTTGGCATTATAACACTTCTGAAATCCAACAACCGTATGCGGCCCTTCAAAACAGATTCCCCGTACCGCGAGTAGTTAAAAGATATTATAATAACCCTTTGTATGTTATATATATATAGTTTATAAGTTGATAACAACGATATTGAACTTAAACATAAGTTATACTTAAAGTAGGGTAATCATAACTTACATACTAGGAGGTTTGGCTAGGAACCGGGATCTGTGGGAGCAAAACATCCGAGCCGAAAGCTCTTTTTCTCGGAGCCTTATAGCACTTTGGGACTCTCTTCTTAGCACTTGGGAAGTACTAGAGGTTGGGGGAGGTTTAGAGAAGTTAGAGAGGGAGAGAGAGAGAGAGAGAGAGAGAGAGAGAGAGAGAGAGAGAGAGATACAAGGGTTGAGGTGTGAAGAAAATGGGAGAACATCACATGCTATTTGTAGGCTGGAAATTAGCACAACTCGAAAAATTTTGGGCCTCAAATCATCATGTTGGTGTGCCACATGTCACCATCTAGTGGCTAGGCGTGGGGAGGAAGCAATGGTCAAGATTGTGCCACGTGTCACTCGTAAATTACTCCAAAAACTAATTATCTTCTAAAATCCGTAACTTTTGCATACGAGCTCCTTTTCTGACGTTCTTTATATCCATAAGTAGGTATTGTAAATATATATAACTCTCCTTTTGACTCCATCGACTAATTCTTGACCAATTTTAACTTTAATAGTATGAGAAGATTACACTATTTAACGACCGTGTCAAATTCATAACTTGTACATACAGACTCCATTTTCGACTATCTTTTTATCGTTGAGATCCAATTAATGAGATCTTCAATTATCATTTAGGTTGTGTTGGCTAAAAATTGATCGATCTAAAATTCCATTTACTGGTTGTGCATTGCTATTCTAAATATTAGAAAAATCATAACTTCCTCAAACGAAGTCATATTTGGACGTTCTTTTTTGTACGATCTTGGTTTAACATACACTACGACTTTCGTTTAGATTTCTAAGGTTTAAAATTATTTTATTGCAAACTCACGTTTTACGATTCTCGGTGTCGTGCTGGTTTTGCCATAAAAGTTCGACATGTCATAACTTCTTCGTTATAACTAGTACGTAACCCTTGTGACATATACTACAAATTAGTTAAAATTATTTATTCTAAATAATCTTCTGTCAAAATGTCATTTTTAACTCTCATTGTCTCTAAATTGGCTAACCCGAATCTGCAGGCGTTACAATTATCTCCGCCCTTAGGATGATTACGTCTCAGAATCATCAACAAAAAAGGGCTTGTATAATGACTCCATACATTATCTCTTCATCCTAGGTAATAACCGTAACTCCTATGTTCCTTCGAATGAGTATCTAACTTTTGTACTTCTTGACTGTAGGCAGCAATCAATCTTGCATTTGCTCTTCGTACTATGTTGGACTTTCAATTGTAACCTTCGAGTTACAATCTCGATTCTCATTGGAAACTCCTTATTCTTCTTCTTAACAGGCTTAAGATAAGTTATATCCTTCATTTACCATAATAGAATGATGGGTCATGCTCTAATGACCTCTCATCATATGATGTAATGCTTAGGCTTAGGTCTTTTAGAGTCGAATTCCAGAATGGAATATACCTCCCTTCAGGTTCTAATGTGATATAATAACATTCTAGAATGTATCACTTCTAGCTACAAGCTTCTTACTTTAACAACAATTGCAATAATTCTATGGATTGCTTTGATTATCTTTACTTCAATCTTCTGGCTTAAGTCAGATGCTACATCAATCTTGGTTCTCTGAACCACGTAACACACTCATCTTAGTCGGAATCGATTTGATATGACCACTTGGGTCAGAATAATAACCATCTTCTCAGTCATTACCAAAACGATGTTTACTACATAAATGAATCAAACGAAATTAATTACTAGCGCCTTGGTGAACTTGTGACTTTCCCCGATCTAAGTGCGAGTCATGTGCTTTCTATAGTATATGCCTCTACTCTCTTTCACATTTACTAATACTCGTCCCAAGTATTGTCTCGCAGTTCTCCAAGTTATTATCATAAAAACAATTCTAACACATACAAATGTGTCCAAAAAGTCATAAAATTTTCCCTAGACTCTAATAGGACTCCTTCCATGCGTATATTCAATCATCAATTTTGCTTAAACACGGTTGGTGGTGGACATACCAGATGACGGGATAACTTTATGGATTAGGGCACAGGTTCTTTCTTTCTGCTAATTGAAAGTGTACTTCTCCCGTACTCGATGTATTATTTATTAGACGCATTCTAAAGGCAAGATACTGGTCTTATGATATCTCCCGATAGGTATCATTCACCATCATAAACCTTCTCATTTCCTCCATTTACTCAGTTCATATGAGTCTTCACCATGACGTTATGTTCATGGAAGCAGGCGTTCAACGTATCCGGTCGAGAATATAGATAGAGAAGGTTTAGACGTGTAATCCTCCTCATTACTCTGAAAAGTTACACACCAGTTCTAACATCGTAATTAAACGTTTAGAAATCTGAACACATAAATTTTCTAGATCCAGTCGGCAACAGACCATATATCCTATCAAATAATAACATATAAGGCATCTTTATAGCTATAACATAATTCATTTAGCACATAAATGCAATTTAGGCATCTTTCCTAAAATAAGTTAGTGCTTGTGTCTATTCAGGTTTACTACCTAATATATAGACACATTCCTCATGATCATCACTTAACATTCTAAGTTTAAGTTTAGAAATAAATCCTTATTCGTAGTTCGCTTAAACTAATGCTCTGATACCAACTGTAACATCCCCAAATTCACCGTCATTTTAAAATTTTTATTTAAGCTTATTTGAAAATCAGAGTATTCATTTTTAAGAATAATTATGCATAATTTATTCCCAAAAAAACATGATAAATAGATTATCAAAGCATTTATGAAGAAATGTAATTTAAAACTTTGAGATGTCATCGTCAATACAGAAACATAAGCATAAACAGACCTTACATTCATTTACACTAGTGATCTACATCTCCTTTAATCTCTCAGCATAATGTAGTTTCGTATCGACACCTATGATACAATTAAACTGAGTGGGTCAGGTTGGGAAACCTGTGTAGTACATAGGTTTTTCAACCCACAATAATATAGTTATTATGTTTTATCATCAAACAATTAACCCATTTACCAATCCCCATTATATTGTTTGTTTCTTAAGGATCTACCCTAAGAATCATCTATCATCTACTCATTCATTCCTAAGGAATAGGCAAGAAGTCCATCACTGCCAATGGCATAGCTACCAATGTTATCTATTAGGCATAGCTACCAATATTATCATTTAGGTGCAGCTGCCATGATTATGATGTTCTCTGTTAGGCGCAGCTGCTAGGATGTTTAGAGTACATCGTAGTTCAAAAGCATCTACAGGTTGTGGTGTAGCTGTCAATGTTCATCTATAGGACACTAAGTCCATAGCTGCCAATGCTCATCTATATCAGCTTTCATTCCTCATCATTCATCTACCCATATTTACCCAATATTTTTAAAGGTATAAAATACATATATCGTGTATATCAAATAAAACATGTACATTCAGTTCATCTAGCATAGATATTGTGAACACAGATAATATGCATACATAGCACGTAATTTATATTAAATACTTCATATCTATGTGTAAGATGAAAGTAACAATGCACTCACTTGTTAAAGTGGTGATTCCAAACTCAGGCAACACTTCACTTCTAACAATTCTATTTTCCTTTGGTGAAACCTACTATCATTACCGCTAGATTTTAGTCTAATATTTATTGCGACTATTTACGAGCGATGTTGTTTTATAAGTGTTAAACAATAATTTTTAACCACTATGTATAGACAGGGGCAAGACATGTAACATCGTAGGGCAGGACCATTTTGGCATTATAACACTTCTAAAATCCAACAACCCTATGCGGTCCTTCAAAACAGAGTCCCCGTAGCGTGAGTAGTTAAAAGATATTATAATAACACTTTCTATATTATATATATATATATATATATATATATATATATATATATATATATATATATATATATATATATATTATTTATAAGTTTATAACATCGATATTGAAATTAAGCATACGCTATACTTAAAGTAGGGTAAGCATAACTCACTTACTAGGAGGTTTGGCTTGGAACCGACCCTTGCAGGGGAAGAACTTCCAAGCTAAAAGCTTCTCTTCTTAGAGCCTCCTAGCGCTCCAGGACTCGCCTCTTGGCACTTGGGAGGTACTAGAGGTTAGGGAGGTTTAGAGAGAAGTTAGAGAGAGAGAAGGGTTGAGGTGTGAAGAAAATGGGAGAACCTTGCATGCTTTTTATAGGCTGGAAATTGGCTCAACTCAGCGAGTTATGGGCCTCCAAAACATTTTTTTGGTGTACCACATGTTACCATTTGGTGGTAAGGCATGGGGAGGAAGCAATGGTTAGGATTGTGCCATGTGTCACTCGTAGATTACTCCATAAACTAACTATCTTCTAAAATCTGTAACTTTTGCATACAAGCTCCGTTTTTGACATTCTTTATATCCACGCTTAGGTATTCAGAAGATCTACAACTGTTATTTTGAATCCATTGACTAATTCTCCACTAATTTTAAATTTAACAGTATGAGAAGATTACACTGTTTAACGACCGTGTAAAATTCATAACTTCTACATACAAACTCTGTTTTTGAGTGTATTTTTATCGTTGAGATGCTATTAATGAGATCTCCAGTTCTCATTTAGGTTGTGTCGCTTAAAAATCGATCAATCTAAAACTCAATTTCTGGGTTGTGCACTTATATGCTAAATCTTAGCAAAATCATAACTTCCTCAAACGAAGTCAGATTTGGATGTTCTTTTTTTGTATGCTCTTGGTTTAACATATACTATGACTTTCGTTTAGATTGCTAAGGCTAAAAAGTATATTATCGCAAACTCACTTTTTACGATTCCCAGTGTCGTGCCTGTTTTTCCGTAAAACTTTGATGGGTCACAATTATAACTCGGATTTCAACATTCTTATATGTACGGAACCCTTGTCACATATACTATAACTTAGTTAAGATTATTTATTCTAAATAATCTTCTCTCAAAATTTCAATTTAAATGTTCATTGTCTCTAAATTGGCTAGCCCGAATTTGCGGATGTTACAGCCTGCCTAGCAGCAAACGAGGGACACTTGGCCTTCACATGGCCAACCTAGTCATAGTGGTAACATATACTAGATCTAAGTGTTAGGGTCTTCTAGTGGCAATCCCTCGCCATATAGCCCTATCGACCACAATTGTGGCACCCAAAAGACGATCAACAAGCACCCTCACGAACCTTGCCACACTTCCCACAAGTGTGCCCCTTTCAACCCCCAAATCAAACATCAGCGACCTTAAACCACTTTGGCATAGGCTACGACTGTGCCATGGCCAGTATCTGCTCCTTCGTCTAGAGATCCATCTCAATATCGCACCGCCTGGTGGCCTCCTATAACTCTAATAATGAACCATAACACTGAGTGGATACAAATTTCCTGATGTTTGTCTTGATCATGCTCAAGTAACGGGTCATCTGAGCTTGCTTAGAAGCAGAAAAATCAGGACAAAACATGTCCCTCTCTGTGAACATCTTGGTGGTCTCTATCACCGACTCCATCCCCTGTCTCAAATCCAAGTACTCCTAAGCTAACCTCTCACGTTCCACCAGTAAAACGTATCTAGAATGAAAAATCTCCAAGAATCGCTCCCAAGACAATACATTCCTCTGATACATAGAATACGAGCTAGTAACAAGTCTCCACCAATACTTCACTCTGGACCTCATAAGGTTTAGAGCGCACCTGACCTTCTGGTCAGCTAGACAAGAGCAAGTGATGAAACACCCCTGAATGACATATAGCCACCTCAAGGCTATCATCGGATCCTGAACTCCATCAATATTTGGGGGATTCTTATTGTCGAAGTCCCAATATTGGAATACCCTCCCAACACCAACCCCAGCAGCGACAATGGTTGTGGTGGCTACAACAGCAGCCTCAGAGAGGGTAACATATCGCTCATCAAAGTACTCCACTGTGGCGGTCTTAATAGATTCAAAAATCTCTAGAATTTGTGCTCGAAAGTGAGCAACAACCTCCTCCTGAAGGATCTCCTTAATCCTGTCCTCGGACACAGCTAGCCCATTCTGGCCACCTGTCTCTGATCCTGATCCGAATCCTGCCTCGAAATGCCACGTCATCACCATACTGAAAATAAACTAGGGAGATATCAGATAATATGCAAATCATATCATGGGAACCAACTCCCAACAAAGCCCTAGGGGTTGTGATTTCCCTGCTACGCTTGCGGGTCCTGTGCTTCTAGTAGTTTGGGCCCATACTACATTCCACACCTACCCGGATTTGTCATATACGATTATCACAACAACCCTAACAGTACACACTAACATGCACATATACGATCAATCCTCACTTCCAATAGGAAGACTAAATGTTACGACGCTGGCCAACTGACCCCACACAACTCATCCATGAAACATCCACTAACCCTGCAACACTCGTGTATTCTAATCATACATAACAATGGACCATATAGGCATTTAAATATCTGATCCTACCCTAAGCCCTTCCTTAAACAAGAACATGAAATAAGGCCAAACCAAACATTCTCAGGCTATAGAATCTTAGTTATGCATAACTATGATACATACACTAAGCAACTACAATAATGATGTCAATTTCATATAAGGAAGAACCTTAGGCTATCAGGCAATTCTATCATGCAATTTATGAAGATCCCTAGCCTATCACTAGGATGTTGTTTTTAAAAATATCACAACATCAAATAATAGTGTGGCAATTTGTGGTCTACTTGGTGGCTCCGGCTGATTGTACACATCGCATCCTCTTCGATTATTTTGAAAACAATTTGAACATTATTTTTAAAATCTTTTTCCCTAGTTTGAGACTGGATTCACACGAGCATTCCTCCAATTCACTCAAACCAAGGCTCTAATACCAACTTGTAACACTCATAAAAACCATGATAAATTTAAAATTTTTAAATATAACCCAGAACTATAAAGTGTTTACAAAATAGTTTTCAAAATATTTCCAACATTAGAGTTTCCAAAAATCATAGATCCTAACAAGAGGATGTGTACGGTCACACCTTCGCTTTCTCGCGATTATCCGAAGTACCTGAAACATAACCCAAAAATGTAAGCCAACGTTTATTGAGTTCCCCCAAAATACCAACACATGACCAAATAACATATATACAATAACAACATGCAATGGGTCCATACCTAAAATACTGGATTATCTCTGAGCCCACAACATAAGTCTGGCTTGCCCTCAGGGCCCACAACTTATGTATGGCTTGTTCCCTGACCATATCAGTCCTCGGAATGAAGTACCATAAAGCCCTCAGTACGAGTTTGGCATATCATCTAGTCCCCAACTCGTATCTAGAATGCACATTAACCCATTAAGGCATTCTACAAGATGCATGGAGCAAAACCAACCATTTGAAACCCATTTTTATGACTCAAGAGCCTCCCAAGGGTCTGAAAGGACAACATAATGGGTCAAGAACATGCTTTGTTCATTAAACACCACATTTGGGACAAAGAGAACCTAAAACTAACCCAAAACAATATCTACAAGAAACTAAACCAAGTTCATATATTGATACCTCAAAATGGTGCCAAAAGGTGGTGAGATCCTGGATCTAGAAATTTTCACTCCTTCAAGGTGGTCTTCTCTTCCTTCCTTTTTCTTGAAAAGCATAAAAACACACACAAGCTTAGAGATGGCTCCTTAATAATATATTAGGGTTACAAACACATATGAGAGGGTAGAGGTTGATAAGGTGAAAGGAATGAGGCCATAAGAGTGCCTAAATACCAGCCAAGCCCAAAAAATTTAGGTTTCCTCATCTGGAAAGTACGACCAACGTACACTGATTTACGCCGAGCGTACGCCGAACGTACACCATGTACGCATGGCGTACTCCGAAGGCCTAAAATTACAAAAATGGCATTAAGGCTCTTTTACATACATTTCCTGAACTTGGGACCAAAATGAAACATAAATGAATTAAAGGGTTAAATTTAGAAGTAACTCACATCGGGTTGTTACAATAACAATCTTGCTTTAAATGTGTATAGTTATCCATGTAATGTATTCTTTCTAGAAGAATCACTTTCTCCTTCTAGCCTTGTTATAGAGAGAAATATCAATCAACACCATACTTGATTATCATACATGGATTACATCTCATGTTCATGACTCTAAGTCACTAATCCGATTTGAGATTTAAGATAGCATCTTGGCATTTGATGGATTTTCTAAAAACCATCAATAAAAG
Organism: Lactuca saligna; assembly: GCF_052625555.1. NCBI lineage: Eukaryota > Viridiplantae > Streptophyta > Magnoliopsida > Asterales > Asteraceae > Lactuca > Lactuca saligna. The sequence continues at coordinate 60,124,976 of NC_136417.1, read as the reverse complement.
CTCATCAAGGAGATATTCCACACTTCTCAAGTCATAAATGATTTCTACCACTAATGCGAACAATTTGTGTTTGTGAATAGTTATTATTCAAGATTAACAATCCTTGTTAAAACTAGTGCTAACTGTAACTATATCATGTAATGGTTATTGAGTTGCTTCAAGTTCCATGTACCTCACACTTGCTTTGTCGTTCGAAGCCTGCTTTTTGCTAACTTAGCTATCAGAGGAATAAGAAATAAGTTATTCTTGGTGGGTTTGCTTATAATAATCTAAGCCACATTTATAGTATTATATACAAATATGTATTTAGTAGATTGTGGGTTTAAAAGCTTTAATCCAACATAGGCTATAAATCAATAAAACATTTAAGTTAGATATGGATGGAGCCTTTCCGTATAAAATCTTATGAAGAAAATGTTATATCTACTAGTTCGTTGGTGTTTGTACTCAAGGTAGAATTGATAGTGTTCTAGGTGTTATCCCAAGGAAATAAAAGGAGGATTTTTATATCGATTAGAAAGAAAATCATACCAAGTAAGATTTAAGTCATCCTTTATTATCATTAAATCCTTAGATAGTTCTTACCAATTTGTATTTTAACTTTATATTTTAATCTTCAACAAAGATTCCACAATTATGTTTTAACATGTAAAATATAATTTATAACTACTATAGTTGTTAATAAATTTGATTTGATATCTTATTATAAATCTTAGACATTCATTAGAAAGGAAGTCATACACCATAGTGTATAGTCCCTTAATAAATATTTTATCTACTACTTAGTGAAAATATTATGAGGAATCGTTTATATATAAATAAGATTTACATATATCAAATAAACCACCTTATATGCTTTCATGTATCCCTTTCTTGAAGTTGGAATATGTAAATGTCATTTATATAATAAAGATAACCTTGTCAAGGATGAGTTTGATTTAAAACAAGTTTAAGTCAACAAAAATTTGCATAAAGAACTTGTTATTTATAAAACATTGATATTTACTTTATAACTCTTATTAAGAGATCTAATCTCATAAAAAGAATTTTAATCATTTCCGAATATGAAGGTGATCGTTATGAAAAACGATATAAGTAAATAATCAATTATTCATAAATTAAACCGAGACATATATTTAGGCAAGCTAAATTAAAACATACATTGTTACAAAACAAACATTGTTTAATAATACAAGTGATATATGTTCCTAGAATAATTAATAAACTAAACTTCGAGAGTGTAGTTCCAACTTGATTATGCTCAACTGGTTACTTTTCTATGAATATATGCATGCAATTTACAAATATTGGATTAACATTTAAGTGCCAAGTATCTAAGTGTTATATGAAAAGTACAAGTTATATCTAGTAGATACCTGAAAAACTAGTCTCTTCCAGACATTCTTTCTAGATAAGAGGAGCAAATCCTCTTCCAATGTCCAGTTTCTCCACAAAAGAAACAAGATCCATCTATGTGAGTCTTATTGGATTTTTTGGGCTTAAAGGTGTTCAGTCCATAAAACACCGGTCTTCTAGTCCACACAAGGTGACTCTTTTGGGCCTTGTATTGTTCCTATTTTGATGTTAGAAACAGCTTTAGCATCACAACGAGATTGTCTCTTAAGACATGAACCCATTCATTGAAGTTGTATCTAGTGAATGTTATTGTTTCATTAAGTCATTAAATAAAATGACAATTGATGGTAATAAAAATGAATTACTCAACTACAAAATTTTAACAAAATGCATTTAGTATTTCAATATTTAAACTCTTTAATAATTAATACCCTTTTAGTTTCCAAAAACATTAATTATCAAAGTATAGGATCCAAGTTGCAAATCAAATAAATGGTTAGGTATCATTTATCTCATCCATTTGAATTCAACTCGGTAGATACCGATTATTAATTATATATTACTATATAATTTGTAGATTTATGGGATCGCTAATAAAAAAATTTAATTAGACATGTTTGATCATATCTATGCCTTAGAACTCTTTTGCTTAGGTATCCTTTATCACAAAAGATTTCCAATTAAATTATAAAATTTGAAAAACATGTGTAATCGGCCTATAACCTGGTTATAGAAATCGCGAAGACACCCCAGCCATCAAAAGATACACTAAGCGGTTAGATATCCTTTATCCCATTAGTACATACAAGAGATGTGTGAGTGCTATTAAAAAAAGATTGCATTGATTTAAGGTTTGTAAAAATGGTCTTTTATATGTTTTATAATTCTAGTTTTAACAACGTATGATCTCATGGTTATTACATGCATATAATAACCCATGGTACCAATTTTCAAAAAGAAAATCACTTTTAAATGTTCTATACGAAAAGCTAGTTTTTATATAATTTCAACGCGATTCAATTTTAGTAATCGGTATTGAGTTTGAGTGCATTTGAACCTTTTATATCTTTAATAAAAACTTCATTTTATTACTTATATATTTAGAGTTTATATAAGTTATTAAATGCACCATTTTAAAACTAATATTTGAGTATTTCAAAATTTGATGTTATTAACGTTTTATAAAACTGGATTTTATTTTAAACCAATAACTTGTTACATCTTATGTCCACATTATAAATTTTGAAAACCAAACTCCATGTGATGTTTATTTTGTCTAAAATTATTTTAGCATGTGAAAAATTAATTTATCAACCACACATAATAATTGTATAAAATAAACAACACAAACATGCATAAAATTATATGTGAATAAACATTTCCAACTAATGACATTTTTTGTGAACCGACACAAAAATGTCAAGTCCATTCCTAAAAGGAAATTTTAAGGGACCAAAAAATTTTCTTGTAATGTTGTTGTAGAAGCTCTCATTTGAGAAAACATTTATTGCTTGCTAAAGATTGGAAAAACTTCTTTAAAGCAATATTTCAGGGACTATCACTAAAAGTCCAACAACCATTTGTAAACAACATTAATGACACTTTTCAGAAACTATCACTGACTTTCACCATGTTGTTAAACTTGAAAATAGCTCTTTGATCTTCAAAAAAATGGCTCCAACTTCATTTCATGTTACATGTTTGTAGAAATAAATTATTTCTAACAACTAATCTATTATTTAAAAAATAAACCAAGAAAACTAATCTATTTAATTTATTACATACCATATGAATAAATAAATTATTACAATCATTTTTATTATAAAAACACCAAACACAACAATACAACAAACATAATGGTCATTGTTTAGGTTATGCACATCATACATATCAACATACACATTAAACAACCTTTGTTTTTCTAAGACAACTTTAAATGACAAAAGATGCATGAAAACTTGTCACATAAAATAACAATTTTAAACTTGTTATAGAAAATATATATGAACTTGTTTTTATACAAAATCAAGTTATCCATATTTTCCAAAAATTAAGATTTCCAAAAACCAAAAAATCTTGCCAAACTTGTAAGGTGGATCTGATACCAATTATTGGGTTTTTTTTTATTAAAAAACCAGCTTCAAAAACATGATTCTTAGCAACGGAAGACTTTAAAATTAGAATAAAAATAGAACTAGTTTATACCCACTATGGATCATCTTGAAAAGTTTTGGAAAGAAAACAAGCACCAAAGAAGAAGATGAAGAAATAACAACCTTTGTAGTTATTTGGATCCTCTTAAGAGTCTTGGAAGTTGATAAAGAATGATGAGCTTTTGAGACTCCAACAAGTTGTCAACTTGATTTAAGATGCTAGTCATGTAAGAAAACTCTTAATATCTTAACCTTGAATTTCATAACCAATATGAACTTCAAGAGGGCATAAATGCAAGTAAGCTTCCTTCATGAACAAAAGATGAGAAAAAATACATACATCTAAGCATGTTTCAGATTTTACATTATATAAGAGGAAGTGATGAAAGCCTTCTTAAAGTAAATACATTACCCAAGTGTTCTTAATGCACCATACCTCTAGCCCTATCGTTTATTAATATCTTAAGATATGCTTCTAAAGCATGTCTCCTACATTAAATTAATGCAAAAGAAATCATGTATTTTGTCACTCTTTGCTTTAAGACATGACATACTTTTGATTAAATAAATCAAATAACCATGCCTTCTTCCTTCCTCAATTCCAAAAATAAGAAATCAAAAGAGGAATTTTTTTATATTTTATAAACCAAGTTTATAAAATATAAACTTTGACTTTTTAGTAAAAGAAAAAAGAATTTATCTAGTCCAAAATGTTGTGCATTTCTTATTAATTCATTGCATATGAATTATGTAATGTTACTTGCTAATGAAAATTATTATTTCCTAGAAATAAAAAATTTCCAGTTTAATTATAAGAGTTTATTGAATATATATTAAAATTAATTTCTAATAAATAATCAATTATATCAAGTTGTTGTTAGTGTGACCCTTTAGTATCATATGTTAATTAGCAATATCACTTTAATATGATTCTTGAGCATATTAGACCTTTCAGTAGGAGGCGGTGAAGTTGTGACAGTCAGTTTGGGAAAACGTTAGGACATAGAGGCGATGAAGTCGAAGAAATGTCGGGCGGTATTGGTGGAGTCGGACATATCATTTGCTCGGATGAAGTTGTTGAAACCATTAGGGCTTTTTGATGGGAATGGAGAAGCCGACGTCTTTTTTATGAGAGAAAGAGAGAGACACACACACGCACACACACACACACACACACAGAGAGAGAGAGAGAGAGAGAGAGAGAGAGAGGTTTACATGGTGTAAGTGGGCCACTTTCTTTCTTTTATCTTTTTTTATTTAACAAAAAATTCTCTAAATAATAAAGAAGTGTAAAGAAATATAAAAATAAAATTAAAAAGGTATAATGGTCTGCAATTTTTTAAATACGTATTTTGCAATTTCGTGTATTGTTGGGTAAATACCATATATAGTAAAAAAAAAAGGAGGTAAATTCAAATTTTAGACATGAAAAACGACAATTTCGGATATAAACATGCATTCGCGGAGGACCCTTCGCGGACCTCCACGGAATATTAAATTATATGGTATTTTCTTTTGTCCGCTTAGATATCTCCGTGGAGACAATAAGTCCTCCACAGAGGGATTGATTTGATGATTATTAAAGCCTCCGCAAAGGAGGTGACATTGACCTCCGTGGAGGCCTTAAAATTCTCTGCGGAATGGGTGGTTGCAAGGCTTTAGCGACGGTTTTTTGTGATTTAAACAGTTTATTTCATTTTTTGTAGATCTTTTTTCAATATAAGATTGGTTTTAGTGTTAGAAATTTGTTTTCAAAGAAAATATGAATTTTATTATTTTATGCATGGGGTTTTTTGGCAGATTAGTAATGGGATTAACACCTAGGTTAGACCAAAGTTGTCCAACTTAGGTTTATTGATTCTACCAAATTTTAACCGTCGAATTTTGTTTGATTTGGTCAAAAGTAAAGCTAATGCGTTCAATAGTAATACATCATTGTCATTTCAACACCCGATTCATGGGTCTGTTATGAATATTATAGACGAAGTAGATGTTCATCAACTCAGAAATGTGATTTCTGAAACAAAGGAGACTGTGCATTTGTATTTGGAGGTGTTTGAGGGAAGGGTTGAAGAGAGAAAAACCGTTGACAAGATTGTACCATACAATGTTGAAAACATTGTATCTGATAATGTTGAAGAGTGTCCACAAGAAGACACTGTGGCAGTGAACACAATAGAAGAAGAAAATTTATATGAGTTTGGAAGACTGCGTGACAAAACTTTGTCAGACGATGAAGAGTCAAATCAAGGCTGGTCAGAAGATGAGTTCACACATGGAAAAAAGCTTCAGACATCTTTTACGTTATGCCTCCCATACTTGACTGTCCTGATCCTATTGTTGAACCTAGACCATTTCACAGTTTAGGTCCAAATGATGATATGTTTGTTTGTCAAACGTATGATAACAAATAACAACTAATATTTGCATTGAGTCTTAAAGCAACAAGAGAAAATTTTCAGGTTAAGACAAAACATTCTAACAAAAACCATTATGAGGTATATTGTGAAATTGAGAACTGTAGTTGGCGTTTATATGCAAAGCACATTGATCCCACTGATGAATTTGAAATTAGGACTTTCAACAATGTGCACACATGTTCGTCATTACAGATACACCCAAATCATAAGCATGCAATAAAAAAGTCATGGGTACTATATTGCATGAGATTATGGGAAAAACTCGTTCCAAGGTTTGGAGGCCTAATGAAATATCAAGGGATTTGAATGCTTTGCTGGAAATCAATATAAATTACAAACAAGCTTGGCGTGCAAAACAATATGCTATGGAACTGTTGTTGGGATCCTCTGAAGATGTTTTTCCAAACTTCCTATTTATTTTCACAATTTGAAGAGGCATAATCCAGGTATGGTGGCCTATATACAAATAGATTTAGAAGATTGATTTGAGTGTTGTTTTTATGCCATTGGGAGCACGGTAAATACAAAAACTTGTTAATTAATATATAATTAATTGTAAAAAAATTATAGTGTTTATGTGTTCCATTTTCATATATTGTAGATACGGGCGTTCAAATGTTTTTGTCGTAGAGTTGTAATGATGGATGGTGCCTATTTGAAGGGTGATTTTAAGGGAACTATATTGCATGCAGTCGCTATGGATGGGAACAACCAGATAGTTCCCCTTGCGCACATAATATGCAAAAAAGAGAGTGGTCTTACTTGGACATGGTTTCTTGAAAAGTTGTATGCATGTGTTGGTGATTGTTAAGATTTGACGTTTGTAACTGATAGAGCCGACACAATTCTGGTTAGTATTGAAAATGTTTTCCCATATGCTCATCATGGTGTATGTGCTTTTCATCTACTAGGAAACATAGTACACAGGTTTGGGAAAAAAGATAAAACAAAAGTGTTGTTTTGGAGGCTTGTGAGAGCTTACAAAAGAAATGTTTTTAAAGATTTTTGGTATAGATTTAGTAATACTAGGGCGCAAGTAGTGGCGTATCTAAGTGAAATTCCACGTGCTAAATGGACTAGAGAATATTCCCCGGTGATATGGTACGATTACATGACCTCGAACAGTGCAGAGTACATGAATGCTTTATCTGTAGATGCAAGGAAGATGCTTATAGTACCCCTTCTTGAGTTCTTCCGTTGTCTTTCATAGGAATGGTGTAACAAGCGTTAATTAGATGGAGGTATTACTTTAATTTGGACTTTAATTATGTTGAATAATAAGTTAATTATATATATATATATATATATATATATATATATATATATATATATATATATATATATATATATGTTCTTTATAGGGCAACGTTCAACAATACTAACGAAGTGGGCTGAAAAAGTAGTTAGAAAAAATAAAGAGCGTACAACAGGATGGTCCGTTTCTGGTGTTTCAGATGCAATATATCAAGTGCATGATTTCAAACATGGTGGCATAGTTGATTTGAGGCAAGAAACTTATACATGCAAATATTGGGAAGGAATTCGGTTGCCTTGTGGTCATGTCGTAATGGTCTTAAAGCGGTTTACCCCCTTCCTGAACCATGTGATTGGGAGATTCCCGCTGAGATGATGGTTGTTAAACCCCCGATAATGGATACATGTCAAGATGGTAGACCGAAAAACAGAAATTGTATGTTGTCACAAGGTGAGGAACCTATGGTAAGAAGGTGTAGTAGATGTGATAGTACAACACATAACGCATCGACTTGTCCGGAATTGGTCCCAAAGAAGAAAAATAAGGCTAGAAAAAGTAGCTCGGAATTAGGTAGTAACACCAAAAGGAAAGGAAAAGGTACACAAGCGACTCACAAGACGCTAGACACGGACGGGACACAAGAGCCGCGTAGGACGCAAGGGACGCAAAGAGAAGACAATTATTCAACGTTTGATTTGAATGATTGATGTTGTATGTATAATTAATTATGTCATGTTGTAGAAGTCGTTGATTGTGTACTTTGAAATGGTGTGGTTACTTTAAAGATTATGTGTAATATTATGGTCATATTAGTGCATCATTACTAGTAGAATTATAACTAAAACTAGACGATAATACATAGAACAAAACAATAACACATAATAAAAGTACAACAACAATAATTAAAGACTTAAGGGAATTGTAATGGATACTTTTCTTTCTCCACTGTTATATAGTCGTCCCTAATTCTTATTTTATCTTCAAAACTTTCATTTTCCCGCCCAAGATCGATCGTTTCTGCATCCTTCTTAGCAAGCCATTTTTCAGTCAATTTGATAGTCTTCTTAGTCTTTTTATCTATTCCTCGTGGTCTTTGATTTATTTTTATCAATCTGTATCCTTTCCTCAACCTCTCTGCACTCTGCTTCAATGAGATCATGACGTTCAGTGAGATCCCGAGATGACTTTTTATCTTTTCTTTGTTGTTCTTCAGCCCATTGTAATTGTTGCAAAGTATCATCAGAAATATACGACTCTCTTATGTTTGGTGATGGGTCAAGAAAAGGGTCGATTGGATCACAATAGAAACAATCAACTTCGTTGCACGAGCAAATATACAAATTTGAAGATAAACTTATATTAAATTTCAAAATAATTTCTAACTCTTTACCAAAATTTCAACTCCGTGGTCATGAAAATATATAGAGGGACCATATATATACCCTTCAACTCTGCAGAGAGGTGTTTGTCAGTCCGCAGAGCTGTTTGCCAGTTGGCATAGCTATGTGTCAAGTCATTGTCATCCTTACATTACAATTATGAGAATACAAGTATTTATTAAAAGGAAAACATTATTTATCATAAACTAAACAATGCTAATGGATGAAAAGTAAGGTTCACAAAGAACTGAATACAAACTAATATTCGTTGTCATCCGTACATTTCAGTTCAACTCAATTGTCGTGGAGGTAAGACGACAACACTTTCAACTGGTATTTTCAATATCCTAACGGTTGGAATAGGATTAATCGTCTCAGTTTGAAAACCATTTCGATACATTGTGGTAGTTAACTTTAAATTTTCCATTTGTTGGATTTCTACAATTTCAAGCCTTTGTAGTGAAGCTATGGCATGCTCACAAGGTATACCGCATTTTTTCCATTTACCGCAACTACAAATACCACGATCTAATTTCACGGTTTCGGTGGTTGAATACTTACACATTTCATAAGTGTCACCAACAAAATGCCTGACCCTACAGCCATCGGAGTGGATAAATCATTTATGAAGCACCTTTAGTACGTAAGGGTTTAGAATACCATGAAAATCCCTTAAGAAATGAACTGAATGATAAAACAAAATTATCATAATGTATAATAACATATCAATTAAACATTTGAGGTATGTCATAACTTATAATTACCTCCGAATGTATCACGTTGAACATACACTTCTTGCATCGAGTCATGGAACATTTCAATGATTGTTGTTATCGGAAACTTGTGACATCCCCAAATTTCTCGGCCAGAAAAGACCGATTTAGTTTGTGCTTTTAAAATAAAATCAGAGTAATCTTTTAAATGACATTGCAGAATTTGTCCCCAAAACAAAACATGATACAAATTTATCAAAACATTTCTTAAAGAAATATATATTTTCATTATATATCAAAACCTCGGGATGTCATGTTCCGATACAGACCAAAATCATAAGTAGTACACTATAAGCCTTACAACAGTTATTTACAACTACTGGCCTATAATCCAAAATCCCTTGTCATCATCCAAATTATGCTATGGGTCCACTACTTGTAATATAAAAAGCAGAGTGGGTCAGGCTTGGGAGCCTAGTGAGCATTTAGGGTTTTCAACCCACAAATAGGAATAAATTTATTAATTTTATCAACCAACAATAAATTTATTAATTTCATCAACCAACAATAACTATGATTACCCATTCCCGTCATCCTCACTTTACGTTCCTAAACACCTATAATAAGGGACCTATCCTAAGGATCATCATCGAAATGGACACTACTGCTAAGGGGATTCCTCAGTCATACATGTTCTTAAGGAAACCATGAGGGGGATGGAGTACATCAGCGAACATATAGTTCATCAACACCTACAGGTTGCGAGCCTGCTAGCATTCCACTGGACTGTCTAGAAAGGTCCGTGGTAGTCATCTATACTCTACTAGATGATTAGAACAACAACAACAACAACAACATCGAGGCCTCTCATCATTTTAACACACACCAACTATTTCATCTACACATGTTATACCTAACATATTTGTAGATAAAATTACATATACAGTTTAAATCATTTTAAAATCTGTATAAAACATTTATTCACCATCCATCTCAAATAAACAAACAATAAATATACACATAGCAAGTATTTTGTAGAAAATACTTCATATGTATGTGTAAGATGAAAGTAAACACACACTCACTTGTTTTAAGAAAATTGGGCAGCACCTCATTTCTTAAAATAATCCTTTTCTGATGAAACTGGGGTGATTTCTCAAAAACCGGGCTTCACGTGGATAGAGTTTCGGCTCGAAAACTATTTTCTTGGGATCTTCGGGCTCTCTGGGGTTTTCTTACGATGCTAGGATGATATAATAGGCTTAGGGATAATTTTCGCAACAAAAAGGGAAGTAGAGGGAGAAAGAAGCAAAAGTTGTAACATCAATTCGATTGGCTTTGGTTCCTATTTATAGGAGACCGAAGCACCTTAGTACGCGGGCGTACAACTCAGGTACACGGGGCAAGTCTTCGTTGGGCGTACGAAGTGGATCAGCTCGGACACGTCAAGGCTACGATACATGGCTCACATGCGAAGGAGTAGGGAGGGTGACTAACTTCGGAACCCTTACACGAGTACGCTGGGAGTACTCCTTCTGTACGTTGGGCATACTCCCTCAGACCAGCCTCGAAGTTTGTGCCTTAAAATTCAAAAGTTCGTAACTTTCACATACAAACTCCGTTTTTGATGTTCTTTACTCGTAGGTATGATCGTGCTCTATAACTTTCGTTTAGACTCAATCGACTAATTTTACTTTATTTTTAAGGTTATATTTTTAACAGGCCGGGACAGGAAAGGTTCATAAAAAATTCATAACTTCTTCATCCAACGTCCGTTTTTGTCTGTCTTTTTACCGTTGAACTACTATCAACAAGATCTTCGATTCTCGTTTAGGTTGTTTCGGCTAAAAATCACTCGATCTAAAATTCGAGTTTCAGGCTCCATACTACTATGCCAAATATTAGAAATTTCATAACTTCGTCATACGGAGTTAGATTTGGACATTCTTTTTATGCACACTCACGGTTTAACGAATACTACGACTTTCATTTAGATTGCTAAGACTAAAAAACACTTTATCGTAAATTCACTTTTTACGTCATACATCGTCGTGCCAATTCCGTCGCGAAACTTCGACAAGTCATAACTTCTTCATTATAACTAGGATTTTGGTATTCTTTATATCTCTGGAATCCTTGCTTCAACCACTACAACTTTCTTCATAGATATCCTTTATATAACGTTTATTTCCGACGCTTATTTTTATCCTTAATTCATTAAATTGTAATAATCAAACATAAAACACATAACAATCAAATAATACATGCCTATTATTTCAAAACAAATTACAAAGGTTGACCTAGACATTTACATCGTCATTAGATCCTAGCCTAGAAACACGTGTGTTACAAAACTCATGGCTATTTGATTTTATCCAATTGACAACATCATGAATGAGAGTGAATTTAACTTTGAAACATACTCTAAGGAAAAAAAAAAGCTCGTACCCATTTTGTAATAGGAATGTTGTCAATGCAATCAAGATCATTCCCATTGACCTCATGTTGTAAGTTGTTAAAACATGCATAAAAATCATACGTATTATACGATTTACAAGACTTCCAGAATAATTGCTCTACAATTGTATTGCTTCCGGTGGAAGCGCGTATTATCTCAGCTACATTTTTATAATAATAGCCATGATATGAATCAGGGTAGACCCTTTGAACTGCAAAGTCTATGGAATCAGACATATGGGTTATGAAACCAACTTCCACATTGTCTCCTAAACATACTTTAAGCCTCCTCATGAACCATAACCATGAATTGTCACGGTTTATGGTTCCCAAAGCAAACGCTATGAGAAAGGGTTCATGATTTCCATCTAAAGAAACCACAATGTACATGGATGTTACATAAATCTCAATTAGAGGTACTTGACCAACGAATATGATTAGTATCATAGACGTGAGAAATGTACGAATCTGCAAGTGAAGATAAGAATATTAGCCATACAACAACTTTAAATAAGTAGATATATATTTACTATAAGGGATTACATACCACGCACCCCAATGCCACAAAACAAATTTTGAAACGATTGTACTGATCTTTCGTAATGTACGTGAATGTGTTAGGATTGGTTCTTTGTAGAATATGGAAAAAACTAGGTAGGTTGGAGGAACTTTTTCTTAATACCTAATTGACTGAACTCATTTTCAGAACTTTTGACGCCTTGTAAAAATGAAATTGTTTGTCCAATTTCAAAGGAATCAGTATACATTATTCCATATAACTGACTTGTCAGTCCGCGTAAATGACTTGTCAGTACGTGTAACTTATTTGTAAGTCCGTGTAACCTATGTTTTTATACATATAGTAAACTTTGTCAGTCCACAATACTGACTTTTCAGTCTGCACTACCGACTTGTCAGTCCGTGATACTAGTACCAGTGAAGTGTGTCTTAGTCATTTTTCCAAGTAAAGAAAATTCACAACTATCATCTGACTTTAAGTCAAATGACTCCAAGACTCCAGACTTTTGGAGTTGGCCTATGCGCTTCTTGTTGACATGTCCAAGATGACAATGCCACAAGGACGCCTTATCCAAAATAGTGGAAGAATCAATATGCAATACATTATTTCCTAAGTTGTCTACAAATGACACTGTTTCATATACACCATCACAAGGTAATGCTTTAAATAAAGAACACCATTATAAAAAGCATTAATACAACCACATTCATTATCAAAAGAAAAAGTAAATCCTTGTTTGTACAAACCATGAAAATAAATAATATTTCTCGCCATTTCAGACGAGTAACAACATTTATTCAAATCTAATATTAACCCACTACTAAGAAATAAAGAATAAACTCCAATCTTGGTGACAGGTGAAGCTTTCCTATTCCCCATGATCAAGTTTATCTTCCCGTGATCCACATTCTCACTTCTTTTTAGGCCCTGCAAATCAGAACAAATGTGAATTCCACACCCTATATCAAGGACCTAAGAATTAGTATGTGGTAAGTTATTAGACAATATAGTTTAAATACCTATATGGGTGGGTTTAACTTTCCCATCCTTAACATCCTTCAAGTACTTGGGGCAGCTTCGCTTCCAGTGCCCCTTTTCCTGATAGTAGAAGCATTGTGCATCTTTCGGGTTGGAAGAGAGAGTGGCAGAACCACCTTTAGTTCCACTCAAAGAGGAGACATCAAAAGACTTTCTTATGGTACCCTTCAAAGGGGTTTTCCTCTTCTTACCTTTACCTTGCCCGATTGCCAGGACAGGAGCGGTAGTAGGAGTAGGAACAACATTGTTACCTTTGAGACTACTTTCAGCAGTCCTCAAAAGTCCTCAAAGTTTGCTAAGCGTAACTTCCTCTTTGTTCATATGATAAGTCATACGAAACTGATCATAACAAGAGGGTAAGGAGTGTAGAATAATGTATATTGATAACTCCTCATCAAAGTTAACATTCAGCTTAAGCAACCGGTCCACGAATCTTTACATTTTCTGCAGGTGGCCCGTGATAGACCCTCCATCCTTCATTTTTGTTGTTATCATGGAGGTGATGATTTCATACCTTTCCTAACGAGCACTATGATGGTATCTTTCCATCAAGTCAAGGTGCATCTGATAAGGGTAGAAATCTTTATAGGATTTCTAGAGTTCTACTGTCATGGTAGCCAACATGATACAAGACACCTTAGTGACATCCTTCTCATGGCTAGTGTACTCACCAATCTCCTCGGGAGTAACAGACGACTCATCGATGACCTTTAGCTCCTTCTCAAGGACATATTCCTTGTCCTCGTAATGAGTGACCATCCTAATGTTCCTAATCTAATCATTGAAATTTGTTCCATCAAAGATGACTCTCCTACAAAGGTTCATGAGAGAGAAGGAGCCGGTAGGGTTTGAGCCAGAAGCAGCATTGTTGGAAGACATCTGAAAAAGGAAGAAAGACAAGTTTAGATTAGATATGGAATCCTTAATAAGACACCCAAATGAAATATCAAGGCTAGGACCCAACACAATAATTTATAACTTGGAAGAGGGATGCCGTAATCCAAGCTACAAAATATTTGAAGGTAGGTAAATGACGATTTACCAATTTCCACCATGAAAAACGAAATAGATTATTAGATTTTAATTGGATTGAAACTCCTAGATCTTTTGAGATTCATTGAACAATTCAATGTCATGTTTAAATCTTGATTATGCCCTTCAAGTTGTGACTGGGATACTGAGGATCACAAACAAGGTGTGAATAACCATGCAAATTAACTTGATACTCTTAATTTTATCACCTAATCTATGTATCGGTTAACGACACACGCTCCACCGATCTATGATAAACCTTAAACCACCCTTTGCCATCCTTGTTAAGTCCAAGTTAGTGTGTTGGTTAACCACACAAGCTCCACTAACGACTTTAGCAAGGTGCAAAGTGTAATTTCATGGGTTAGCATCAATTTCATATTTTCCTAAAGTAACTAATATTGGGATAAAAGGTTTAGTTACTTTATGTTTATCATTATACTTTTAATGATAATTATAGTCTTTGTCCTATCTGTTCAACTAACAACCCTCCACCGGTCAAGGAAGCGGTGGGTGAGAGTGGACACCCATTAAGCTGTCGTTTTATAGTCAACAACCTTATACCCCCCTTATAGACTGGCTTCGTGAATGAGTCCTACTAATGGTAAAACTGACTTGATCTTATACATACATATATACATACATACATACATACATACATACATACATACATATATATATATATATATATATATATATATATATATATATATTATTAACTTATAATACTATAATAGTATAAGGGTTGAATTTTAAACTTTTAAAATTCTAGGGCTTGGAAATAAAGTTTTCTAAAGTGACTTTACAAATTCCAAAACTTGAGAGCAAGTTTTGAAACTATTCAAAACTTTTCATTTCTATAACTTATGAGTCTTAATGGTTTTAAAGAAAAGACATTTGGAATTCCATAAGTTGAGGACAAGTTATGGAGTCCATTAATTGTCATTTAGATCAAGAATTACACTAACAAACAATTTGCAAATAATTCCTATGATCTACCAAAACTCATAAGCATGAACATTCATATCAACAATTTTCAAGAATCACATAAACATATATAAAACTTGAAGCTTTGATAATAAACATTGAAAATGGATTAGCATAATCCTTACCACATCAAAAACAGATTTTACAAGTCCAAAACAATTTAGGGTAATGATTCTAGTCTACTTCCAGCAACAAAACTCGAAATTCTGCACACAGGGCCTCCTATTCGCCTAGTGCAAAAACCTACTTGACGAGTAGGATGAACTTTCACTTGGACTCGGCAAGTCCACTGAACAGTTAGCAGAATTTCAACTTTTTCAAGCAATTTACATCAAGTATAATGAAAACAAGCCTAGGTTCTAATACCACTGATGTGTTTTGAGCATTCTAACACTCCTATGGTGTACATGCAACCCTAGAAACCTTGGATCTATGTTTTCTGTATTCTACATGCAAACTTTCATTTTCCAAGGTTTTCATCCTAACTAATATATCACGGGGTATATGTACTACAAAACTTAGTTGAATGACATACCTTTTTGTAGCTTGGATTCCTTAAGACCTTGTGAGCCTAACACTCCAAATGCAATGCCTAAAATGCTTCACACAACACCAAAACTCTTGGAATAACTTGAGAGAAGAACACTTGAGCAAAAAAACACCTTTTTGTCTTAGTGTCCCATTTTGCTTACTATGAAGTTCTTTATATAGTGTGTCACATGTAAGGTTACACCATGCAAACCCTAATGTGCATGACTTTACATTTCCTCCATGATTCATGGGTTTTAACCTCCATGGAGCATCCATGGAGCACCCTATGGGTCCTAGCCCAATCTAATGAGTCATGGATCTTAAGCCCACTATATAAGAATGAATGATTTACCAAATCAATCCCCATATGTTTAATTAGTCTCTTTTGATCACAAAATTAATTCCAAATTAATTCTTGATCAATACTAACTAAATAATATGATTTCATATTAATATATTAGAGCTTATAATATATTAACAAATCACAAGTGTCCCTTTTCTCATTTTGTCTATCCAATTGTTACGTTGCCATGCAATCCAATTGGACCATGCCAAATCGGGTCAAGTACATACCAAATATAGTTATGGACTTAGACACCTTATCCAACAGGCTCAACATGCGTAGGTGTACGCCCAACTACCCCCTCTAAACCATGACTACCTAAAACATCATAGTTCATGGGGGTACCATGGTAATATGTTTATTTCTCCTATTCATTTATCATCTCCTCCTCCCATCCTCATCCTCTCCAAACCCTGTGTCTGGCTCATCTTTTTTATTTAATACACAATCGTTGATGTGTCAATTGATATATAAGTTCTTTCTATATTAACATGTTGCGAGGAAGAAGCATTTGTGCCAGATTCAGTCGAAGATGTTTCCGACTTGTACTTCTTTCTTCGAGGAGGCGAGTCAACAACAGGTGGACTATTTCAGACCAGACTATGTTGCAGTGGGGGAGAATCTGGACTATTTCGAACTGGATTATGTTGCCGTTGGGGAGACTCTTCATGGTTAACAGTCCAATTCACGTAGAAAACATAAAACGACAACATCAACTCTATCGGGGAAGCCACGACATAAATAGGTTGGTTGTTAGGCTGCAAAAATGACATTGTTAGTTTAACATGATAAACATTGGAATTTGTAAATATATATAATCCTTAATATTAAAAGCATACCAAAGACACGTTGATTATTCGACGACATTGAACCCAAGTTAATGGTGTTTTACTTCTCCATGACCTCATATGTGGTCAATTCTGTTGGCGTGTGTATATAAAACTAGGTTGCCTCGGGGAACGTCTCCAAAGTCCATATCTATGTAAAACAATGTAAGCATAAACGGAACTATAATAACTATTTAAATGCATTAGAAACTAACCTTAAACAGAAGCATAAAACCGGGAACAGTATACTTGTGTACTCTCTTGGATTCGGGATTGGTCTGCTTTAATAGTTTAAATTCTTCTATTTTCTTAAATATTCCATGCATCATCCGTGAAGTATAGGTCCAGAAATATGTACCCCATGCAAACCTGCAATTTTCAATTTATTTTTTATAATTACTATTATTATTATTATTATTATTATTATTATTATTATTATTATTATTATTATTATTATTATATATATATATATATATATATATATATATATATATGTATGTATATATACACACAATCTTTAAATGTAATACCTGTTTCGATCATCTATATTATCAGCAAGCTTGTATACTACAACGAGAATGCCTGTTTTAACGTCCCGTCCGTAGAGACCCTTCAACATAAAAACAAGTTGGATAAGCATCACAACATCTTCATCTTGAACTGCCAAATAATTCGGAGACATAATGAAGTCTTCTAAATCTTTCAGCCACAAACGTGCATCAGAAATGCCTAGGAACAACCGAGCACAGAGATTTGGATTTGACTGGCGTTTTTCGTCATGGAGTAAATCTACACAAGGACCAACTTTTAAACGAAAAATGAGAATATATTCAGTTTCACCAAAATCTAAATGCATCCCTTGTATATCAAAAACAAACCTCCCCATTTCAAATACTTATTGAGACCTTACTTCGGGCAACATCATCAAATGCACAAGTAAGGGATCACCATGTGAGATATGCATTCCTAAGAATATTCAAAACGACGAAGCTTCGAATAATTGTCGTTGTGATTGTGTTAGGTGCGGAAAATAGTCTTTAATGATAGTACCCACCATACCTTTTAAAGTTAAATCCGCTTTTTGATTGAGATCTTAGTGCTACAAAACATAACATTTAATTTCATATAAAAGGCCAGAAAAAACGACAGAAAAAAATGGAAAAATCAGTTTCAGGTCATTCCACAGAAATCCCTCTGCGAAATGACCTCGAGCCTCCCCGGAGGCTCAATTTTATTCTATTTTATCATTCCGTGGAGAAAATACATCACTTCGAGGAGGGTCCTCTGCAGACTGACGTAACCCTCCACGGAGTGACCTACACCTCTACGGAATGGATCATACCCAATTCAAATCCTGTGAAACCTTAATATCTAACTCTATATATTTTCCCTATATATTCCATGTAATCAATTGGGTTTTCGACAAATTTCAATCATATACTACATTAATCAAAAGAGGGGAATGTGAGAAATACCTGGGAGCCGAATCCGTCGGGCAAATATCGGGGAATTTGCCCTCCATCGGTGCCAGAATTTAAGTGGGGAATGTGAGTAATCGATGTCGTTGTCGCCGGATTTGATGTCGGTATCGTCGGAATCGTTGATATATCGTTGATACGGAGGTATGGATTTTGCAAAGACGAATCGGGGGACCAGTGGGGACCAAAGAGGAGGAATCGATTTTGTCAAAGAGATGAGGGTGAAATGACAAAAATACCCCTCTCTGCTGAGGAAAATCGGTCTGCAGAGGATCCTCCGCGAAATGCATGTCTATAACTAGAAAAGTCATTGACTAAAATTTGAAATTGCCCCATATTTTTTTATCTATTGGCGGTATTTTTCCGGGAAAAAGTGATTACATTTGTCTTGGTTTGAGATAGATATAAATGAGACAAAAAAAAAAAAAAAATCGACGTGATGTTTGGGTTAATAAAACTAAGGAGAAGGACTATGATGCAAAACACAATGTCTCTTACTTTTAATTCTTAAGAAAATAAAAAAAATAATAAAAAATAAAAAAGTTTTTCTTATGTTTTATATTATTTTGTAGCGCTAAGTTATTCCTTATAACTTTGATCTATAATTTAAAAAAGATCCTCAAATAAAACATACATTCTTTAATAACTTTAATTGATTTATTGAAAAAAAAAATGGCTTAATATTGCATTATAAAATGTCCTCACCCATACCTCATTTGTCACATCATTGTTCTTCGACCCAAATAGAATTTTCATTCTCCCACGATGGCAAAAGCTTTCTTCTGCCTCCTTCTCCCACTCCTCATCGCCTTCTCTCAAACATCTCCGACCACCGGAGCAGATTCCACCTTCGTGCAATCCGTAAAACGGAACCCAATGAAGCTCCGATCAGAAAAACTCAGCCACTTCCGATTCTACTGGCACGATATCATCAGCGGCCCCAACCCGACGGCCGTCAACATCGTGCAACCGCCTGGCAACAAAACAACACCCACCGGATTCGGTATGATCAACATGATCGACGATCCATTGACGGAAAAACCAGAAGCAGATTCCAAGTTATTGGGGAGAGCACAGGGGTTATACGGACTGGCGTCACAGGGGGAGCCTGGGTTATTAATGGCGATGAACTTTGTGTTCTCGACAGGGAAGTATAACGGGAGTACTTTGACGATTTTGGGGCGGAATCCGGTGTTTCATAAGGTGAGGGAGATGCCGGTGATCGGAGGAAGTGGGCTTTTCCGGTTTGCTAGAGGGTATGTTCAGGCGAGTACGCATACTTTTGATTTGAAAACAGGGGATGCAGTTGTTGAGTATAATGTTCATGTTTTGCATTATTGATAATTTAATCTTTGTTGTTTTTGTTTCTCCGACAAGAAGTTAACTCATTTTTGGTTTTAGTTTTGGTTTGATGATTAATAAATTATCTTTTTTTTACACTCTTTAATCTTCATCATGGTGTAATGTGGTATTCTCATTTGTTACCTTTCAAGTCAAATATTATAAAACGTGTTTGAAAATATTAAGTTTGGGTTTTGTAAATAATTATCGTATAAAAATATAATAATTATTTTTTTAATTAAGAAAATTTAAGAAATTAATGCATTTGGATGTAGTTTAATCGAGTTTTAAATGGCCTAATACTTGTTGATGTTTCGTATGTTTTGAACATGACACTAGAATGACATACGCAACATTTGCAACGACATGCGAATATACAAAGAAAATTTGAATACAATGGAAAAAGTTCATTGTATACTTATAAGAGAAACGCTTATATTATATTACTAAAGAATGAAAACATAACTTTGCTAAGGTAATTGTTACTTGCTAAAATAACAAATCAAAAATACATATAGCAAAGACCAACATATTTGTTCTAAAAATAAAGTAACTTGTAAATATTCTAAATATGATCTCATAAAAGAAATGGCATACCATTACTAGAGCAACAATTTGAAGAAAGCCAATAATCACAATGTAAATATAATATAACCTCCAATCTCTTGTATTGACACAAATATTTGTTGCATCGTGGCTCTTAAATGATATTAAATCTGTAGTGAAGGTTGAACGGTGCATCGTAAACAAATAAAACATAACCACTCCTTGGGTAAAATATGATCTACGTATCCTTAGAGGGCTTCAATTGGTAGGGATCATTGAATATCATAAATGTTTCTCACCAACATGAAGTGTATATGTAAAAGTTTATCGGCAATATCTATCCTAATAAATAAAACATATTTTCTGTCATATCTCACATCCTTATTGATTTTGACATATAGCATTTTAATAGATTTTTAGATTTATTTCCAAATGTAATTTGATTTGTTCACATACTCACAAATTATTTCAGCTACAATATTCCAAGAAATAAATGATTCGTTGAAAAAGGATTTGCTTTATCTGTAATGTAATAAATGTCATAATTAATGACAGCTCTAAAATTCACTTCTTTCTAATGCAATTTTGTAACAATTTCTCATATACTATCACAACATATGTAAAATATCATCCTCGTCAACTGCAACATCTAAAGAAGGTCAGCAAAAACGTCAGTCATTGTTATTTTTCTTCATATCATTCTACATACAAGTGTGTATATTAATTCGTTCCTCTAAAACATTCCTTCGTCTAATACTATACAAAAACTTATCTTCTATGCATCTGTATCTGTGAGGATCACTTCATCTAAACAAATTCATCCTTTAAATAAAAAGAGATGATGGTTCTATGGTGGATCGAAAAGCAGGAACCTTTTGTTGATGCTTTCTGTTAGTGTGTAGTAATAAGCATACCGTATACTAATAAGCATGCAACATACCTATGGAAAAGCAAAAAATCAGGAACATGTCATGAGTGTGTACGATTAAGAACATTACCAATTTGTATTTCCGTTTAACATAATTGAGGAAATAAACGAAACTAAAATTCCAAAACCAAAACATCACAAACATTAGTTATTAGCACTTCACATTCTATAAAAAAAAATATCACAGATGCGATTATCTTCTTTCAATTTGGTGTACATTCAGTTTTGGCAAATATTTTAAAATTGTTAAATTTTCTTGAAAAAAATTGATTCGAATCTTTTTTGTTCATGCTAACTTAATAGTTTATTTTGTTGGAATGATTAAAAATGTTTCAAATTGTTTATTGGTGTTTGTTTGTTAAAATTGATAAGGCCCAATGTTACTAGTGGGTGTAAGGATAGAATCGTCTTTTTAGTTATGTGTTTGTTTATTATCTCTACAGGTGGTACAGTTCTTTTGGGGGACGACTTTCTCTATCAAATTGTTGTCTATCATTGTGGTCCATCCTTGAGAGTATAAGTAGCTAGGTGGTACTTGAGGTATTATTAAATTTTTAGAGATTCTATATGTGTTGCACATAACTTTTCAAAATTTTAGAATTTATTTATTTCCAGATGTAACTTGCATCAAATTGTAATACACAATACTTCCAACACTCATTAAGTCATTTTAATCTTTTCCACTTCTTTCACAGATCCAATTCTCCTTTGTGTAATGCCAATGTACATTCTCAGTCCTCTAACCAATATGCATAGTCATAAGACAAAATTGCAAAAATGGTTCATGTGGTATGCATTTTTTTGGGGTTTTAGTTCAAACCCCGAATTTTTTGGATTGGTGGTCCTTTTGGACTAGTTTGTATGTAAAAATGGTCCTTGTGAAAATTGAAATGATTAAATTGCCCTTTTGAAATATTTTTTATATTTTTTCTATTTAATTTAATGTTTTATTAATAATAAAAATGGGTCTCTCTCTCTATCTATCTCTCTCTCTCTCTCTCTCTCTCTCTCTCATGGAGTAAACATTAAACAATAATTTTGTCCAACTTATGAAAATTTTGTGTCTTCTTCTTGTACCCAATCACCACCTCCATTGCGGTTGATGTAACCACCGGACACCACCCAACACCACCTTCCATTCGTGACCCACCACCACTGATACCCACTTTATACCTCTCTCTCTCTCTCTTTCTCTCTCTCACAAACTCACACTCTCTCTCTATCTCTCGATTAAAAATCACCACCGAACACAACCCTCATTCCTCCTTACCCTCCCTCTCATCGAGCTCACCGGAAAAACAAGAAAACAAAGCAGCAGAAGCTGCCGGAGCAGCTCCTGCCACCATCGTCGTCGTTGTTGTGAACCACCGTCGCCGTCAGCCGTTGCTTCCGTCGATCATCTCTGACCAGCCCCTTCACCTCTTGCGACCCCTGTATGTTCGATTTTCCCCCTCATTATTTTCGTTTTCCTTTTTGATCGATCAATAGTCTTGGATAAGGAAGAACTGGTGTCTGATTTCGATTATATCTCCTCTGATGTCGTCTACTGGTGTTATTGTTGTTAGGCTACTTTGTGAGGACTCCATTTTTCCTTTGTTATCTGTGTGTAACCAAGATCTAATTTTGCCTTCGAATTCAAAGCTATAAGGGGTTTGTTCTTAAGAACCATAAGTTGATTTGTGGAGTTAAAGTATTATCCATGAGTAGCACCCAGTTTAAAATCTTGGATTTATCTAATTAATTTGATTAAGGCCTTCATTATTTTTGTTTTATGATCATAATTAATGTTTTAGGGCTGCAATCATGTTCTTTGGTTGGAGAATATTAACTGGGAAAAGGTTTCGTACAGGCAGGAGAGAGAGAGAGAGAGAGAGAGAGAGAGAGAAAGAGAAAGAGAGAAATAGAGAGAGGGTGGGTCCTTTATTATTTTTTAATTGTTAAAATAATTAAATAAATAGTATTAGATTTTAAAATAATGAAAGAAAATGAAAAATAAATACCCCAAGGGTATTATAGTCATTTCAATTTTCACAGGGACCATTTTCACATACAAACTAGTCCAAAAGGACCACTAATCCAAAACAAATCGAGGTTTCGACTAAAACCCCAAAAAAATGCATATCACATGGACCATTTTTTGCAGTTTTGTCTAGTCATAAATACTAATAACTCACACAATTAACAAAATCAATTCTTTAAAAAAATCTCTTATTAGTTATTAGCACATCACATTCAAAAAAAAAAATCATAGATGTGATTTTTTTTTTTCAATTTGGTGTACATTCGGTTTTGGCAAATATTTTAAAATTTTTAAATTTGCCAAAATAAATTTGGTTTTGTATCTTTTTTCGTTCATAATAACATAATAGTTATATTTTGTTGGATTGTGTAAATATGTTTTAAATTGTTTATTGGTGTTTGTTTTTCAAAATTGATAACCCCCAAAGTCATTCGTGGCATAAGGGTATAATCGTCTTTTTAATTAAGTATTTGTTTGTTATCTCCACATGTGGTAAAGTTGTTTTGGGGGATGACTTTCTCTATCTGGGAATTGTTTTCTATCCTTGTGGTCCATCCTTGAGAGTATAAGTAGCTAGGTGGTACTTGAGGTATTATTAACTTTTTAGAGGTTCTATATGTGTTGCACTGAACTTGATTTGTATATCATTTTCAGCCTTATTTTGCATCCACACTCCATCCACTTCTATATAATGATTTCCTTACTTTGTGTATTTGTTGTAAATTGACTTTTTTCCCTACTCAACTAACTACTTTGTGACAAGTCGCTTTAAGTTATAATATATGAGTATACTACCACATTTCTACCATTTTAAACACCAAATTGAAAGTATTATGTTTTACTGTTTGTGTATGTAAACATTCCAAAAGTAAAATATTTTTAAAAAATGCAACATCCTGCATACATTTTACAGTTATTATATATACCAATTTTCTTAAATAAAATGTATATTTGTTACCTTACAACTTCTACACAATGTTGGAATATGCTTTTACTCATCGCTAAACTCAATTCTTTTTTCTTAACCGTGTTATCACTATGTGTAAATGTATGTCATTTGTATTTGTGTATCTTTAATTCTGTTTTATGTGTATGAATGGGCTGCAACCGAAACAAAACTCATCGTTGATGTGGTTTTTTTAGTTCTTGTGGAATTGAGTCTATTTGTGGTTATATTCAATGATCACATGGACATAAAACACCATCATTACAAGCCACAATATATTCAATTGTCTTAAAAGTAACAACTTAATTAATATATACCAATACACATCCCTATGTGGATTCTTGGACTCTTTGATGGAGTAGCTCAGGATCAACTTGGCATGTGGGTTCTTAAGCATTTTTTAATGTAATCGTTGGGTGTATAATTAAAAAAAAACACACACATTCAAACAAATGAAATTTTCAATATACGTTGATCTTCATTTATTAATCCTATGTCAATTACATAACCAATATACATTTTTTCATGAAGACTACACAACATTATATATTTGTTATGAAATATTATTTAGTGAATGACTATTGGATTTTCCATATTCCGTCATCACTCTCCATAATTAGTGAGCATTATAACAAACATTATTATGAGTTTTATAAGTGTAGTTATGCACCATTATAATCAGCATTGATAACATACATCACCTTTCATCTTCTTTGTCTAGTATAAATAATGAGTGTTATGTATTGTAAAGTTTTAATGATTTCATCACAAGTATTGGAATAAAAGTTCTCTTACTCTCATGTCTTTCTTTACTTTATTATTTATCTTATTATTTGATCATATTTTATAACATGTTATCAGCACGACTCTCTAACTCCTTATCGTTCTTTTTATTTTCAGGTATGTATTTTTTATAAGTTCACATGTACAATGATTATATATTATTTTATGGAATTTCTTAATTAATAATTCTTTAACATACAAGTTTTTATTTTGATTAGTATTTTCACTATAGAAAACTATGTTATGCTAGAGAAAACTTTCTCTACTTTTCATGCCACTAACATGATCTTGTAGCACCAATATCGTGAGAAATGTTTAAAAAAGAATTTGAATTAATCTCATGTCTTCTTGTGGCTAAACAAAACAATGAGTTATTGATGAAAAATCACCAATCAATCCCGACTGATTCTAGTGTATTCCCCGAAATGAATGCAACATCATATAATTATAATAGTCATGGGTGTAACCGAGGTCGTGAAGGTTATCATAATTATCATCAAACTAAAAAGATTACAAGTAACCACCAAAAGTTAGAAAATAGCAAAAAAACCACATCCTAATGATAAAAGTGAGCATGGCAAAATGAAAGTTGAAAATGTTTATCACCGATGTGGAATGACCGGTTATTGGTCTTGTACATGTCGCTTACCAAATCATTTTGTTGATCTTTATCAAGCTTCTCTAAAATCTAAAGAAAAATAAAATATCAAAACAAACTTTATTCAAAATGATTTTCATGAAGATCAACCAAAAATGGCACATTTGGATGTTGTGAATTATCTTGTCTACCAAGAATGGACAAGTGGTGCTATTGATGGTGATGGAAAAATAATATATAATAGTTTTGTTTCATGTCATTTATTATGTTTTTATGTCATATTCGTTTCATGAGAAATGATGTCATCACAATATTCTAAAAGTAATAAAATATGACTTTATTTCTCAAAGTCGAATGTTTCTTATGTTTTATTTATTTATTTATTAAAGAGAAATAAGGATATTCGCAAAAGAAATGAGAAAGATATATGTCTTGCAGACAGTGTAAGGACACATATCATTTTTAATAATGAAAAATATTATGTTTATTTATCAGTTGGAGAAGAAAATGTTAATACAATAATAGGTAATGCAAAAATGATTGAAGGCTTAGGAAGAGCGAATATAATAATACCACAAGGGACAATAATTACAACTGGTGATTCATTAGTTTCATCAAAATCACCAAGAAATTTGTTAATTTTTAAGGATATTCAGTTCAACGGATATCATGTTGAAACAACTAATTATGGTGAAAAAGAGTATCTTAATATTACAAAATGATATCGGGAAAGAAAATTCTTTTGAAAAATTTACCCATATTGTCCTCCGGATTGTATTATACAAATATTAGAATGATTGAATCTCATGCTATTGAAAATAAAAGGTATTTTAACACCTTTAAAGTTTGGCATGACCGGTTGGCCATCCCGGATCAATTATGATGCGCAAAATAATTGAAACTTCAAGTGGTCATTCCTTGAAAAACCAGAAGATTTTTCAATCTAATGAATTGTCTTGTGTTGCATGTTCTCAAGGAAAATTAATTTCGCGTCCATCATTGAATAAAGTTGGGTATAAAAGTCCTAGTTTCTTAGAAAGAATTCAAGGGGATATATGTGGACCAATTCATCCAGCATGTGGACCATTTAGTGACGCATCAATAGATGGTCACACGTGTGCGTGTAATCTAGCCGTAATCTCTCTTTCGCAAGATTACTTGCACAAATAATCCGCCTAAAACCACATGTCGATTGGGATAAGTATTGAACATCCTATTGCATATGTTCATACATAAATTGGTTTAGCTGATTCGCTAATCAAACGCCTTCAATTAACTGCAAGACCATTACCAATGCATTTTAAACATCCTACATCGACATGTGTCACACCCCCAAACCGAAATGACGGAAACATTCAGCGGCAGATGACAGCATATACAATATCACAACAACTGGATAATAGTATTTAAAACAACAACAACCATTATATTGATAATATAGAGTTTACACTGTGTTCGTAACATTATTTGTATGACACCAAAAGTGTATAGCAAAAACTATAAGACGTGACACTCTGATGCTCCGTCTTCTCAAAACCTATAAGTGTACATGTCTACTGGTTCCCTGAGAATACAAGTGGTTTTGAAAGTGTATCAACATTTAAGTTGGTGAGTTCATAAACATTTTTTTATTAGAAGTATGTTTTTGTTCTTTGAAAATGTTAATGTGTTTCCTCCAGAAAATCCAATATTTTCTTTTGTAAATGAAATGTAGTCTTAGGCCTTTAGACCAAAACGTATGTGTGTTATTGTACTCTGAAATATTATAATGTATTCTTCTTATTAAATAAAACCATATAAATGAATGCTTCCTAGAAATGTATGTTGTACTGTATTTGGAAAATAGTATATTGTATTGTATTTGTATGAAAACCCTTTGTATGTATATACCTGGAATCCACCAGTTGTACTGTAATGTGGTGTAATGTAGTTCTATTATTAAAATAAAATCAATGAAGTTATGTTTGTACCGTAAACCAAAATGTTTAGTTAATGCTTATTGTGAGTGATATTATAACCATGCTAAAATGACTAGTGGTCTGCACAACGTTCTTCAGACGACGGAATGTTATGACATTTGTCACCTCAGACCTGCCAGTCTAACTGTAGCTAACAGTTTATGTGCGGGATTGTCAGTCCCATATAGATCTATACACAAATTGTCACAACTGGAAATTTTGTGTTATGTAATCTATACACTCAAGTTAATGTGAATCCAAAACTTAAGAACATGATTGACACCTACTATTATGACATCAAAAACTCCAATCAAAGGCATCATACAAGTACTACAAATAGTCATCAAACAATTGGAGACCCTAGAAGTCCTTGTTTAAGTCCATTTTGGACTAGGACTTCCTTATTGGATCCAAATGGACCAATAAGCTTCCAATTAGACTATCATGGGCTTAGAACCCTAATTGGGCTCTAATTGGACCCACACTAATTTATTTCAACATTTTGGGCCATGTTGGGCCTAGAATGAAGTGAATTAAAAGCCTTGATACATGAATAACCTAAACTAGTCCAATAAAAATATAAAAATCCTACCACATTCTTTTAGACTTAAAACATACCCAAATTAACTCTAACACTGGGCTTAGAAGCAAGGGCCCAAAATTTTCCTTTTCCCTTCTAAAAATCTCGGCCCAAGGCCCAAACCCAAGAAAAGGATGAGATTTGACTTTGTTTTGCCACTTCATTATTGTCTTTTGGATATCCATGCAACTTATCCCATATCTCCATGCATATCACTTCAAAGGTCATCTCTTCTTCCTCCCTCTCACTCTCGGCCGAGGATACACACACACACATCACAAAAATTCAATTCCAATCTCTCTAAGTCTTGAAGAGCATTCCTCCCTCCTCCTTCAAAATTTTCATGAATCAAGAGCTTCACAAGGAGAATCCATCACCAAAATCATTATCTAGGTAAGTTAATGCTTGGATCCATGCTTTGGACTCTTTCTTGTCTTCAAAAATCTCCTCTTAACTCTCATGAAATCATAAACTTGTGTCTTAGAACTCCATAAACTCGAATTCATCATCAAAGGGTGCTAGAGTGAAACATCACCTCATTTCTTCCATTCTTTCTTTAAAAACCGAATCAACACCCAAGGTGAGCTTCATACCCCCTATTTTCTGTTTTTATGAGTTTTTTTTTTTTTTTGGGGGGGGGGGGGGGGGGAATACAAGTGAAAGTGTAGATCTATATGTGTTTTGTATGCTTTGTATGATTTCCATGCTTATATGTGTGCTTTTGTGAGTTATAATGTTGGATTTAGCCATAAAACCCCTCAAAACCGAGATATACCTTATGTTAAATGATTTTAGCCTCTACTATATTTCTACATACTAAGTCTTTCTAGAAAAATAGCTAAGTGGTTTAGTAATAATTTCTTTGGGCTAAAAACACAATTTTTGGACCTAAAATGTGAAAAATACAAAATTAAGGGCCCAAATTGACATATCACGAATTCTGTTGGATAAGGTGTGTCAAAACAGTTTCAATAAAACCATTTATGGAAATATACTCATTTAGAGAATTAAAAACATAAATTTCAAGCTTAATGGGCTAAAAATGACATTTTCGGCCCAATGAGGCCCATTATGCGAAATTTTCTGTTTTGGAGGGCCAAAAGTGTGTTTTTCTGTAAAACAGTGGACTATAAGTGTTCCAAGTCCTTTTCAAAGGTTTAAAATGCTTTTTAAATTTAAAAAGGACCAAAGTTGCAAAATTTTACAATTTGGGCCAAAATTGTCAAAATTGCGAAAAAAGAAGGGTTATAACCGAGAAAACTGAAATTTCAGGGACTTAAGCTGTTTTCTATGAAAAATATGCTGAAAAATATTAATTTCAATAATTTTTGGTGTTAAAATGTCAAGAAAATTGATTTAAGGACCAAACCGGAAAGTATTTAAATAAAGGGTTGAAAAGTAAATTTTACAAACAATGAGGGGCTGAAAACAGAAAACTTTCAAGGCTAATTCAATACATGCAATTTGACCAAATGATGGCACCGCGACTATCGATGAAATACAATACATTACAACACCAAAAGTCGTTGTTAAACGAATTGGTTCGGTCTCGAACCAATAAAAATCCGAAACTACTAACACGACGACACTACGACACTACGATTCATACTAATAACGTTTGGGAATTCAATATACATGCGAGTGTGCACAGACATCTACGCACCATCTTTGGGCCCCAAAAGTGTAAAATCTTGTTTGTTGAGCCTAGCTAGCCCAATGACCTGATCTTAAGGCCCGAAGACCTCTATCTTACGAAGTGTTGGGTTTTACCGATCCGACACAACGTAAAAGGACTTTCAATGGCTTGTATACTACTGGTCCCCAAGGGTCCTTTGGTATTGCTAGTAGAGTCTACCTTTTTATGCGAGGCGGGTCTGGGACCCCTCGTACCTTTTTATCCCCAACCGGCTAATGGAGTCATCGAGGCCTTCGTGTCCTCTTTCTCTTCGGATGTGGGACTACACGTAGTCAGGGAGGTTGGATAACGTGATTAGTACGGACGATGCCTACGGGATCGTTAGTATTGCTATAGACTAGTCGTTTGTGTAACGCGTGTTTGTAGCAAATAATCATGCTCAAAAATAATCCAACGTCGCCTGGTATTGATAACTTCACGCGTTGCAATGGTTTCAATGTAAATTCATGTAATTCAAAGAATTAGGAAAACATCGGGTTTTCCTAGGGTTTTTCAATACATACGGATTCGGAATGCATAAAATTTTAATGAACAATTTTTACAAGTATAGAAACAAACAAGCATACCTATGGATCTTCACACCTTTTTTACTATACTATTTTCAGAAAATATCGGATTTTCTGGTGGTTTTCAAACAATACAAAACATTGGATTTCAAACACTACTTATGAACTCACCAACATTTCATATGTTGACGTTTTTCAAAATACTTGTATTCTCAGGGAACCAGTGAATCAAAGGAAATCATATTCAGTGATGGCTTGCAGTTTATTTATGTACGAAACGAACAATTAATTTTTGGGAATGTAATGTTTAAACAATGTACTTCATGTAAACTTTACTGGTTGTACTATATTAATGCATGGTGACGAATGTTGTTACGTTTCATATATATTCAATGTTATGGTATTCAATTGAGTCACGACAGCCCCCGGACGTTTCCGCCGTCTGGTTCGGGGTGTGACAGGTTGGTATCAGAGCTTTGTTTATAGTGAACTAGCATGTCAAGCCACACATTGATATGCAACTATAAACCAAAAAGAGGGACTAACACAACTCTGAACAAAACAAGTAAATAAAACACGCTTGCTTGCATTAGGAATAAGGACCTAACGCCGAATCAAACACAATAATGCTGGTATCTCGGTTAATTCGGGACTGTTCTTAGTGATACCAAGGAGTGAATGTAACCTGATCAACTACATTCTCTCCAAAGTAAAACTAACACACGTCTCGATGAGATCGGGATGGCTAGGGAACCAAAAAAAAAATTATACCCTTATCACCAACAAGAGAACGTTTGCTTAGTCTGTACAATAGTCATAGCACCTAGGAATAATGTTAGCATATTTACGTACTAGCGCAGACAGCATGGCTGGTTTTCATCACCCTGGAGACCCCTACTTCCCTAACCAGGGGAACAACGGATGGCTAGAGGAGGAGCCCGAGGAAGAGCCTGAAGAGGAGCCTGAGGAAGACCCCGAAGAGGAATCTGACGGGGAACCAGAGGCCGAAGTTGAGGGCGAGCCTGCCGAATCAGAGGAAGATGAAGGAAGCCTCGAGGAGGATACTGATGATAGTGAAAGGGGTGATTCGGATGCGGAGTCCGAAGTCATCAACCCCCCTTACCCGATCAGGGTGCCTGCCTATCGTGTAGGCCCCACTGGTCCTACACCTCCCTGGGGTATTGATCTTTGGAGATGGAGCAGACAGCAGGGACAGCGACCCCCGTACGGCATGTCACGCGAGTTCTTTGACCTGAGAGACGGAGGACCAGCTGATCGAGCCCTTCCAGTCATGGTGAAACGGTTACGGAATACGGGCGACCTTGCCCAGGACACTGCTGATCAGGTGCGCCAGTTGAGGACTAGGGTCGAGCGTGCGGAGCAGGAGATGCGTGACGTCCTTCGAGAGTTTCACATGAGGCAGGTTCGGTGGGAGTCTCGACTTCGGGACGCAGAACGCTTGGTGGCTCGTCTTCAGGGAGCATCCACATCCTCGGCACCACCTCCGGACACAACTCATCGCGGTTAGGGATAGACTTATCTTAGTAGGTCGTTAGGAAATATGCTATGTACTCCGACTCTATGTTTAAGTGACTACACTACTCATAGAGCCGTTATGCTGTCGAACTAGTATCACTCATGTATGCTCTTACGAGCAAAATTTTCATGTATCAAATGCGGATAATATTAATAAATTTTTACGTGTTTTGTTACGATATTACAAATTGCTATGTGTTGAGAAATTATGATTGATTGGTCAGTGGTAGTAGTGTTTAAGTTCGTACCATGCACCTAGTCAGTAGGATCACGACCTCACAGAAACAACATACCCTCAACATCTTTCCGTTTTGTGAAAGAAAGATGCCTCCCCGACCTACTCGCGGAAACCCAGGACCAACCCCACCTGAAGTTGACTCAGCCGCATTCCAGGCGGCTGTATCCGCAGCAGTCACTGCAGCGATTGCGCAAATTCATCAAGGGAACAATGGAGGAGTAAACGGGCAAGGAGCCGAAAGTTCGAACAACGGAATGAATCAAGGACCCACCAAGACATGTACCTACAAGGACTTCACAAACGCCAAACCACGAACTTTTAATGGCACTGGAGGGGTGATCACCCTGAAGCGATGGATCGAAAAGGTGGAGTCGGTATTCGAGATATGCGACTGCCCTGAGCACATGAAGGTGAAGTTCGCGGCCTGCACTTTTGTGGATCAAGCGCTCACCTGGTGGAACGGACATGTAGAATCCATGACGCTCCCTGTAGCCAACTCTATGCCATGGACAGAGATGAAAGAAATGTTAATGGCTGAGTACTACCCACGAGGCGAAATACAGAAGATGGAGCAAGAGCTATGGAACCTCACTGTGCAGAACGCGAATATCGATGCCTACATATCGAGATTTAGCAAACTATCTCTGCTGTGCCCGGGTATGATCACCTCGGAAGGAAAGAAGATTGAGCGATTCATCTGGGGACTCACATCACCAATTCAAGGGAATGTGATAGCTGCAAACCCCGAAACATTTGACAGTGCGAAGAGATTGGCAAAAAGGTTGTATGACCATAACAACAAGAAGGGAGAGAAGCCAGTGGAGGCTGAGAAGACGAAGGAAGGTGATGGCAAGAGGGGAAAGAACAATAAGAGGAAGGGGCGCCAGGGCCCCGACACCTCCAAGAAGCAGCAGACAGTGGCGGTTAATGCTGTTACCGCACCGGTTTCAGCCGCACCACATGCTCCAACCTCCGCCACTTCAAATGCTTCCAGACCTTATTCCGGTAATCTTCCCAAATGCAATAAGTGCGGCCTCCACCATCACGGCGAATGCAGGGAACTCCATTGCACCAGTTGCAACCGAAGGGGACACACTGCAAGGTTCTGCAGGACATACCCTCCTCAGAACCAGAGTCAGGGAAACAACCAGAACAACAACAACAACAACAACTACCGCAATAACAACAACACCAATGCCGGCGGCAATAATTCAGGGCCTAGCCACACCTGCTTCGGGTGTGGAAGGACGGGGCATTTCCGCCGAGATTTCCCTAACAACAACTCAGGAAACAGAGGAGCAGGAAGAATGTTGACTATGGGTCAGAGTGATGCAGTTCAGGACCCCACAGTTGTGACCGGTACGTTCCTCCTAAACCACACTTATGCATGCATCTTATTTGATACCGGAGCGGAGCGAAGTTCGTGAGCGAGAAGTTTAAACATTTATTAAAGCAACAACCCCAGAAGCTAAATGAAACCTATACGGTGGAAATGGCCAATGGGAAAACCGAATCCACTGGGGAGATCTACATCGGATGTACCCTAACCCTTAACCAGCACGTTTTTCGAATAGACCTAATGCCAGTATCAATTAGGAGTTTCGATGTGATTATCGGCATGGATTGGTTAAGCCCCCACCATGCTGAGATTATGTGCCACGAGAAGGCCGTTCGCCTTCGTCTCCCGAATCACGAAACCCTAGTAATTTACGGAGACAAACCAAGTACGAATCTTCGTCTTATCTCGTGCATCAAAGCACAAAAACATCTGCGAAAGAACAATTTGGCGTTCTTGGCTCGCATAGTGGACAAGACCAAAGAAGAAACTAACATCCAAGATATTCCGGTAGCGTGTGAATTCCCGGACGTGTTTCCTGAAGATCTTCCAGGAGTACCCCCAGAGAGACAGGTTGAGTTCTGAATCGACCTTCTTCCAGGAGCGACCCCTCTCGCTAAATCACCATATCGGTTGGCTCCTGCTGAAATGCAGGAATTGTCCAGCCAACTCAGTGAGCTTCTGGACAAGGGATTTATCCGACCTAGCTACTCACCATGGGGAGCTCCGATGCTCTTTGTCAAAAAGAAGGACGGATCTTTCAGAATGTGCATCGATTACAGAGAGTTAAATAAACTCACTGTTAAAAACCGCTACCCACTCCCATGAATCGATGATCTATTCGACCAGCTCCAAGGAGCGAGTTATTTTTCTAAAATAGATCTACGGTCCGGATACCACCAACTCAAAGTCCGAGAAGAGGATATTCCTAAAACCGCTTTCCGAACCCGCTACGGACATTATGAATTCGTCGTAATGCCCTTCGGTCTAACAAATGCACCTGCCACATTTATGGACCTAATGAATCGAATCTGTCGACCGTTCCTTGACAACTTCGTCATTGTATTTATCGATGACATCCTCGTCTATTCTCGAAGCAAAGAGGAGCATGGCCAACATCTCCGACAAATTCTAGACACTCTGCGATCGGAAAAGCTTTACGCCAAACTCTCCAAGTGCGAGTTCTGGCTCCGGAGTGTGAATTTCCTAGGCCACTTGGTTAGCCAAGACGGAATTCATGTGGACCCCTCTAAGGTCAAAGCTGTGGAAGGATGGGCAACTCTGACTACGCCCACAGAAATTCGTCAGTTCTTAGGCCTAGCAGGCTACTATAGGAGATTCATCCAAAACTTCTCTAAGATCGCCAAGCCGCTTACCTTGCTTACGCAAAAGGGCGTGCCATTCAAGTGGACAGACCGACAAGAGATTGCGTTTCGAACCTTGAAGCAAGCTCTCTGTAGCGCTCCTGTACTATCTCTACCTGAAGGAACGGAAGATTTTGTAGTCTACTGTGACGCGTCGAATCAGAGCTTAGGTTGCGTTCTCATGCAACGTGGAAGAGTGATAGCATATGCTTCCCGCCAACTAAAGACGCACGAAGTAAATTACACGACCCATGACCTAGAACTGGGAGCCGTGGTATTTGCTCTAAAAATTTGGAGGCACTACCTGTACGGTACAAAGTGCACCATCTTCACGGACCACAAGAGCCTCCAGCACATCTTGAATCAGAAGGAGCTGAACATGAGACAACGAAGATGGGTGGAATTGCTAAACGACTACGAATGCGAGATCAAGTACCATCCAGGTAAGGCCAACGTGGTAGCTGATGCATTAAGTCGGAAGGAGTACACTAATCGCCATACGAAAACGCACTCGATAACCATTCAATCTCATCTGGCCACTCAAATCGCATCAGTCCAGTCGGAGGCTATGAAAACGGAAAATAGAATTAGCGAGGCATTGCGCGGGATGGAAAAGAACCTAGAAGCAAGAGAGAATGGGGTATACTACTTCATGAACCGTATTTGGGTCCCAAAACTCGGAGGATTTAGGGAGACCGTTATGAAGGAAGCCCACAAGACACGATACTCCATTCATCCCGGTTCGGACAAGATGTATTTGGACATTAAACAACACTATTGGTGGCCTAACATGAAGGCGGAAATCGCGACCTATGTGGGTAAGTGCCTTACGTGCGCCAAAGTAAAGGTGGAGTACTAGAAACCTTCAGGATTGTTACAGCAACCGACAATCCCTGAGTGGAAATGGGAGGGGATTTCTATGGATTTCGTGACCAAGCTACCCAAAACGTCGGATGGATTAGACACCATATGGGTAATAATCGACCGACTGACGAAATCTGCCCATTTCCTGCCAATTAAAGAATCTTACAAGATGGAGAGATTGACGCGTTTATACATTCGAGAGATCGTGAGACTCCACGGAATACCAACATCTATCATCTCGGATAGGGACAGTAGGTTCACGTCGCGCTTTTGGCAATCACTCCACAAGGCAATGGGAACTCATCTCGATATGAGCACCGCATATCACCCACAAACGGACGGTCAAAGTGAACGAACCATTCAAACGCTTGAAGACATGCTTCGTGCATGTGTGATAGACTTTGGAAAGTCTTGGGATACCCACCTACCGTTGATCGAGTTTTCATATAACAATAGTTACCATTCGAGCATCAAGGTGGCTCCTTTCGAAACACTGTACGGGCGTAAATGTAGATCACCGTTATGTTGGGCTGAAGTAGGTGACACCCAGCTAGCAAAAACGCATACGTCGGACAGGGCACTAACAGGACCGGAGATCATTCGCGAAACCACAGAAAAGATCGTTCAGATCAGAGCTCGATTACAAGCATCGCGTGACCGACAAAAGAGCTACGCCGATAGACGGCGAAAGCCCTTAGAATTCCAGGTCGGTGATCGAGTATTGTTGAAAGTCTCACCCTGGAAAGGGGTTATACGTTTCGGAAAACGGGGAAAGCTGAACCCGCGATACATTGGACCTTTCGAAATCGTCGCCCAAATAGGTCCGGTAGCCTACAGACTACAACTACCCGCGGAGCTAAACGGTGTACACCCCGTGTTTCATGTCTCTAACCTAAAGAAGTGTCTATCAGACGAAACCCTTGTCATTCCTCTTGACGAAATCGAAATCAATGAGAATCTCCTGTTCGTCGAAGAACCAATCGAAATCATGGACAGGGAGGTGAAGCGTACTAAACAGAGTCGCATCCCGATCGTGAAGGTACAGTGGAACGCAAAGCGTGCGCCAGAATTCACTTGGGAACGCGAAGTTCAAATGAAGCAAAAGTACCCTCACCTATTCTAGCATTCTCAAATCTAGCTTTCAAACAGAATTTCGGGACGAAATTCCCTCTAACGGGGGAATGATGTCACAACTAGAAATTTTGTGTTATGTAATCTATACACTCAAGTTAATGTGAATCCAAAACTTAAGAACATGATTGACACCTACTATTATGACATCAAAAACTCCAATCAAAGGCATCATACAAGTACTACAAATAGTCATCAAACAATTGGAGACCCTAGAAGTCCTTGTTTAAGTCCATTTTGGACTAGGACTTCCTTATTGGATCCAAATGGACCAATAAGCTTCCAATTAGACTATCATGGGCTTAGAACCCTAATTGGGCTCTAATTGGACCCACACTAATTTATTTCAACATTTTGGGCCATGTTGGGCCTAGAATGAAGTGAATTAAAAGCCTTGATACATGAATAACCTAAACTAGTCCAATAAAAATATAAAAATCCTACCACATTCTTTTAGACTTAAAACATACCCAAATTAACTCTAACACTGGGCTTAGAAGCAAGGGCCCAAAATTTTCCTTTTCCCTTCCAAAAATCTCGGCCCAAGGCCCAAACCCAAGAAAAGGATGAGATTTGACTTTGTTTTGCCACTTCATTATTGTCTTTTGGATATCCATGCAACTTATCCCATATCTCCATGCATATCACTTCAAAGGTCATCTCTTCTTCCTCCCTCTCACTCTCGGCCGAGGATACACACACACACATCACAAAAATTCAATTCCAATCTCTCTAAGTCTTGAAGAGCATTCCTCCCTCCTCCTTCAAAATTTTCATGAATCAAGAGCTTCACAAGGAGAATCCATCACCAAAATCATTATCTAGGTAAGTTAATGCTTGGATCCATGCTTTGGACTCTTTCTTGTCTTCAAAAATCTCCTCTTAACTCTCATGAAATCATAAACTTGTGTCTTAGAACTCCATAAACTCGAATTCATCATCAAAGGGTGCTAGAGTGAAACATCACCTCATTTCTTCCATTCTTTCTTTAAAAACCGAATCAACACCCAAGGTGAGCTTCATACCCCCTATTTTCTGTTTTTATGAGTTTTTTTTTTTTGGGGGGGGGGGGGAATACAAGTGAAAGTGTAGATCTATATGTGTTTTGTATGCTTTGTATGATTTCCATGCTTATATGTGTGCTTTTGTGAGTTATAATGTTGGATTTAGCCATAAAACCCCTCAAAACCGAGATATACCTTATGTTAAATGATTTTAGCCTCTACTATATTTCTACATACTAAGTCTTTCTAGAAAAATAGCTAAGTGGTTTAGTAATAATTTCTTTGGGCTAAAAACACAATTTTTGGACCTAAAATGTGAAAAATACAAAATTAAGGGCCCAAATTGACATATCACGAATTCTGTTGGATAAGGTGTGTCAAAACAGTTTCAATAAAACCATTTATGGAAATATACTCATTTAGAGAATTAAAAACATAAATTTCAAGCTTAATGGGCTAAAAATGACATTTTCGGCCCAATGAGGCCCATTATGCGAAATTTTCTGTTTTGGAGGGCCAAAAGTGTGTTTTTCTGTAAAACAGTGGACTATAAGTGTTCCAAGTCCTTTTCAAAGGTTTAAAATGCTTTTTAAATTTAAAAAGGACCAAAGTTGCAAAATTTTACAATTTGGGCCAAAATTGTCAAAATTGCGAAAAAAGAAGGGTTATAACCGAGAAAACTGAAATTTCAGGGACTTAAGCTGTTTTCTATGAAAAATATGCTGAAAAATATTAATTTCAATAATTTTTGGTGTTAAAATGTCAAGAAAATTGATTTAAGGACCAAACCGGAAAGTATTTAAATAAAGGGTTGAAAAAGTAAATTTTACAAACAATGAGGGGCTGAAAACAGAAAACTTTCAAGGCTAATTCAATACATGCAATTTGACCGAATGATGGCACCGCGACTATCGATGAAATACAATACATTACAACACCAAAAGTCGTTGTTAAACGAATTGGTTCGGTCTCGAACCAATAAAAATCCGAAACTACTAACACGACGACACTATGACACTACGACACTACGATTCATACTAATAACGTTTGGGAATTCAATATACATGCGAGTGTGCACAGACGTCTACGCACCATCTTTCGGCCCCAAAAGTGTAAAATCTTGTTTGTTGAGCCTAGCTAGCCCAATGACCTGATCTTAAGGCCCGAAGACCTCTATCTTACGAAGTGTTGGGTTTTACCGATCCGACACAACGTAAAAGGACTTTCAATGGCTTGTATACTACTGGTCCCCAAGGGTCCTTTGGTATTGCTAGTAGAGTCTACCTTTTTATGCGAGGCGGGTCTGGGACCCCTCGTACCTTTTTATCCCCAACCGGCTAATGGAGTCATCGAGGCCTTCGTGTCCTCTTTCTCTTCGGATGTGGGACTACACGTAGTCAGGGAGGTTGGATAACGTGATTAGTACGGACGACGCCTACGGGATCGTTAGTATTGCTATAGACTAGTCGTTTGTGTAACGCGTGTTTGTAGCAAATAATCATACTCAAAAATAATCCAACGTCGCCTGGTATTGATAACTTCACGCGTTGCAATGGTTTCAATGTAAATTCATGTAATTCAAAGAATTAGGAAAACATCGGGTTTTCCTAGGGTTTTTCAATACATACGGATTCGGAATGCATAAAATTTTAATGAACAATTTTTACAAGTATAGAAACAAACAAGCATACCTATGGATCTTCACACCTTTTTTACTATACTATTTTCAGAAAATATCGGATTTTCTGGTGGTTTTCAAACAATACAAAACATTGGATTTCAAACACTACTTATGAACTCACCAACATTTCATATGTTGACGTTTTTCAAAATACTTGTATTCTCAGGGAACCAGTGAATCAAAGGAAATCATATTCAGTGATGGCTTGCAGTTTATTTATGTACGAAACGAACAATTTATTTTTGGGAATGTAATGTTTAAACAATGTACTTCATGTAAACTTTACTGGTTGTACTATATTAATGCATGGTGACGAATGTTGTTACGTTTCATATATATTCAATGTTATGGTATTCAATTGAGTCACGATAGCCCCCGGATGTTTCCGCCGTCTGGTTCGGGGGTGTGACACAAATTCACACTCTCTCTCCAAGAGACTCTAGTTATAATTCAGGACTTTAATGTGTACTCTAGTAGGTACGATGAAGTAGTGGCTCACAATCCTGTATTAACTTGTTTACGTATAGTGTGTAAATGTTCTTGTAAATGTATGTATTCCTTTTTGTAGCGTACTTGTAGTGTAAAATAATTATACTTAAATAGTTATTTTTTTATTGTATCTTTGAACTTAGTAAAAATAGTGTAAGTGTTCCATAAACTATACATATTATAGTTTAATAAGTATGTTCTTGTATTGTTTCTTGAACTAGTATAGTGGTATGACTATTGGATTCCCGATATTCCCCCATGACTCTCCATAATTAGTGAGCATTATAACAAACATTATTATGAGTTATATGAGTGTAGTTATGCACCATTATAATGAGCATTCATAACATACATCACCTTTCATCTTCTTTGTTTAGTATAAATAGTGAGTGTTATGTATTGTAAAGTTTTGATGATTTCATCATAAGTATTGGAATAAAAGTTCTCTCCACTCTCATGTCTTTCTTTAATTTAGAATTTATCTTGTTATTTGATCATATTTTATAACAATATTAACATTATTTTATATGTATGTACATTTAACTTTACATTATCTCCATTTTAGTATGCTTATTGGGTTACATAAATTAACACTTTTCGTTACACTATTTATTACAGGAATATAAATGTTTAACGATTCCGAACAAGATATGGATTCTACGGACCCTAAAGAAAGATGAAAACATAGAAAACTACATATGGATAAAAGAAAATCCAATGTTACGTCTAGCATGCCTATTGGTAATCGTTTGTATATAATTGAACTAGGTTATAACCCATAGAAACCACGGTAGGTATGTTCAAATTTTTTATTATATAGACAAAAATAAGATTAAATGTCAACATAGTAAAAAGCAACGTATTAATTTCAGATTGTAAGTAAAGCCGGATGAATTTGATAAGTAAAAAAGAAAATCTTTTAAATTACATTTTGAAACACTTCTTGGTATATATCATTTGACGTTTTATTGGTTAAATTACAATTTTTAGCTAAAATCAATAACTTCAATCATTATATGTTCATTTTTCTGGATAAAGCAACATATAACTGACCTTGTGAGAAAATGGATTTTTGTAAAAAAAAAAAATCAACATTTGACATCGATTGACATTGATTTTATTTATGGTCATAGCAAAATAAACAACCAACGAAAATTATCTCATTTTCAATTTGAATGGAATTTTGATGTCCAAAGGTGTTAAAGACAATTTATAAAGAAATGTATGTACTATATAAAAGTGTATAGATAAATATATGATAAAGTCATTGTTATTGTATATTATTACTAAGCATTTTGTATGTATAAATTTTTTTAAAAATTAAACGTTAATGATGAAACATTAATTTTGTAAACTAAAATTTAACAATAATAATTTATTGTGTTAAAAAAAGTTGTAAATGCATGTGATTGAAAGTAAAGTAATATAATTTTTTATAATAATTTAAAGATAAAAAGTAATTACATATGTAAAAAGTTATTGGAAAAAAAAAAGTTATATTGACTTATACCGATACACTAACAAAGTATAGAGATTAAATTCAAACTTTAAATAAAAAACATGAAATTGGATTGCAGGAGGTATACAAGTTTTTAAATCAAAGATGGTTTACCGGTTAAAAAAAATAAAAAAAATAAATAATAATAATAATAATAATTAAAAATTTCTTATAAATATTTCTTAGTTTTTGGAAGGGTGTTGTTAAAGACACCATAATCTAATACTTTATCACACCTTAGTCTAATAATCTAGTATGTTTTATCTTTTATATATCATATCATAATCAATACATGTTTAATCATTTCATCAACTTTACTAAATAATGATTATATTATTACTAATCATTTTTAATAAAAATTCATATTATTGTTATTTCTTTTTGTTGGAATAGTGTCTAAGGCTGCAACTATATTAGGCAAGTATTTGACCCGGTTGTGCATGATCCTTTTGGGTTGCCTTCACCATAGCAACTTGATAGGATGATTTACAATGAGAGAAGAAATATTATTGGTATATTATGAGAATAATATAAGGAATAATAATATTGTTATTTGATTAATATAAGTCATAAATTAATTTGGTGACTTAAAGAGATTAATTCAATAAAGGGGTATAAACTGTCAATTGTATGATAGTTGTACTTTGGGCTATTATCCCTTATGGATAAGGGGTGGATGGTTTTGGGACTTAGGATAGGCCTAGAATTCGTCCAAGGTTTATCATTAGGGTATTGGATAGCTTAGGACCTAAGTTATCCAATTAGGGTTTATGGGTGAAACCCTAGGAGCCTCATTAGTATAAATAGACCCTTGGGGTCAAGGAAATCGGCATTCATGCTTGAGAAGAAACCCTGGCCGACTTCCTCCCCTCTCCTCTCTCTCTATAATCATCCTCTTGCTAGTTGGTGTTTGTAAGCCATTAGAGGAGTGACACTTGTGACTCTAAAGCTCCAAGGACAAGAAGATTCAAGCAAGTGATTCAAGGTAATCTTCTAAACCTGATCTCTTATTGTAATTATGCTAGAATTACCATTAGAAGTCTTGGATACAATGCATGTTCAATTACAGAAACCTAGATCCGAGCATTAGGGTTTGTATGCGCACATAGGAATGTTCTTATGGCTCAAACCCATCATTTTTTTCTAAAATTAGATTTTTATAAGATAAATAGAATTACAAAGATATATTTTA
Source organism: Lactuca saligna (assembly GCF_052625555.1). Taxonomy (NCBI): domain Eukaryota; kingdom Viridiplantae; phylum Streptophyta; class Magnoliopsida; order Asterales; family Asteraceae; genus Lactuca; species Lactuca saligna. The sequence continues at coordinate 60,082,252 of NC_136417.1, read as the reverse complement.
TAAGATAATAATATTAATAATAATAAAATTAAAATTATAAGAAAAATATCGAAATGAATCTTCTCCAATCTCCGGTTTTTCTTTTTAACTTTAAATATAACATAACAACAATACAAGATAAAATTGAGTAACAACTAATCATTTATCGTTATAAAATCTTTTTGAGTAGGTTTGAGCTTCTTATAAAATTTTAGACGCGACTTATACATAGTTTGTCATCCAATTGTTAACGGGGCTTTGTGGCGAATCCATAATACTGAAATGGGAGGCATTGGATGCTCTCCTTCTAATCGTACCATGATATAGTGATTGTCATACACAAGTGAAATTGTAAGAACATGATGATATTGCAAATCTTTAGGACCTCTCCAGAGAGGAAAAAAAGTTATAGGGCCTTCATTGGTCAAAAACTGAAGCATCACACCAAACCTATTGGATATCAAGACTCCTGTCTCAGGCATAAGCATCCAGTGTTCCTTTGGTGCTGGCGACTCTAAGAAAGACAATGAATTAAGTACTTCCTCGTATCTAATGAATGTTGGATAATTATGGGACCACTTCATAAATATGTACGACATATTATTAAATCCAATTATTATGGTAAGAATATAAATTGTTGATGGACCGATTTATAGAATATTAACTTACCTTGTGGGTTGAGTTTAATGTCGGATAAACACATGTTTGATGATACATATCATTAATAACTCAATCCAAAAAGAGACTTATTAATTGACATGTTTTATTGTCAATTATTATTATCAAATTTTATAGTTTATCTATTTATTAATGTGGGTATTAGCCGACCCAAAAGTAGACTCATATTTGGCCGAATAAACATATATGTGGTGATAAACATGTGACGATTTTTTGGTTTCATGTGATTAATAAGTCAATTCAAAAAGATGGCTAGATGTGGTAAAGGATTATGATTGCGAGATCTTGTACCACCCAGGAAAAGCCAACGTGGTGGCCGATGCCTTGAGTCGTAGGGCGGAGAGTGTTCTGATGCGTGACATTTGTATGAGGTTGACGGTGATGACTCCGGTGTTGGACACCATTCGAGGAGCTCAGGCCGAGGTCGTTAGGCCAGAAAACCTGAAGAGAGAGCGGGTTGTCGGGCAAGTATCAGAGTTCGTCACCGATGGTCGGGGGCTTATGACGTTTCAGGGTCGGATATGGGTACCGCATGTGGGCGGAACACGTACAATTTTGATGGAAGAGGATCATTGATCGAAGTTCTCGATCCATCACGGGGACACTAAGATGTATTTGGACCTGAAAAGGGAGTATTGGTGGCCATGTATGAAGAGGAACGTTGCATGGTTCGTGGAGAGGTGTCTAACATGTCGCAGGGTTAAGGCCGAGCATCAGAGACCTCACGGCAAGTTGCAGCCGTTGGAGATTCCCGAGTGGAAGTGGGAACAGATTGCCATGGACTTTATCACCAAATTGCCAAGGACTGCGAGGGGCGTTGATGCAATTTGGGTGATTGTAGATCGATTGACGAAGAGCGCTCATTTCCTCGCTATTAGCGAGATCTCTTCTGCGGAGAGGTTGACGGAGATGTATGTGAGGGAAGTGGTAGCACGACATGGAGTGCCGATCTTGATTGTCTCAGACCGAGATGTGCGTTTCACCTCTAGATTCTGGAAGAAATTCCATGAGGACTGCATTTCAGTACCGCGTACCACCCCCAGACTGACGGACAGAGTGAGCGGACGATTCAGATGCTCGAGGATATGCTCCGGGCATGTGTGTTGGATTTCGGTAGGAGTTGGGACACGTACTTACCCTTGGCGGAATTTTCCTACAACAACAGCCATCATTCGAGCATTGGTATGCCACCCTTTGAGCTGTTGTATGGGAGGAGGTGTCGGAACCCCATTTGTTGGGGAGAAGTGGGGAAACGTGTGATGGGTAGTATGGAGATAGTGCTTCAGACGTCTGAGCAGATCCAGCAGGTTAGGCAGAGGTTGTTGACCGCTCAGAGTCGCCAGAAGAGTTATGCTGATAGGCAACGATCCGAGCTCGAATTTCAGGTCGGTGATTTGGTGCTTCTGAAGGTATCTCCTTGGCGATCAGGGATCGGAAGATCAAGGTTTTGAGGAACAAGGAAGTGCCTCTGGTTTTGGTTCAGTGGCAACATCGGAAGGGGTCCGAGCTGACTTGGGAGTCGGAGCGTGAGATGTGTGAGCAGCATCCGGAGTTATTTCCAGAGTGAGACTTCGAGGGCGAAGTCCGATTCTAGTGGGGGAGAATTGTAACAGTCGGGTTTCCAGGTATATTATTTTATTTATTTATTTTCAATTATGAGAAGGAACTCGGCGAGTTGATGCGTAGACTCGCCGAGTAGGGTCATGATTGTTCATCCGGATTCACTTTGGACTCGGTGAGTCCATGAGTGGACTCGGCGAGTCCACGCTGTTTAATGAAACCCTAAATCCCCCGGGTTTGGAGCCTATTTAAGGGCACTTATAGCCTTTCATTGCGGCTACCAATCCCTTGAGAGAACCCTAAGTGAGCCAAATCGTTGTAAGGAAGAAGAAGTCACTTTTGATCCTTGTACCTTTGGTTTGGCAAGAAGGAGGTGCACAAGAGCAAAGGGGAGGTGCGATTCTAGCAGTTCCAGAGATTCAGAGACTTCATTTTGAGGTAATAGTTCGAACCTCCTTCAGTTTTGGTGTTGATCATTAGAGTTAGGGTTTTCTAACCCCTTTGGAGAGTGATTATGTGGAGCAAATGGTCCCTCTTCGAGTTTTTGCCTTGGATCTGGACTCAAAGAGGTCCAGAGACCTTAACCCTTGGAGCTTTATGAATCAGTTTGGGGTTATTGGACTTAGGTTGCCATTTTTGGGACTACAAGCATCAAGTTTCGAGCTCTACATGACATTCATGCTTGGGAAGGCCAGATCCTTGATTTAGGGAAATAGATCTGACCTTAGGAGGCCAGTAGAGTTTGTGCATGGCATGAACTAGCCGAGTTGTTCCTGAGACTCGGCGAGTAGGGTTAGGGTTTCACGTAAATTGCTAGGTGAGTAGACTTGCTGAGTTGGGGGATGACTCAGTGAGTTAGAAGGGAGTTAGAGGACTGGAGTTCAAGGCGGTACTCGCCGAGTTGTTCTTGAGACTCGGCGAGTTGAGTCGTGGTGGCCCCGCGATTCATGCCTAGTATGACTGGTCAAGCATAGGGAGGGACTCGGCGTGCCAAGCGGGACAAAGTGTTAAAGAACATGTGTGAACTCACCGAGTCACCAGGGTGCACTCAGCGAGTTGGGTCAAAGTGTGACCGTTGACTTTTAGGGCTTGGTCAATGGAGTACTTGTGTCGAGAGGGGGGTAAAATAGTTGTTTTCCCTCCTGAGGGTACCACTGGCAGGTTGAGTCTAGTCTCGAAAGTTATATTTATAAGAGTATTTACTTTATGTGAATAGGTGAAGACTAGGCAATATTTCTACCGAGTCAGAGATTTACCGAGACGCCTAAGGTGAGTCTTCTCACTATACTTTACCTAGTGTGGTAATAGAGTTATGTGATAGAGTATCTTAGAGTTATATAACAGTGTAATTGCATGTTATTTATGTGCTATGATTTATTGTGATATGTGTTATGTATGATTCAGAGTTACAGAGTTAGGACCTTCGGGTCCACACAGTTAAACTTTCGGGTTCACAGAGTTAGGGCCAAAGGGCCCATAGAGAGTTGGGGATGGAGGGCCCCACTGAGACACATAAACCTGAGGGTCAACAGAGTTACAGCCTCGAGTGGCTATTATGTGTTAGAGTGGTATTTTGGGGAACTCACTAAACATTTATGCTTACAGTGTTATGTGTTATGTGTTATGTGTTTCAGGTACCAGCGATGATTGCGGGAAGGCGCCGGCATGATCCGTACACACGCATACCGGAGTTTATATATATATATATATTTTTTGATCTTGGGTTTTGTATTGATACAATGTTGATATAATGATTTGTTTATGATTTCAAATGATATTTTATGGGTTACAAAAGTGAAAAATTGTTCAAATTTTTACGGTGTTACAGTATTTTTTTTAAGTTTTACCTAATTTCACTTGATTGTATTGTAAAACAACTTCTAATTTTTATAGGTAAGCCAAGTAATTGTGCTTGGTACAGTTAAGCATCCGTGCACGGATTTTTCATGGTATTATTGGGGATGTAAATCGTGTCATCAGAAGGTTGATGAAGATATTATGATGAATATTGAGCTAAATGATGGATCAAAAGACAAAAAAGTTATTGTGTGTTCATCCTCAATCTGCAAAAATAAAGTTGTTTCTGTTCTTCCTAGGTATTGGACACATACTTTATGCTTTCTCTTTGTTATTATTATTTTTTACAAATTAATGTAATATTTCTTTATTGTTTTTTAATATGTTTAGGTTTAAAATCCCAATTAGAGTCCAAGATCGTACATGAGTAATTTCATTGAGTCTTTTTGATGGTGATGCTAATAGGCTTTTTAGAAAAAAAAATGCACAAGAATTGTTGAACAATTTTAATGAGGTTGGGTCTATTTTATTATACAATTTAATTCTTCTTCTCATGTTTTACCTTACACGTTATTCAATTGTATTTTTTGTAGGATGGTAATAATGATATTTTCTCCGTTAAAATTATTGATCTGTTTGAGAGGAAATTTGTGTTTCTGATTGAAGTTTTTGATTATAATTTCAAAAATAAAGTTCAAGAGTATTCAATATGCAAGTTGACTACTGACTGTAAAATACTTTATGAACTTTAAAAGATGTTTACAATTGACCAGGTATCAATTTTGCACAATTATAATATTTATATTGTTTAAGCAAATTCTTGTTATGTCCTTATTTGCAACATATTGATTTTGACTCTTTCAACACCGCAAAATTTGAAGTCACATCACAAGAAACTACCAATTTAAAGGTGCTATTTATTTTACATTTAAATTTAACTTCATTTGCATTACTACTTAATTATCATATTCTATGTACTTAAAAAAGGGTGCAATATCATTCACGGGAGATAATATCATTCCGGCCTCTAATGTTGAGAAAATCACAACGACGAGCCCGTTGGCCAAACACCGTTTTTCTAAAGTTGTAGCTCCTAATGCAGAGCTAAAGCGCAATCTTTCTGAAGTTTACGATGTTGATGACCCACCTGCAATGTGATCGACAAAAGTGCGTTCAACAATCATAGATGATGGCTTTTCAGGACACGGAACTTTTGATTCCAAAAATAGAGAAATAAATGCATCTTTAAGCATTTAAAACCAATTGGATATTTTAAGTGCATTATCCGTTTTAAAATTATTTCAACTTTGGTTTTTTCTTTGTGTTGGTTTGATTTGCTTTGGTGGTTGGAAATATTTAACATCATTTTTATAGGGCTTGAATTATGGAGTTATTAGGATTATTTTGGTGAAAATTGCATTTTGTTTTTTTTATTTAGTTTTTCAAGTTTTTTTCATATATTTGTCACTTATATAACTACTTTTATTATTAAAATGTCACCACCATAATAACTACTACATTATTTAAAAAATACAAAAAATTTACCATTATAATAATTTACTTTTCTTATTCTTTTGTAGAATGGTCCTATTAATTAATCCAACAAATATTTGTTTTATGGAAAGGGGTGATTTTTTTTTTTCCAATTTCATCTTATCTTAGTTTTGTTTTAATACAATACCATTGAATTAAGTTTAATTATGTAATGAAAAAGATCAATTATATATTTTTTTATTGCAAATAATTATTGAAGTTTATATAAAAACTAAAAGAACCAATAGTTTTTAACGAATATAACTCAAACGTTTTGTATTTCAATTGAAAAATTATATCTAATGATTTTGTGAAAAGCTTCATTGAGTTATGACATCTTCTTCTTTTATCTTTTATTCTATTAGTTTTCATTTAGAATTTACTAGGGTTGATTAAATGATCACGACTTTTAATGTTTTAAGTTCTTAGACACAATGAAGAAAAAGAACATAAATTTGATCGATTTAGTAAGTCACATGATTAAGGAATAATAGTAAAAGAGATATCATGATTAGTTTGGATATAAATGGATCAAAACTACATTGTTTGGAGGGTTCTATATATAAGCTTCATGACAGCCACATATTCCCTTAGCCCTATATATATATATATATATATATATATATATATATATATATATATATATATATATATATATATATATATATATATATATATGGCTAGGTTATAATGTGGATGGATAATTATTGTGCGGACGTGTGGATAATCTATTTTATGAGAATTACTAAGAGAATATGTTGTTTAGTAATGTGAATACGTCCAATCTCACAGAACTATTGTTATTTTAATGGATTCTCACTAATTCTAATTCATTTTTGTTCTCATACATTGTTTTTCATTTATTTTCATTCTTACATAATACAACTCAATAAACATCCTGATAACATTCTGATAGAATGACAATAATTAAAAAAAGAAATTTATAATAACATTATAGACGATTTAATTAGTGAAAATGCGTAATAATTACAATAATTATATAAGATTGAACGTATTCATACTATCAAACTGTTGGAATAGTGTCTAAGGCTATAACTATATTCGGTGGTGCATGGTCCTTTTGGGTTGCCTTCACCATAGCAACTTGAAGGATGATTTATTAAGAGAGAAAGTAGATATTATAAGGAATAATATTTAGCTATTTGATTAATATAAGTCATAAATTAATTGGTATTAATTTGGTGACTTAAAGAGATTAATTAAATAAGAGGGTATAAACTGTCAATTGTTTGATAGTTAGACTTTAGACTATAAATCCATTAGGATGGACTTTGGACGGATTCTAAGAGCTTTAGGATAGCTCAAAATCGTCCATAAGGATATCTATGGAATGGATTTGGATAGCCTTAAGAGAAGATTATCCAATTAGGGTTTAGGGTGAAACCCTTAAGGAGTCTAAAGGTATAAATAGGCCCTTGGGATGTGGAATTCGTGTACAACCTTTCAGAACCTAAAGCAAGGAACCTCTGGTCGAATTCCATCCCCTCTCCTCTCTCCTAAATCATCTTGCCTGCTATTGGTGTTTGTAAGCCATTAGAGGAGTGACAATTGTGACTCTAGAAGCTCCAAGACAAGAAGATCAACAAGGAACTCAAAGGTATGATTCTAGATCTGTTTTAATGTTGTTGTTTAACCTAATTAGCCATTAGAAGTCTTGGATTCAAAAGCATGTTTATTAGAAAGCCTAGATCCAAGCAATAGGGTTTTGCATGCGCACATAGGAAAGTTCTTATGGCTAAAACCCAACAGTGGTATCAGAGCGTAGATTGGTTTTCTTTAAATTGTTACTTGAATAACTAAAACAAACCTGCAAAATTCGATTTTTTGGGTTTTGAGTCACTGACTCGTCGAGTTCCAAGGTGGACTCGTCGAGTAGGCCTAACTCATCGAGTCCCCTTGTGCACTCGGCGAGTCCAAGCGTCAGGAATGGCCAGATTCGGGATTTTTTCATAATTATCTTATGGAAACTTACCTTAATCATATTAGATCAATGTAAATCCGATTTTTTGATAAATATGACTGTTATCTTGATCTAATTAAAGATAGTTATCATCTAATAAAATATTTAATTTCCTTATATGATAATAATTAATTATTTTGGTAATTATCTTCAAAGAAATCAAGATAAATCAAATAAAGATAATTAGAATATTAAATTGTTAATTGAAATTATTTGTTATTTGATCCTCTATGTTTTTAAATGTTTAAAACCTACCCTTAAGTTTTGAAATTTATAATTGTGATTAAAAGCTTTAATTTAGACAACTTAAATTTCAAACCCTAGATTTTGAAAAAGTTTAAAATGCAACCCTATACTTATATGATATTACTAGAATAATATATATATGTATAACTAAATGCTAGTCTTACCGCTAGTAGGCCTCATTCACGAAGCCGATCTATAAGGTGGGTATAAGGTTGCGGGCTATAAAATGGCGCTTAATGGGTGTACACTCACACCCACCGCTTGCTTGATTGGTGGAGGGTCGTTAGCCGAACGGGTAGGATAGGGCAACCTCATCCTCTCATTAAAAGTATAATAAGAAATACGAAGTAACTAAACTTTCCTTTTAAAAATTTCCCAATCTTAGTTACTTTAGGAAAAGTGAATTGATGCAATCCCATGAAATTACACTTTGCACCTTGCTAAGATGTTAGTGGAGCGTGTGTGGTTTACCGGCACACTAATTGGTTCTAAGCGAAGGTGGCAAAGGGTGATTCATTGTTTATCATAGTTCGATGGAGCGTGTGTGGTTTACCGGCACATCGAATAGGTGATCGTAACAATGAAGGCACCATGTAAATTTGCATGGTAATTCACACCCGCTTTGTGATCCTCGGCATCCCAGTCACAAACAAGAGGGGCATATCGAGATTTAAACATGCCATTGAATAGTTCAATGAATCTCATCCGAACCTAGGAATTCTCAAAAACACTTAGGACTAAAAGTTTAAGTTTTGTGATGGAGAATTAGTGAATCGTCATTCACTTACCTTCAATTTATTTGCATGTTGGATTACGGCATCCCTTTTCTAGTATGTAAATGTTATTGTTGGATCCTAGCCCTAATTTTTCTTATTGGGTGATAATTAGGGATTCTTGTTCTAATCTATCTTTGTCCTTTCTATAGATGTCAAACGCAAACAACGCTGCTGCTAGTTCTTTCACGTTGATGAGCCTTTGCCAAAAGGTTACCTTCGATGGAACGAACTTTGGCGAATGGATAAGATACATTCGCACCATTGCTCGCTATGAGGATAAAGAGTATGTCCTCGACGAGAAGCTCGAGAAAATCAACCCCAAAATTGCTACTCCCGCCGAAATCACCGCCTTTGAAACCCATGAGCGAGATGCGACGAAAGTACATTGCATCATGATCGCCACCATGAACTCCGAGTTCCAAAAGTCCTACGAGGACATGTATCCATACGAGATGCATCAAGACTTGTTGGAGAGGTACCACCAAAACGCGAGACAAGAGCGTTACGAGATCTTCACTAACATGATTTCCGCTAAGATGGGTCATGGAGAATCTCTTACCGTGCACTTGCAAAAGATGCAAAGGTATGTCGACCGCCTTCGCAAGTTAAATGTTGACTTCGGCGAAGACTTGGCGATCGACATGGTGCTTCACTCTTTGCCTCCAATGTATAATCAATTTAGGATGACCTACCACATGAACAAAGAGGAGGTCACTCTAAGTAAACTCCAAGGTCTCTTGAGGGTTGCTGAGAGCAATTTCAAGGACAAGTCTGTTGCACCAACTCCCAATCCATCCGCTGCTCCTGTCTTGGCTATTGGTCAAGGGAAGGGAAAGAAGAGGAAAGCTTCTTCAAATAACTATCGAAAGGTGAAAGCCCGAGATGGTTCCTCTTCTAGTGGGACCAAAGTTGATCCCTCTAAGCCCTGCTCTAACCCGAAGGAGGCAGAGTGCCACCACTACCATAAGATAGGACATTGGAAGAGAAGCTGCCCGGATTACCTGCAAGCCATCAAGGAAGGAAAGATCAAGCCATCTTTCGCAGGTATATATGCAATAAAATCTAACGATTCTAATCATGCTATTTCTTGGGTTCTTGACACCGGTTGTGGTTATCACATTTGTTCTAATGTGCAGGGACTAAGAAGAAGTAGGGATGTGGAGCAAGGAAGGATCAATCTAATCATGGGGAACAGAAGATCGTCGCCTGTGACCAAGATTGGAGTGTGTTCTTTGGTGCTTAAGAATAGTTTAGTTTTAGATTTGAACAATTGTTGCTATTCGCCAGAAATGGCTAGAAACATCATTTCATTTCATGGTTTATATAGACAAGGTTTTAGATTTTCTTTTAATAATGAGAATGGTTCTATTTTGGCTTATCTAAATGGTGTCTTTTACTTTGAAGCTATACCATGTAATGGAATATATGAAACTGTTATGATTGTTGATAACTTAGGAAATGATGTTTTGAATATTGATTCTTCCACTAGTATGGATAAAGCATCCTTGTGGCATTGTCGTCTTGGACATGTCAACAAGAAACGCATAGCCCAACTCCAAAAGGATGGAGTGTTGGAGTCATTCGACCTTAGGGAAGATGACACATGCGAGTCTTGTTTACTTGGAAAGATGACTAAGTCACCCTTCACGAGTACTTGTGAAAGGGGTGAGGGACTATTAGACCTAATACATACCGATGTATGTGGACCTTTTAGATCAACCACGAAGGATGGGAACCGCTTCTATGTGACCTTTACCGATGATTATAGTAGATATGGGTATATCTATTTAATCAAGCAAAAGTCAGAAACCTTTGAAAAGTTCAAAGAGTTCAAGAATGAAGTGGAGAATCAATTGGGCAGGAAAATCAAGATGCTTCGATCCGATTGAGGAGGAGAGTACCTAAGTCTTGAATTCCACGATTATCTCAAGGAGTGTGGAATAGTTTCGCAATTGACGCCTCCTAGGACACCGCAATTGAATGGTGTGGCAGAAAGGCGTAATCGAACCTTACTGGATATGGTTCGCTCTATGATGAGTCGTGCTTCACTACCTATCTTCTTTTGGGGGTATGCCTTAGAGACTGTCGCCCATATCCTTAACCGAGTCCCTACCAAGAAGGTTGCCAAAACACCTCACGAGATGTGGACGGGGAAAGCTCCCTCGTTGGCACATATCAAGGTTTGGGGTTGCGAGGCTTTCGTAAGACGAGATACTCACGACAAGCTTGAACCTCGAAGTGAGCGATGTATTTTCATCGGCTACCCGCAAACTTCCTTTGGATATCTCTTCTATAGACCGAAAGATAATGTTATCTTTGTTGCGAGGAGAGGAGTTTTCCGAGAGCGAGAACTCATAAGCCAAGGAGATAGTGGGAGGCAAATCGAACTTGAAGAGATTCAAGAATCGATAGATGAAGGAACCTCTACCACTGGCGTTCAACCTGAGGAGGAAACTCCGGTTGAACCGATTGACGAATCCTTACCTCTTAGACGTTCCGATAGAGTTAGAGTTCAACCCCAGTTTTATGGTTTTCATATTACTACCGAAGGGGACACGTATATTAGTGATTGTACACTAGTAAATCTTGATGAACCTAATAGCTATAAGGAAGCCATGGCAGGCCCGGAGTCTACGAAATGGAAAGAGGCAATGGATAGCGAGATCCAATCCATGTACGATAACCAAGTTTGGAATTTGGTTGATTACGTGCCCGAACGTAAGACCGTAGGGTGCAAGTGGATCTTCAAGAAGAAGACCGACGTGGATGGGAACGTACACACGTATAAAGCGCGATTGGTTGCGAAGGGCTTTACTCAAACTCCCGGAGTTGACTACGATGAGACCTTCTCACCAGTTGCGAAGATTAAATCTATCAGAGTGATGCTAGCGATTGCCGCATTTCATGATTATGAGATTTGGCAAATGGATGTCAAGACCGCTTTCTTAATGGAAAGTTGGCTGAGGATGTTTACATGGCTCAGCCAGAGGGGTTTGTGGATCCAAAGCATCCGAATAGAGTGTGTAAGCTTGAGAAGTCCATTTATGGACTTAAGCAAGCGTCTCGCAGATGGAATCTTTGCTTCGATGAGAAAGTCAAAGAGTTTGGATTTGTACGAAGCGAAGACGAATCTTGTGTATATGTCAAAGCCAGTGGGAGTATAGTAAGCTTCCTCGTTCTATATGTCGATGACATATTGCTCATAGGAAACGACATCCCGACTCTGCAGGAGGTTAAGTCCTGGCTCGGGAAGTGCTTCGCTATGAAGGACCTCGGAGAGGCTTCTTACATTTTGGGAATAAGGATAGTAAGAGAAAGAAGTAAGAGACTAATTGGACTTAGTCAGAATACTTACTTGGAGAAGGTACTAAAACGTTTTAGTATGGAAAACTCAAAGAAGGGAGAACTACCGATACAAGGAAATGCCAAGTTGAGTAAGACTCAAAGTCCGAGTACCGAAGCCGAGATAGCAGAAATGAGCCGAGTACCATACGCTTCCGCAGTTGGCTCAATCATGTACGCTATGACTTGTACTCGCCCTGATGTAGCCATCGCTTTGAGCATGGTTAGCAGATATCAAGGGAACCCTGGCAAAGCACATTGGATTGCGGTGAAGAACATCCTTAAGTACCTTCGGAGGACGAAAGAATGGTTCTTAGTCCTTGGAGGGAGTGATGACTTGAAGGTGCGAGGGTATAATGACGCCAGCTTTCAAACCGACAGGGACAACTATCGTTCGCAGTCGGGCTGGGTTTTTACCCTAAATGGAGGAGCAGTGACATGGAAAAGTTCCAAGCAGGAAACCGTAGCTGATTCAACGTGCGAATCAGAGTACATCGCAGCGAGCGAAGCGTCAAAGGAGGCAATATGGCTGAAGAACTTCATCGGTGATCTTGGAGTTGTACCGGCCATAAAGGAGCCCATGGAGATTTTCTGTGATAACGAAGGTGCGGTTGCCTTGACCAAGGAACCGAGGGATCATGGTAGATCTCGACATATCGATAGAAAATATCACTTCATTAGAAATCGTGTAGAAGAAGGACAACTCGTAGTGAAGAGGATATCATCAGAAGATAACCTAGCAGATCCGCTTACGAAGGGACTGAGTAGGGTTAAGCACTTACAGCATGCTAGGAGTATTGGGCTGAAGGATGATATTAGCATAGATTAGATAGTATTAGAAACGTATAATAGATAAATGTAATTAACATTTGATGATTAAATAAAGAAGTTTTATTTATGAGTAAAGTTACTATCACATGTTAGTTGTTTAACTATTGTTTCACTTTGCATGTTTTGACTTCCAGAATAATTGAGTTTATTAGGAATAATCGAATTATTCAAATGGTCCACAATCGTTCATATGTTGGGAGTAGATATGAATGAAGATTGTCGTGAATTGGTGTGTAGAGTGTCTAAATGGTGTTAGACATAGCAAGAGTTGCTGCAACGTTCATGAGTGCTTATGAACTGGTTTTGAGCATTGGAATAAACCCGCGCTTGCTGGAATCACCTTATGGAATACGATATAAAAGGTGATCGCAAGACGATAATATCATATGGTCTTAAAACCTAGATATATGGTTTATTATTTGTTAATTGATTGTGCATTGATAATGCGAAAACGCATCAGTAACTTGATGTTATAAAACGCATTGTTGTGTATAGTTGGTTAATGAATAAGTAAATGCATATAAGTCGAAGTTTATCTGTAAATTTTATCCTAAGAGGGTAGAAGAGATATCTTGGCCACTCGATGATTTGATTTGACTTATGTGCCGGGCCCGGTCAGAACTGAATTGATGTGTTCGATTAAGTTCTATGTCAAATAAATCGAAGATCGAGAAATCTAAATGCTGGACTAACCATTCCATAGGATTGTCAGCATGATATCTAACAGAGGACTGTACGATCCCTTATCTAAAGGACAAGATTGATTAGATCAGAGTTGACAGCGTCTTTGAGAGCTACGATTGCAAACCGTATTATACTTGTATAGTTACTAGACTTATCCAAGTGGGAGACTGTTGGAATAGTGTCTAAGGCTATAACTATATTCGGTGGTGCATGGTCCTTTTGGGTTGCCTTCACCATAGCAACTTGAAGGATGATTTATTAAGAGAGAAAGTAGATATTATAAGGAATAATATTTAGCTATTTGATTAATATAAGTCATAAATTAATTGGTATTAATTTGGTGACTTAAAGAGATTAATTAAATAAGAGGGTATAAACTGTCAATTGTTTGATAGTTAGACTTTAGACTATAAATCCATTAGGATGGACTTTGGACGGATTCTAAGAGCTTTAGGATAGCTCAAAATCGTCCATAAGGATATCTATGGAATGGATTTGGATAGCCTTAAGAGAAGATTATCCAATTAGGGTTTAGGGTGAAACCCTTAAGGAGTCTAAAGGTATAAATAGGCCCTTGGGATGTGGAATTCGTGTACAACCTTTCAGAACCTAAAGCAAGGAACCTCTGGTCGAATTCCATCCCCTCTCCTCTCTCCTAAATCATCTTGCCTGCTATTGGTGTTTGTAAGCCATTAGAGGAGTGACAATTGTGACTCTAGAAGCTCCAAGACAAGAAGATCAACAAGGAACTCAAAGGTATGATTCTAGATCTGTTTTAATGTTGTTGTTTAACCTAATTAGCCATTAGAAGTCTTGGATTCAAAAGCATGTTTATTAGAAAGCCTAGATCCAAGCAATAGGGTTTTGCATGCGCACATAGGAAAGTTCTTATGGCTAAAACCTAACACAAACAACATATTTTCTTTGTCATTCTCACAAAATAGCATTGTCCACACGTTCGTACAACATATGTCAATCCACATTTGAACCTCTCTCTCTCTCTCTCTCTATATATATATATATATATATATATATATATAGAGAGAGAGAGAGAGAGAGAGATAAAGAAAGAGATTTTAGAAGACAAAAATATATATTTCCTTTTTCACAACCACTATTGTCGTCGCATCACTCCTATCGCCATTGCTACTGTTGCCGTTACCACCACCGCCGTCATTACCATCACCAACACAACTATCAACTATCGTTGTCACCATTTCCACATCTCATGCTTTAAAAAACAAACCATTTATTTTATAAAAATTGAGGATGCAGGAAAAATAATTTTTGTCCACATCTTACTCTACTAAGATATGAGAAAAGCTAAAAGCATTTTACGTATTTAAGATTATAATACACACCTTCTTAATAACTAAGATTTGATTAATCCAACAAATTTTAGTTTTATACGAAAGTAACAAAAATGTGGTGGGTAGGTACCAGGGGTAGATATTGCTTTATAAAATTAGGATGATTGAGAAACCTTTGTGTCATTTTTTTCCCCACAAAACGAATCTTCTACCATGACCACAATTTTCTTCTGCTTCCTTCTTCCACTCTTCATCGCCTTCTCACAAACATCTCCGACCACCGGAGCAGATCCCACCTTCGTGCAATCCATAAAACGGAACCCAATGAAGCTTCGAGCTGAAAAACTCAGCCACCTACGATTCTACTGGCACGATATCATTAGCGGCCCCAACCCGACGGCCATCAACATCGTGCAACCGCCTGCCAACAAAACCACACCCTACAAATTCGGTGCGATTTTGATGATCGACGATCCATTGACGGAAAAACCAGAAGCAGATTCGAAGTTATTGGGGAGAGCACAAGGGTTCTATGGACAGGCGTCACAGGAGGAAGTTGGGTTGTTAATGGCGATGAACTTTGTGTTCTCGACAGGGAAGTATAACGGGAGTACTTTGACGATTTTGGGGCGGAATCCGATTTTTGAAAAGGTGAGGGAGATGCCGGTGATCGGAGGAAGTGGGCTTTTCCGGTTTGCTAGAGGGTATGCTAAGGCGAGTACGGTTACTTCTGATATGAAAACAGGGGATGCAGTTGTTGAGTATAATGTTCATGTTTTGCATTATTGATCTTGTTGCTTTTCCTTCTCCGGCAATAAGTTGATTAATCATTGTGGGTTATGATTAATGCTTTATCTTTTGGATAAATGTAATATTCTTCTTCAAGAGTGCTTTTATGTAATGGTGATCTTTTTAGCTTAGTATGTTTGTTGCTAACTCGAATAAGAAGCTCAAATTAATTGTTGAACCCTTGGATATAGACCAAGGAATCCTTTATAAAGCAAAGGGCACTTAAAGGAAAAGTGACATTGACTTATAAGTTAGAGGACCGAAGGATTTGGGCATGAGTCCTCACATTATGCATTGCATTTATTATGTGGCCATTTTTGCCCCTAACTTGTGTAAGGGTTCTTTTTGAGTATTTTTTCTATCTGGTGGATTTTTTTGCAAGTGCATGTTTTCTTCCTCAAATCCAAAACAAATTGTTAGAATGTTTTCCTTATTATGCAATAAGTTTCCCATAAATAATATTTGCATAAGAAATAGGGTTATTTTAATATATAAGTAATGTGTGTTTATATATTGTTTTTGAAATATATCTAACACTATGCGACTCACTATGATCCCGACCTAACATATTAGTATTTAGACACGTGCTTAGGTAAGAAAAACTACCCTAGTACGCATTGATATAAATAAATAGTCAAACAAATGCAAGTAAAAATGATTTTGTTCTTAGGATAATTAAGAAACTTATTGCATGTATGGGTATGAATTTGGTAAGAACCTAAAAATTGATAGGAACCGCGAGGACTATTCTCCACCAATCATTTCGTCAATGGCAAAAACATCAAACTCATTTAATTGGTCGTGACGCGTTCGCACGCGACACACGTGTATGAAACTTAATACAGACCCTATGGAATATTCATGTGCGACGAAAGTCCATGAAATTTCATTTCAATGAGTTTTTTTTTTTCTTTTTCATTTATTTTGTTTTTTTTTAAATTCAATTTTTTTAAATAGACATATGCTCGGTTTTAATGTTTTTATATTCTTTTTGCTTTTTTTTTTAATTTTTTCGTTATTTTTCTCTTTTTTTTAGTTTTTTTTTCTATTTTTTAATATGTTTACTAGATGCTTAAAGATAGTAGGGTTTTTTTTTTTCCTTTTTGTTTTTGTTTTTGAATTTTAAAATTAAATATCAGTTTGAGTTTTTTTTTTAAACTAAATATTAAGGGTTTTTTATTTTTTAAGTAAATTCATGACTATGAAATTTGGTAGATAGATGTTAAAACCACTTTCCTTAATGGGAAGTTGGTTAAGGATCACTCCTTGGCAACTTGGAGTCTCCACTTTTGTGGGTGCCACTGCTAGTTCGATTAGCAAGTGATGGGATATTCACCCGGCAATACACGGGGTTGGGTACGTTAACCTCAGATTGTACCACATTTGGGTTGGTTGTTTCCTTTGTAACTATAAAAACAACCACTTTTTGACCCTTTTGGGTTTTTTATGATTTCTGTTGTCCGGTTTATCCCGAATTTCATTGGAATCTTTTCCTTTGAAGTGGTTATTTTCTTAAAGCAAATGGGTTTGATCCCCGTTAGTTGGTGTTTTCTTCCTAGGCAACTAGGAATCTCCACTTTGGTGGGTGCCACTGCTAGTTCGATTAGCAAGTGGTGGGATATTCACCCGGCAATACACGGGATTGGGTACGTTAACCTTAGACTGTACCACATTTGGGTTGGTTGTTTCCTTTGTAACTATATAAACAATCACTTCTTGACTTTTTGGGATATTCTTAAGGGTTATCAACTTAATGCAAACGGGTTTGATCCCCATCAGTTGGGATTTTTTTCCTAGGCAACTAGGAACCTCCACATTGGTGGGTGCCACTTCTAGTTCGATTAGCAAGTGGTGGGATATTCACCCGGCAATATACTGGATTGGGTACGTTAACCTTAGAATGTACCTTGTATAGGTTGGTTGTTTCCTTTGTTTCTATAAAAACAACCACTTTTGGATTCATTTCCTCTTTTGGGTTTACCTAAAGATTCTTGCCAACCGGTTTATCCCAATTATCATTGGTATTCTTACCTTTGATGCGGATTTTGAAGGTTTTATTCTCAAGTTTTTTGGAAATAACCTTCAAGGGTACTTTTGGAATTACCCTAAAAAAGGAATTGACGGACTTGACTTAATTGATCTTAAAAACTTTAGGGTTTTTTCCATGGGTTATATTATTGCTAAAAGTTGGTTCACTTCTCAAGGGTATTATTGGAATTGTTGGATTGATTGCTTGAATGGATACTTGAAAATTCTTTGGGAATTTCTTAGCAAAATTGAAGATGGTGATACTTTGAAGTTTTTTTGGAAGTTGTGGGATAAGCAAGGATGTTTCGATTTTAGCATCTTACTTTTTTGGAGTTTGAAGACTATTTTTTTTTTGCTATTGAAGATTTTGGAGAAAAAATTTTTTTGAATGGTATCATTGGGGTTGTGATAGTTAATGAGTTTATTAATTGGAGTTTATGGGTTATTCAAGTGAAGATTGACATGAAGAGTAATAGAAGAAGTTTGAAGAAGAAAAGAGAGGATTTCAAGAAGTTTAAAGCTAAATGGTCAAAGTTGGATGCTATTTTTGGATAAAGATTGATTTGGAGTTTTTGGACTTTATTGGAGGCTTGATTGGGTTGGCCAATGATTCTCTTGATTTGGAAGCTCCTTGGATGTATTGCAAAGTTGATTTTTTTTCTAACCTTGGATTATTTTTTTGAGTATGAGGCCAAAATTCGTGATTCCCTTTGGTGTTGGATTAATTGTTACTTAAAGATTGAAGATATTGAAGACTTTATGAATGGGAAGATGTTAGCTTTTGATATCATTGTTTTCCTTTTTAAAAGCTATGATTGGTTTCATTCTCTCCAATGGATTTGGACTTGGAAGTGGATTGGTTGGTGTAGCATAATTAGGTTTTTTATGTATTTTTAATTTCCTTAGTTGTTAGTTGTTAGTTGTTAGTTGTTAGTTGTTTAGTTAGGTTTGTTTTGTTGCTTGTTTTTGGGGTGGTTGCCTCCTTCTCTTGTATTGTTTTTTCTTTTTAATAAAATTTTTCCAAGGGGTTTCCCCTTTTATCTAAAAAAAAGTTGGTTAAGGATGTTTACATGACTTAGATAGAGGGTTTTGTTGATGCAAAGTTTCCCAATAGAGTGTGGAAGCTTGAGAAATCCATCTATGGGTTGAAACAAACTTCTCGCAGATGGAATCTTTGTTTCGACGAGAAGGTCAAAGAGTTTGTTTCTCTAGAAGTGAATATGAGTTTTATGTATATGTCAAAGCTAGTGGGAGTATAGTAACATTCCTAGTATTGTATGTTGATGGCATACTTCTTATAGGAAACGACATTCCAACTTTGCAAAAGGTTAAGTCTTGGCTTGGAAAGTGTTTTGCTATGAAGGATTTAGGAGAAGCTGCCTATATTCTGGGGATAAGAATTCTAATAGACAGGAGTAAAAGACTATTTGGACTTAGTCAAAGTACATACGTGGAAAAGGTGCTAAAATGTTTTAGTATGGAAAATTTCAAGAAAGGAGAACTGCCCATCAAAAGTAATACCAAACTCTTAGAGGCCGAGTACCAATGCATAGCTAGCAGAAATAAGTAGAGTTCCATATGTTTCCGACGTTGGATCTATCATATATGTTTTGACATGTACACGCCCTGAGGTTTCCTTTGCTTTGAGCATGGTCAGTCACTATCAAGGAAATCCAAGTAAAGCTCATTGGATAGCAGTTAAGAATATTCTCAAGTATTTGCGAAGGACTAAGCTTTCAAACAAACAGAGACAATTTATGTTCTCAATTTGGTTGGGTATAGTGACGCCAGCTTTCAAACAGACATAAACAATTTCTGTTCTCAATATGGCTGGGTGTTTACCTTAATTGGAGGAGTAGTTACTTGGAAAAGTTCCAAGCAAGAGCCAGTGGTTGATTCTGTCTACGAATCAAAGTACATAGCGGCAAGTGAAGCATCAAAGGAGGCAATTTGGTTTAGGAGTGTTCGCGGTTCGGTTTGAAACCATGAAACCGGCCAAACCGATCATCGGTTTGGTTTTACGATTTATATTTTTCTTTACGGTTTGGCTTGCGGTTTCGAACTTTTCAAACCGTATTGAACGGTTTGGCTTACGGTTTTTAAGATTTCAAACTGTATAAAAACCGGACCGAATTTGTATATATATATTAAATAATTTTTTTATATGTAATTGTATTTTTTTGTATTATATATTAATTTGTATATACAAATAATAAACTTTAAAACTCACAATATTTAATTATTACATCCCAATTGTAGTTTCTTTTGTGATCTAGTAATTGGTAAATGATTCCCAAATTGATAGTCCACCTCCAAGCAATCGTGAATTCGTGATTCACTGATTCGTTTCAGCTTGCCCTAATCGAGTACGCAATTCGCAAAGATGCAAAGCATCCGTTTCTCTCGTTTCCAATTGTCACACCACGCAATGTCGCCAATTCACTCGACTAAAATGGGCCTAAAAAGCCCAAACCGTGAAACCAAACCGGAGTCGAACCGTTAGTAACAGTTTGGTTTGGTTCGGTTTTAAATTTTCAACGGTTCGGCTTCGGCTTCGGTTTCTGCTTGACAAAAACCGTTAGTAATAGTTTGGCTTTGGTTTGACCTAAAAACCGAAAAAACCGGACCGTGAACACCGGTAGTTTAGTTGAAGAACTTCATCGGAGATCTTAGAGTTGTGCCAACCATCAAGGAATCAATAGAATTTTTTGTGATAATGAAGGAGCAATTCCCTTGACAAAGGAGCCAAAAGATCACGGCAGATCAATACATATCAACAGAAAATACAATTTCATCGGACAAAGAGTAGAAAAAGGTCGCCTCGTAGTGAAGAGGGTATCCTCTGAAGAGAATCCTGTAAATCGACATACAAAGCATCGAAGTAGGGCTAAACCCATTCAACATGCCTAGAGCATTGGTTTGAGAGATGATATTAGTTTTACTAGTTAGATAGCTAGTTTGAAACTTGTAGCAATGTAAATGTAATTGAATTTTGGTGATTAAAGAATAGAGAACTATGTAGGAGTTTGTTTACTACATTTTTTCAATTGTTTATTGTTGTCTTTCATTTTTTGCATGTTTTACTTCATGAATAATTTGAATATTCAAACTTCACAATCATGCGTACTTTTGGAAGTAAGTAGTGAATTAATATTATCGTGAATTGAATTGTAGATTGTATAAAGTGTTTTAGACATAATGATAGTATTGCTACAATGTTCATGAGTACTTAGAAATGGAGATTTAAGTATTGGATAAACCCACGCTCAGATAATTACTTCATGGAATTAATCACGAGTAATTCTGAGACGATAATATCTTATAATCTTAAAACGGAGATATATGAGTTGTGGTTTACAAGTCAGTTATACATTGATGATACATAAACACATCAGTAACTTGATGTTATAAAACGTATTAGTGTGCATGATTTAATGAGTAAATGGTGCAAGAATATAAGTCAAAGTTTATTCATTTATTTTTCCCTAACAGGAAAAAGCAATATCTTTGGGCTCCTCGGTGATTTGGTATTGACCTATAGTGTCGGGCCAAGCCATGACTAAATTGATGTTTTCGATTAGAAGTTTTATGTCATTACAAATCAGAAGTCGGGAAACAAACTATTGGACAATGAGATTGAATATGTTCCATGTCTCATGTCCGAATGATATCTTGCAGAACGGAAGACTATATGATCACTTATATTAGGACACCTAACTGAATGGGTCAGAGTTCGACAACAGCTTTCGGAAGCTACAATTTATTGATCGATTCGGAAGTTATACTACCAATCATAATTACAGACTTATCCAAATGGTAGATTGTTGGATTAGGTGTCTAACTCCATAACTATAATTGGTGTAAACTTGAATTGATAGTAACACATTCCTTTTGGGTTGCCCTCAAACCTAGCAATTGAAGATGATGATTTTTAGAGAGAGTGGTTGATTTATTATTTGATTAATAAATTGAAATAAATAATTTATTAATATATTATGAGAATAATATATTAATTAGAAATAGTAATATTTAATTAATAATTAATTACAAATTAATTGGAATTAATTTTGGGTTTAATAGAATTAACTAAAAGTGTAGGATCTAAAGTGTAATTGTTCAATAGTTGAACAAAAGGCTCCAAAACCTTCCACCAGGAGGGTGGACGGTTTCAAGGGGGGATAATATAGGGTTTCTAGATTATCCCATGTAGATAATTAGAAAGCTAGATAATTACCGAATTTAAATTATTATTATTTAAATCAAATCAGGGTTATCCAGGGTTTCCTAGTTATAATATATAAGGACTCCTAGGCTATGATTTTTGGCCATCACTTCCTTCCCAAGGCTTGACCAAAATTTTGCTCTCCCATTCTCCTCTCTCCATAATCTCCTTCTTGCTAGCTTGGGTGTAAACCACTAGAGGCACGACATTTTTGGTGCTTGCTTCCAAAGGTTCTACAAGACAAGGATAATTGTTATTTACTATAATAACAAGAAGGTATATAATCCTAAACCCTTTCTTGTGTTTTTCGAAAATTACCTAGGCTTTTTAGGGTTCTTATTTTGATGTTCTTAGTTATAGGTTCAATAGTGAAAACATAGATCTTGTTTTAGGTTGCATGCACATTTAAGAGTTTTCAGGTTGTTTCGTTATGCCTAACACCCATCAGGCAAAAGGAGAAAAGAAAAAGAAGAAGGTGCTCTGTGTTGAGGCTTGCAAGGAATCATCATCATCATCATCATCATCTTACATTGTTTTTGTACCATTATTAATATCAAATATTCCTCCTTTATTGTTTTATGAGGACAAATCTAGGTTTTGTCCCACTTTTCCTCTTGGTTGTGTAAGCTTGATGAATGGAAAGGCTATTACCATATTTATACACATTTTAGGCAATATTTCAATCCATTTTAACTAATACTTTGGTTAATTGCAAAGATATGTGATACTTATTAAATTAAATTGTATTTTGCAGCTAATAAAGACACTCTTGAAGAATATGGACTAGAAATGACAAGCATTGGAACTTTGGAGGATTAGAGCTTAAAAGAAGAAAATTCCAGCGAAAAACCAAGATCACAACGTGACAACTCAAGGCCACGACGTGAAGAGGGTATTCTAGAAGATTAATAAGCGGGAAGTCAAAATCCTTGTTCGATACAGATTTTTATCTTGTTCACGACGTGAGACCCTATTTCGCGTCGTGAGCCACTTCTTTTGCAAATCTGTATAAACTCATTTTCATTATCTATTTAGAGGGATTTTGGGAGGAGAGATAGTCTGAGATATTTGATTTTAGAGGTCAGAGAAGTGCAAAAAACATATCTTTGAAGGAGAAATTGCTTAAAGATAAAGAAATTGAAGAACAAATCATCACATTGGTTTGATTTATTTTAGTTATGTCGATTTCTTTTGAACTTGTGTTTTTGTTTTCAGTCATGAGTAGCTAAACTTGTTTGCTTTCATTTAGTTAGATGAAACCTTGAACCTATAGCTTAGTTTATTAATTTTTGGATTTTATAAGTTCGTTTTGTGCTTGTGTTTGATTATCATTACCTAGCATGTTAAATTATATGACTTGTTGCTTTAATTCAAGTTAAGTGTAGCATAGTGACCATTAAATTACATAAACTTAATTACCTAGTGATTCGGTGACTGTTAAATTGCAAGAGCTAGGATTGACCACATCTTAAATAAGTAATAAAAGTAACAAATTTAGTTGTGCTAGAGAACATAATTGTGACCATAATTGTGTTAGCTTAGATAAATCATACATAACTCATTTATAATTAATAACTAATTCTATGTTTGCTTGTGTATGACCATACATGGCAGTTTATAAATTGTTGAGAATATTAGTAAATTTGGACTTAAATTGATAATTACATAATAATTAGTAACCAAATTTTATAATCCATAATTAGTAACTAATCATAGAAAAGAGGTGTATTCGAACTAAATGGAAATATTTTTAATATATTGATTAAAACCGTTAGTTAAGAGCTTAAATTTTTTAAACATGAAAAATCAGATAAAACCCTTTCAACTTTTGCTTGTTTTTAGATTAATCTGCTAGTGATTAGGTTAAAAAATTAAATCCGTTCCATGAGTTCGATACCGGACTATTTGTGTTATATTATTTGCGAGAAGGTCTACTACCTTAGTCGTAATAGTTAGTTAGATAGTTAGTAAAACTAATAGGTGTAATATTACGAAACATCAAAGTTTTTGACCTCATTGCTGGGGAATGGCTATTTTAGTTTTTATTTAATTGTTTTAGGTTAATCAATCCTTTTTGTAGGATAAAAACCACAAAAAGTTAATTTCTACAAAGTTTAATTTTTTTCAAAAGCATCGACTTCATGATGTGCAGGCCCTTCTTACGATGTGATCTCGGTGATATTAATTTTTTTAGTTTTTCTTTTTTCGACTTGTTTTGATCTAACACGAGGCGGCACTATTACCACATCATGGTAATCATTCACTAGGACTTTTTAGTTAGTTTTTGTTCATTTTTATATTTTTATTTTTTGTTTTTGTGTCAGTAGTATATGACCCATGGATTAAACACACCATTGACACCACCATTTAAAGATCCAGAGTCATCTTTCCATTAAAAGAAGGACAAGAACGTAGGAGGATCAAGCAAAATTCCAAAAAATGATAGCACATTCGATAGCTTTGAAAGAACCCCTAACAAAAATGAAGCTAGTTACAAGCCCGACACAGAAACCAATAGAAGTAGTGCACCCGAAAGTGAGCAAAAAATCATCATGACAAACATTGCTGACATGACGGTGGAGGTATACAAGAAAAGAATACGAGAGGATAGCGGTCCAGGACTTGTGCAACCCACAATTCGCGCTACTGCTACCTTTGAGCTTAAGAGACATATCCTTTCCACACTAAAGCATATTCTATTTTTTGGACAACACCATGAAGATGCATACAAGCACCTCGATGAAGTCAATAACATTGTTGTCTACTTCAACATTCCTAATGTACCTCGAGAGACAATCTTGTTAAGAAAGCTTCCAGTTACTTTTAAAGGAGCAACAACAGATTCATTGAAGGTACTTTCATGAGGTTCAATTACCACATGTTCATAGATTCATGAAGAATTTCTCCAACAATTTTGCCCACTATCAAAAGTTTCTAAGCTCAAGAAACCCATAGCTAATTTTGAGCAACAAGTGGGGAGTCTTTGTACGAGGC
This sequence comes from Lactuca saligna, assembly GCF_052625555.1. Lineage (NCBI taxonomy): Eukaryota > Viridiplantae > Streptophyta > Magnoliopsida > Asterales > Asteraceae > Lactuca > Lactuca saligna. Next base: position 60,057,502 of record NC_136417.1, on the reverse strand, counting down.
TTTGGGAGAGATACAAAGGGTTAATAAGAAATTTTCCACAAAATGACTAAATGAGCAACAAGAAGTCTTGATTTTCTACTATGGGGTGAACGTCACGACAAGGAAACTCCTTGATTCTCAAGGACCTTTAACAAAGAAGAATCCTGTTGAAATTAAAGAACTAATTGAAGAGTTTTCAAAGCATTCATGAGAATATCACAACCCTTGTAATGATGGAGCTAAAGGGATCAGGAATGGTGGTTCAGAAGATATGGTGGCGGTATTGGCAATGTTAAGTGGCATGGATAGAAGAATGACTAAGATGGATCAACCTATACAAGCTTTACGTGTGGGTTGTGAAAATTGCAATGGTCCACGTTTGACAAAAGATTGTCATTTGGACGAAAACGGGAATCGGAAGGCTCAAGTTTACTACTCAAGTGGAGACCGCTATGATGAGGATTGGAGGAATCTGAAGAAAGAATGGTTGCCTTATGATGAGTATAAAAAGAAAAAAAAAGTATAGGAAAACCGGTCGGGGCTTTTACCCGAGAAAAAAATGGACTTGGAGTCAATGCTTCATAGATTCATGGAAGCTTCTGAAAAACATCACGATATAGCTGATATTGTCATAAGAAATAATCAAGCATCCATCAAAAATATTAAAGCTTAACTTGAGCAATTAACTACATTGGTTAACGAGCGGTTACCGCTTAAAAATCCTGATAATAAACCGCCAACACATGTCATGGCCATCACTACTGAAGAAGACAATATTTCTGAGTTCTTAGAGGCCTTGGAAGAAGAGACAAGCAGCCCGAATCATAGCCAAAGCGGACGAAAATCAAAGAAAAAAATATTGCTGAAACACCGTCATCACGATGTGAGGCTTCAATCCTCACGACGTGGTCTCAGTCTGGGCAGATTTTTTTTTGGTGCTTGACCTTATCAACCTCCTTTACCATTTCCTTCTCGAGCCAGAGTTCACCCATTATACAAGAGCATGTCAAGTTTATGACGCAAGTAAAGGGTATTCCGGTCAATACACCTTTTATTTAATCCTTGGAAAAAGTTCCCGAATATGCCAAATTTATTCAAGACTTACTTGACACTCGCGAAAACTAGAGAATACCTCCAAGGTAGTCCTTAGTGAGAAAATTTCCATGGTAATTATGGATGGGATACAAAGAAATATGGGAGATCCTGGACGCCTTACACTTTCATGTGAATTCGGAAAAACACATGAGGACATATGATTTTGTCGATTCTGGAGCGAGCATCAATTTGATGCCATATTCATTTTACCAAAAGCTCAACCTCCAGAATTGAAGGCTACCGGAATGACAATTCATATCGCCAATCATTCAACCTTGAGGTATAGTTGAGGACATTTTGGTAAAAATTGAAAATTTTATTTTTCCAATCGATTTTGTGATGCTAGACATGAAGGAGGATAAAGATGTCCCAATTATCAATGGCTTCCCTTTACTTAATACCACACGAACCTTGGTGGATATTCACGATTCAAAGTTTACATTGCGAGTGGGGAATTATGAAACAACATTTGGAGTGGAAGACGGATTCAAGAAGGATTGTGCTCAAAATGAAGTATTCGTTATGGATGAATAAAATGAGCTTTAGGAGTTAGAGAAATTGATGGAAGAAGAAATTCAAACAAGAGAACAAGTCAAGCGTACTAAACCAAGATCTTCAATTCCAAAGTTTTTGAGGTCTTTGCTTTTAAAACTCCAAAGTCACTAGTGAGTGAAGAAAGTGAATAGAGTTTGGTGTCAAGTGATGAAGAAGAACAAATTACACAAGACTTGAGCAAGCTAACTTTGGATAAGGAGGATGTAGAAGATAAGGAGCTACAAAAGGTAAAAGGAAAACCTAGATTTTTTGTGAAGAATAAAGGGATGAAAACGTAAGCATGAGGAAGGCGATTCTAAAATGAAGAAAGAAAATTCTAAAAAAGCCTACTTTAGAAGGGTGCAAGCGTACAAGAAAGGTGGAGGGAATAGAAGGTGCATATGGAGATCGTACCTCCAAACAATACCACGTAGGGCATACAAAGTCCAACTTAGGACTCCATTAAAAAAGAAGCACTTCTCGGGAGGCAACCTGAGCTCGGTTTGCATTTTTAGGATAAATTTTCTTTGTCACTCTTCATATATTTTCAAAATAAAGTGTGGGGTCCTTATTGTAAAAGAAAAATATTTTTATGAACATCATTTTTTAAAAATAAAATGATAATGATTTTCATAAACTAAATAGAAGGAAGAAGAATATGGACTAAAAAATTTAGCCCAATAGCAACAACCCATAGAGTTGGCCTAGAGCGACGCCACGACGTGGTACAGTCAAAGTCACGGATGCATTTGTTCTGAACATCAGTCACTATCTTTAAACACTTTCTTTTCAACATTATGTCGTGAACTCAACACTGCTCCCCCACGCTTTGATTACGACCACAATCTTGGTTTTCCTATTTCTATATTACGTCATTATCATCAAAAAGTATTTGTTTTGAGTTCCGTAACCTTTAATTTCCTATATTTTTATTAATTAGAAATTAGGGTTTGTTCTTGAAGCAAAATGAAAATTTGAGTCGATTTTCAAATGAAATTGTTAATGCATTTATATTAAAAAGCCTTGGAATAGCAGCCTAAACAAACCCTAAACATGGATTTGAGTTCGATTTGACCTGAGAATGACCTATGACCAGATTGAGTTCGTTCAAACTTCACGACATGGTCTTCGTGACCACGATGTGAAAACTGGGTATTCAATTTTCTGTTTTGTTTTAATTGCTTAACTGTTTGGTGGTTCTATGCATTTTGCTTGCTATTAATTTTTCAGGTACCATGAGACCAAGGCATGCAACTCGTGAAGAACAAGATCATATTGATGTTCAAAGTATACATCCACTATATCGATTCCCCAAAAATATTTCTCAATCCATGCTCAACAATTATTCAAATAAATTGGGATGGTTATATAATCGGGAGTTCGCGTTAGCACCCGTGATTAATTGGTCTTGGCTGAGTGGGGTTGGAATGGTGACGTAATTGGAGTGATATTGGACAAAGCTATATGTAGGAGACGGGTTTCATTTCCAATGCAATGGGTGGTGTAATTTATTTCCCATTCAAGAACCGGTTTATCGAGAGTTTTCCATTGAATTCTTTTCCATAATTAGTTTTGAAGAACGGACGACCAACCCGACTTTCAACTGGGCGCTTGCATTTAGATTGGGAGGTGTCTATCGAGAATGTAGCCTGCGTGAGTTTGCTTTTCGAATGGGGTTATACAGAGAAAAGGAAACACAATCACCATATTTTATCTTATTTTTACAAGGTTGTGTTTGAGACTTCACCATGGGATTGCTTGACGTGCAATTTTGGAGATCCATTTCCAGTCACGAGTGTAATTTATGGAATTCTTGTGAAGGACAGATTCGATCACCCATCCATCAGTTCTTGCATCACTTGATCACCTTCACCATAAACCACAAACATCATGGTGACAAGGTGCCTTTCCAAAATTTATTCTATCTTTGGAGCATCATTACGCTGGGAGTTTTTTGTGATCTTTCATACATGTTAGCGAGATTTTTAGGGATGAAGGCGGTAAATTCTCGGCTCGGTAGTCCTATTAATGGTGGACATTTGGTTACTCGACTCACTTATTCATATGGGATTTTGAGTCCTAACTTTATTCGGAATCTAACACGTTTTAAGGACTCGAACTTGACGACTCAATTTTTGGGTCTTATGCGAGTGGTGGTGAATGTTGGTGGGGGATATGTCATATTCCTGGAAGATGATGAGTAACAAATTGGTCAAAAGGGGGAGAAATCGAAGCAAAGAGGAAGGAGGAATGTAAGAGCACATAAAGAAAGGGGCCAACAACAACAACCACCTCAATAATTTGAGGGTGGGTTACCAACCGACCCGTTCCAAAGACAGGTTTGTACATATTTGGATAATCTCTGTGGGGGAATCAATTATCACAATCAAGCAATTGATGTGTTATTTTCACACCTTAGCATTAAGCAACCGCCTACCATGCCACCTCATTATCCTTATATTCCTACATGGGAAGAGCTATGGTCGAGATAGGGAGATGGAGTCGGGACTAGTGGTGCGAGAGATGGAGTCGGGACTAGTGGTGCGAGAGATGAAGAAGAAGATTATTGGTATTTATCCTTTTTATTTTTAGTCATTTTTCTTAATTATTTTGGTGTGTTTTATTTTATTTTGTGAGTTTTTATTTTTATTTGGTATCTTTTAAAACTTGTACCCAATTTGTGTGATAGTTGTTTTCAATTTTCCACCAAATGTTTGTTTTGTTGCAGATTCATTAGAATATCGAGAGTGAAAAATGAGAGAATAGAGAAAGCAAGAGAAGTCGTGTGTTTTAGAGTTAGGATTTGAATCCCATAATTTTTAATAAGTGTGGGGTGTATTTCGTGTGCGAAAAGATTAGAGAAAGAGAGGATTACAGAAACATAAGAGTCTTAATAGAAGTCTTAATCCATTAAGAAGTTCAATTGCACATCACTTGAATGGAAGAAGTATTGCAAAACTGCTTTTTGATGCACCCAGTTTTCATGACGTGACTTTTACTCACCACGTTGTGACCTCAAAGCCATCACAATTCAGAATTCAATTTACATCGACACCACGTCGTGACTCACTATTATCACGTCGTGGTTAGTAAAAAAAATGGCATTTTTATTCTACTCTTTCAACCTTACAATGTGGCCTATGCTTTCCCATATTGATATGTTTTGATTTGAAGATCTTATGCACCACACTTTTTGAAGATGGAAGTTTCTCACTGACATCTTGCTAGCACATCCTCAAGGTGTTCAGGTTTTCCACACGTGTGCAAAATTCGAACTCGCCACTACTACCCTAAGAGAGTATGTTCCTTTTTCTCGCTTTTATTTCTATTAAATTAATTTATGCATACAATGATAGCATTGTATGAAATAAGTGTGGGGTAGGGGTTGAAATATAAAATTGCTAGAAAATTCAAAATATTTAAAAAAAAATAGATTTGAAATAATAATTTAAAAATTAAATCTAATGAAAATCAAAAAACTTAAGTTGCTAGTGTTGCGTGGGATGATCCAATGCGAGCTAGACAACATATGTTATAGTATATTTGTGGTTTCCCAAGTTTTAGTGAAAAACCATGAGATATGAAAGATAATCCGGTAGTTTATATGACATAATAAGTTTTACAGTGTGTACCTGAAATCTATCCAGGAGAGCTTGTATAGTCATTGCACTTAGACTAATATCTCTAACCAATAAAAGTTGAAGTTAAGCTCCCTTGCTTAACCATGTAGGATTTGAGCAAAAAAAGTGAGATATTTAAGAGATTGAGAGAGAGATTGTGAAAAAGTTGTAAAAATTTTGGAACTATCAAAGTACGAAAATTATGAAGATCAAAAATTTTGAAGAATCAAAAGTTGAAGATACAAAAAATCAAACAAAAAGGTGGTGAATTCAAATAAATCAAAGAAGCAAATATCAAAGAAATGAAGAATTCCAAAGAGCTCCATTGTGGTATCAAAAATTGTAATTCTTTCTAGATTATGCAGGTAGCTTAACCCATACATACCATGAGGTTAAGAAATATTTCTGATGATGGATTCGAAGGGTTGCATAAATGAATTTCGTATAAACTAAGGGATGAAGGTTCATAAGGATTGTGAGTATTTAGGATTGAGAAGTTTTTAGGAACCTTAGACACAAATATTCACATTGATGTCTTGATATAATGGTTGAGTTCAAAATGGACTGTCTTATGTGATACTGGTAATGAAAGTTTAACTTAAATTGATTAGTTTTTCTTTGGGGCAAGCAAAAGATAAGTGTGGGGTATTTTGATATTGCCATATTTATACACATTTTTAGGCAATATTCTAATACATTTTAACTAATATTTTGGTTAATTGCAAAGATATGTGATACTTAATGAATTAAATTGTATTTTGAAGTCGGTAACGACACTCTTGAAGAATATGGACCTTAAATGACAAGCACTAGAACTTTGGAGGATTAGAGATTAAAAGAAGAAAATTCCAGGGAAAAGCCAAGATCACGACGTAACAACTCAAGGCCACGACGTGAAGAGGGTATTCTAGAAGATTACGATGTGGGAAGTCAGAATCCTTGCTCGATACGGGTTTTTATCAAAGTCATGACGTGAGACCCTATTTCACATCGTGGGCCACTTCTTTTGCAAATCTATATAAACTCCTTTGCATTATCGATTTGAAGGGCTTTTGGCAGGAAAGATAATTTGCGGTATTCTATTGTAGAGGTCAGATAAGTGCAAAATATATCTTTGAGGGAGAAATTACTTGAAGATAAAGAAATTGAAGAACAAATCACCACATCAGTTTGATTTATGTTAGTTATGTCGATTTCTTTTGAACTTGTGTTTTTGTTTTCAGTCATGAGTAGCTAAACTCGTTTTCTTTCGTTTAGCTAGATGAAACCTTGAATATATGGCTTAGTTTATTAATTCATGGATTTTATAAGTTGGTTTTGTGCTTGTGTTTGATTATCATTACCTAGCATGTTAAAGTACATGACTTGTTGCTTTATTTGGTGATTCATTGACCATTAAATTGCTAGAGTTAGGATTGATCACATCTTAGATAAGTAATAAAAGTAACAAATTCAGCTGTGCTGGAGAACATAATTGTGACCATAATTGTGTTAGTTAAGATAAATCTTACATAGCCCATCTATAATTTGTAACGCCTGATCCAAGTATTATTCATTTTTGGTTCCTTATATTTTAATTTATTGCTTTTTGGCCTAGTTTTGAAAGTTTGTGGGAGAGGAGGGACCATTCTTTCCAAGTTTGGACATTTGGAGGCGGAGCTCAAATGTTGGGTGTTCCGCAAGAGGAATCCAGGGCATTTATGCGTGGAGCTCAAACCCTAACTTTTAGGGATTAAGACGTATTTAAACACCTTAAGTCCCAGGTATTGGCCTTATTTCCAGCCTCCATATCCCCTAACCCTAATCTCGAAACCCTAGAGCCTCCAAGAGTGTTTTAAGCTCATTGTGTGTGTTTTAGTGTGTATTTGAAGCTCAGTTAAGGAAGAGAAGCTTGTCGCAAGGTGGTGGTTCAAGTATGAGCTTATAGATCTTGGTAGGAAGAGAATCTTACTGCAAGGTGGTGGTTCAAGTATGAGCTTATAGATATTGGTTCTTTGCTCCATTTCCAGCTCATTTAAGGTATAAAGCTCTAACCTTGCTCATTAGAAGCTTAGATCTAAGCCTTTATGGATTTTTAGCCCTTTTTGCCCCATAGTTGAGATCTTGTTGTTTGTGACCTCTCCAGAAGCTTTGAGTTGCTCCTATTGGCGTTTTTGAAGTTCTAGATCCTTAAAAATTGCATCTTTAGAGTCTTATAAGCCCCATGCGTGAGATTAAGCACTTTTTATGGAAGTTGAATGCTATATCTTGAACTTGGGACCTTTTGGGGCATACAAAGCCACCAAGTCAGTGACTTTATGGTTCTAGATGTTCTTTAGAAATTGGATCTAGTTTCTGGCTATGTAGCTTTAGGCATTAAGTGCTTAATAATCATTTTTGGAAGTCAGCGTGCGAATGCCTAATGTTGGGTCGAGGAACACCCAAAATTCTAGCTAAGGTCCGTGATCTGTTGGCTGGTGATGAACGCCTAGCGTTCGTTCCATCAACGGGCTTCCCTTGGGCCATTTTCTTAGACCTTGTTGCTTTAGGCTTTAGTGGTCCATCCTAAATCAAGGTTTTGGCTATTATATATATGGGATTTAGGGTAAATCCCATTATAGGAGTTTGGTCCTAATTTGGAAAGTTGGGCCATAAGTGGGCCACTGGTGGGCTTCAGAAAAATATCTAGTGATGGACCTTTTATTTTATGGTTTTGGAACTTAGTAATGAAACAAATTATGCCAGGGGTAAAATGGTCATTTTACCCTAATCTGGATTATTAGATTTTGATTGGATGTTATTTTGCACTGATAGCTCGGGGAGTCATCAGGGCAGTAGCTAGAGATTTCCTTCTATGAGATTCAGCTTTTCGAGGTGACTTTCCCTCACTAGGTTTAGCGAGTCAAAGGAATCAATGTCGGCCCATGTTTATATTATGTCAGTATGCTAGCTGTCTTCGTGACTCTTGCATGTATTTGCGTTGATATGCTTTCTAGGCTAAGGCCCGATATCAGATGGGGCCCGATGACTATTTGTATGCTATATATCTATGTGACTATTGCATGTGTATGTGTTTATTTAATATATGGTATATGTATGATGGGTCGGGCCCGATCTATTACCGAGTAGGGCTCCATGCCGGGCAGGGTCCGATGACAGGGCAGGGCCCACTATATGTTTATTTTATGTATGGTATGTGGTAGTTTGAGGGAACTCGCTAAGATTTGTGCTTACAGTTTCTATTTTATGTTCCAGGTATTTCCAGTTCCATGGGGAAGAACTCGAGGTGACTGCGTCGTACACACCATTGGAGTTTCGCATTTGACATTTACTCTGATTTTTTTATAACACTTGATACATTGGTTTTGTTGTGATGAATGATTGATATTTAAAAAATACTATTTTATCTATTATAAGAAAATGAAATTTTTGGGACCATATTTCTGGATGTTACAAGTTAGTATCAGAGCCTTGGTTTTAGGGATTCGGGCACACTCCTGGGTGTGACTGAACTCAAACTAAGGACTTGGTAGAAAATTTTCAAAAGAAAAACATTTTATAAAAAGGATTTCTAAAAGAGAAAAAGGGTGTAGTGCATGTAATCAACCGAGCTCAAGTAAGTTATCCCAAATTACCCATACATGTTTACGGTATGTTTTGAATTGTGAATCTGTGAATCGCATGGTATATTAGGGCCAAGGATCTAGGAGAGATGCCTTTGTATGCCTGCTTTACGAGCTTACAGATTTGCATGCTAGTACTGATCAGTTAGTAATAGGATGGCCTGATTAGGTTATGTTTTGTTCTGATTACTTGATGATCGAATGTTGCTTGCTTTGTGCTTTTAGGAGTTTTAGCTAGCTTCAGCTAATTAGTAAGCGAATATGCTAAGTTACATATTATGGAAACTAAACAATTTTAGAGGGTTAGGTTTAGCTCTATTGCGCAGCTCTTGTTTGAGTCAACCGTTGTAGTGTGAGACCTCTCATTCGAAGCATTATCTAGTTTTTGTAATATGTAATTGTATTCATGAGCTAGTTAGAGGAAGTTAGTGTGAGTTCCTTCTACAGCTGATGGCGGAGAATGGTGTGGAGTTTGCCCTAGGAAAACCTAGGATGAGAATTAGTGTTGGGAGCCATATCTGTGAGGAAACTGTTGGTTATAGAGTAACTTGGTTGAGTTAACGCACTTCTTGAGGAAAGTACAGATAGATGTGGAAGGTAGTATGGCCCCGTACTACTGGAAGCAGAGGATCTACACTCGATTCAAGGATGGATGCAATGAAGCCAGGGAGCTTGTAGAGTTGTGATTTTCCCTGATGTGTGTATTGATGCATATTATGATAGTTTTTATGGTCTATTTTCAGTATGGTGGTATTGTGAGGCCGGCCAGTGGGCAGTTCCGGTGTTGGGGAGGGTTCAGGCTCAGGTTTTGGAGTCTGGCAGTTTGATAACCAAACGAGGGAGTTCATCTCGTCTGAAATTACGTGCAATATCCTTTATGATTACTATGAACCGATTTGAATTTTTATTTTTGATTTTTTATTTTTGTGTAGTATCCTTTATGATTACTATCGTTTAGATTATTTCGACTAACAATTAACCGATTTGAATTTTTATTTTTGTGTACACACGGTTGCACTGAAACTTTGAGAAATCATAAATTCCTTATATGAAGTCAGATTTTGACGTTCGCTATACGTATGCTTTCTCTTTTATGATTACTATGACTTTCGTTTAGATTACTTAGGCTAATAAACAACCTATCTCTAATTCATATTTTACGAAATACTTTGTCGTATCGTGCTGAATGCAAAACTTTGACGAAGCATAACTTCTTCATATGAAGTTAGATTCAAACGTTCTTTACATCTCCAAAATCATCATCACGACTACTACAACTCTCATCAAAATTATTTATAAAAAAATTATCTTATATTAAAAACATCTATTTATCGCTCGTAAAACGTATGAAGAATAATTATTGAACTCATTTTATAAAAAACATCTAACCTGAATTTGCGGGCATTACAATATTTTAGAAAATAACAATTTGTTTTTTAGAAGACAAAAAACATAAAAAGAAATCTTTTTGAACTCGTTTTCCAAAAGACAAAAATATACATTCTAATTTTGGAAGACTTTTTCTTTTTAATTTCTAATAGTAAGGTGATATTTTCATTTTCACAACCACCATTGTCGTCGTCGTTACTGTTATCGCCACTACTACTGCCTTCACCATCACTACCATCGTCACCTCCACCACCATTAACACCAACTCCATCATTGTCATCACCTCCACACCACAGATTTTAAAAAGTAAACAATTTATTTTACAAAAACTGAAGATATAGAAAAATAATTTTTGTCCATGTCTTATCTTCTAAGATATGAGAAAAAAAATTATAAATATTTTACATATTTAAGATGAAAATAAAAACCACCTTAGACCATTTCCAACCCATTTCTATTTTTCCCTCTAAAATGAAGTAAAAAATGGGGTAAAAAATGTTTCATCTTCAACCCTACTCCATTTCTTACCCTAATTTTTACACAAAAAGTATATTCCTAGTACTACATTCCATTCTTCCGACTTACATAGATTATCGAACATATACCTTCTACTAATTTGGTTTTAACAAATATATAATCTATATTTTTCATTACAACAATAATAAATAAATAAGATTATATTTATAACACACCTATAAGCTTTTTGTAAAATACGTTATTGTTTTTTTAAATTTCAATATGTATTTAACTTTTTATATGAATTTGATGAACAAAATACAAACTTTATATTTATAATTAATTAATTTAATATAATATATAGCAAAATATAATAAGTATTAAATATAACATTTAAATTATAATTGATAAGTAAAAATAAACTAAAAATGTATAAATATATAAATAGATGGACTAAAATCGACAACACAAAGTTCATCCTCATTTTGGGGAAAATAAATAGTATAACTTCATATTTGATGTAATAATATTCATATCTCTCAAATTGAGGGAAGAAATGGGAGAGAATTGAAGAAGAATGAAAGAAAAATGGAAAAAAAAAATACAAAATTGCAAAAATAGTCCCTGTGGTATGTATTTTTTAGGGTTTTAGTCTAAACCATGATTTTTTTGGATTCGTGGTCCTTTTGGACTAGTTTCGTTGCATTTTTGGTCCCCCGAATAGTAAAATGACCGTAATACGCTTGTGTTTTTTTTTCATTTTTCTTTCCTTTCTTTTTAAATCTAATACTAATATATTTATTTTAATAATTAATAAGTTAAGACGGGCCCACCTTCTCTCTCTTTCTTTCTCTCTCTCACTCTCTCTCTCTCACTCTCTCACACACACAATACATTGTGCCCATGTTCCTAATCTAGTTGTTTTGGTGCTGAAATTGTTCATGGAGCTTGAATTGCTACCACTGTTTGATGTAGAAACGTCTGAATTAGAGTTAGACCGACTAGAAAAAGCTCCATCTTCACTTATGGAATGCATTTGTTGGTTTTCCATGATGATAGTTGTGCCCCTATTTATAAAGGAGGTAAGATCATACTGTCGACAATGGAGAGTATTGGTGTAAGACGAGGAATTGTTCCTATGAATAAATCGTTACAATAAACAAATTACCTAAAAAAATCATATAATATCCTTTTGAAGACTCACACGGTCGTTTTTTAAGATCTAATCCATGAAGCTTTGAAAAAACATCGGCAAAAAACCCAAAAAATGTCTTGTATTTCAATTCATCGCATTAATCTTCACCACAACCACCACGACTAATATTACACCACCACCACTGGAAATGACCACACCACCTGAAACTTGAAATAATATTAAGAACACTTAGTTCTGAAATCAAACATGAAAATGGCTCCTCTAATATAAACTGCAAAAAATCCCCACCTGCTCCACGCCATGATGAAGTATTTTCCAATGCTTCATCAGATGCTTAAGGGTTTTACCCACTTGTAGAAGAATCAAAAATACACCAAATCAGTCCATTTCAATCGATCTACAGGACCCACAAAACTCATACATTAGTAAAAGACGATTGTCAAACTATCTCCCGTCAAAATTTCGTCACATCTGTGTTTGAATCTGATGAGCCAAAAGGGTAACAAAACGGTGGTGGGTAGTGACCAGGGTAGATATTGCTTTATAAAATGTTTGATTGAGAGGCCTCTTTGTCATTTTTTCCACACAAAACGAATCTTCCACCATGACCAAAATTTTCTTTTGCATCCTTCTTCCACTCTTCATCGCCTTCTCACAAACATCTCCGACCACGGGAGCAGATACCACCTTAGTGCAATCCATAAAACGAAACCCAATGAAGCTCCGATCGGAAAAACTCAGCCACTTCCGATTCTACTGGCACGATATCGCCACTGGCCCCAATCCGTCGGTCGTCAAAATCGTGCAACCGCCTGCCAACAAAACCACACCCAACAACTTCGGTACGATTTTGATGATCGACGATCCATTGACGGAAAAACCAGAAGCAGATTCGAAGTTATTGGGGAGAGCACAAGGGTTCTATGGACAGGCGTCACAGGATGAAGTTGGGTTGTTAATGGCGATGAATCTTGTGTTCTCGACAGGGACGTATAACGGGAGTACTTTGACGATTTTGGGGCGGAATCCGATTTTTGAAAAGGTGAGAGAGATGCCGGTGATCGGAGGAAGTGGGCTTTTCCGGTTTGCTAGAGGGTATGCTGAGGTGAATACGATTACTTTTGATACGAAAACAGGGGATGCAGTTGTTGAGTATAATGTTCATGTTTTGCATTATTGATCTTGTTGCTTTTCCTTAGTTGATTAATCATTTTGGTTTTAGTTTTCGTTTTGTTTCTGGGTTATGATTAATGCTTTATCTTTTGGATAAATGTAATACGTGCACTTATTCTTCTTCAAAAGTGCTTTTATGTAATGGTGATCTTTTTAGCTTAATATGTTTGTTGCTAACTCGAATAAGAAGCTCAAATTAATTGTTGAACCCTTGGATATAGACCAAGGAATCCTTTATAAAGCAAAGGGCACTTAAAGGAAAAGTGACATTGACTTAAAAGTTAGAGGACTGAAGGATTTGGGCATGAGTGCTCACATTATGCATTGCATTTATTATGTGGCCATTTTTGCCCCTAACTTGACTTAATGACTTTGTTAGAGTGTTTTCCTTATCATGCAATACGTTTCCCATAAATAATATTTGCATAAGAACAGGGTTATTTTAATATATAAGTAATATGTGTTTATACATTGTTTTAGAAATATATCTAACATTATGCGACTCACCGTGATCCCGACCTAACATATTATTTAGACATGTACTTAGGTAAGAAAAACTACCTTAGTACGCATTGATATAAATAAATAGTCAAAAAAATGAAAGTAAAAATGACTTTGGTTTTGGGATAATTAAGAAACTTATTGTATGCATTTGTCTCTATATGGATTATGATTATCCGTTGTATACTTTTAAATAATCAAGTTTTTTTTGTCTAAAGTCTTGTTGAATTGGAATTTCAGTAGTTTGAATCTTTAAATGTTTTGTAATAATTTATTCAAAGAATTAAACCTGTTTTATATGAAGGACGTTAAATATTACTATTCCATTACACTTGCCGCTAACAATCACCTCGAGAACCCATTGATTATTCAGATGTAGACATTTGATTATTCTAAAAAATAATATTTGTCAAGTTTGTAATTATATTTTAGAAATGATTATATAAATGGTCCATGTGTTTAAAAAAATCATAGAAACCCTACATTTTTTTCTTGACGAGGAAGGTCAACACTGATTTCATTTTCTTGTATGGTTAGCTCATTTATGATTTACCAATGTATTTCATGACTTTTATATCATTTTTATTATATATTTACTTAGTTACATTTAAAATGATTTTTATATCGTTCTATAACATTTAAATGTTAAAGGCCCAATTATAACCCTATCCACACACTCCCACCTCATTCATACCCTACCCCAAACAACCATCCGCCCTTTTTCGTCTTCTTGATCACCATTTCTCATGTTGTCGGATTACATTACAATTGTCATAATCTTTTGTAAAATCGATCATATGTGCAATTTTAGATTTCATTATAGCAGCTAACATCAAAATCAAAATTAGAAAAACAAAAATTAGGAAAATAATTTATAAATCGCTTCAAAAACACCTCTATGTTTTATATTACTTATGTTGTAAATAAAGTTACAAAATCTTTTAAATATGTTACCAGTAGTTAACAGGATTACTATATTATATTTAATTTAAAATAGACTTCACAGTTTTCTTTTTAATAAGTTTAATGATTAATTTAAAAAAGAGTGGGTAGATATTGCATTATAAATTAGGTCCTCACTTACACACCTCTTTTGTCATATCATTCGTTTTCTCCACAATGGCCAAAATTTCCTTGTGCTTCCTTCTTCCACTCTTCATCGCCTTCTCACAAACATCTCCGGCCACCGGAGCAGATTCCACCTTCGTGCAATCCGAAAAACGAAACCCAATGAAGCTCCGATCAGAAAAACTCAGCCACTTCCGATTCTACTGGCACGATATCATCAGCGGCCCCAACCCGACGGTTGTCAACATCGTGCAACCGCCTGCCAACAACAAAACCGGAGCCACCGGACCCGGATTCGGTATGATTAACATGATCGACGATCCATTGACGGAAAAACCAGAGGCAGATTCCAAGTTATTGGGGAGAGCACAAGGGTTCTATGGACTGGCGTCACAGGAGGAAGTTGGGTTGTTAATGGCGATGAACTTTGTGTTCTCGACAGGGAAGTATAACGGGAGTACTTTGACGATTTTGGGGCGGAATCCGGTGTTTCATAAGGTGAGGGAGATGCCGGTGATCGGAGGAAGTGGGCTTTTCCGGTTTGCTAGAGGGTATGTTCAGGCGAGTACGCATACTTTTGATATGAAAACAGGGGATGCAGTTGTTGAGTATAATGTTCATGTTTTGCATTATTGATCTTGTTTTTTCAGGCTACAAGTTAATTGAATCAAATTGTTTTGGTTATGTTTGATGATTAATATTTATGTTTTTTGAGTTTTTCGTTTTTCGTTTGTTGAAGTTGTTTTCAATTTGTAGTCGGTGGCACTTTTTCATCATGATGTCCATTGTGGTCTCATTTAGTATTCCTTTAAATAATAAAATAAAAATGTGTTTGGTTATGTTTATTTTATTTTTACTATTAAAATAGATTGTGGAACATGCCTACAAACTTTTTTTTTTGTATTTGTTGTAATAAACATGATTACAAATGTTACTATAATAGTTTTATATTATTTTTTAGTAATACAACTAAACAACTTAGTAATTGCTTGGTATTCGACAATTTTAGTTAAAAAAATATATATCTTCAGGAATACGAAAGTTAACTTTTAGTTTAAACAAAAAAAAATCAAATATAAAAGTTATTTTATATAGCGTTTCAAAAAAATTATTGATATTTTTAATCAATTTCTAGAATTAACTTTAAAAATATATTTATATATTTATCTTTTTAAAACAATTATCTTTTTATGTAATTTTATATATTTTAAAAGTTTTCAAGTACTTTTATTAAACACATATAACAAATAAAAGCTCCAATTACCTGTTACCAGTTATTAACTGACAGTTGCTATTAACTGCCAGCTACCAAAGCTATTAACTGTCGGTTACAAGCTACATACTAGTTTTGTCAATCACATACATCTAAATACACATTAAAAGTCGGTTATATTCATTTTCATTTTAGTTAAACTTTATACTTTGATACATTATACAAAAAGGTTTTTCTTCTATAAATCATCATCAATGTTTTTATATGTTTTAAACATGATTTTAGAATAACGATACATGATAACTACAAGATCATGAAGGGTATTTGGCAAAAGTAGCTATTAGCTGAAAGCTGGTAACGTATAGCCGGGAGCTGGAAGCTGTAACTTTTATTTGTTATATGAGTATTTGGTAAAAGTAGTTAGAAGCTTTGGCAATATATAAAATTACATAAAAAAATAAATGTTTAAAAATAAAGAAATATATTTTTAAGAACAATTATGGAAATTAATTTCAAAAGTTCAGTAGTTTTTTGCTAAACGCTACATAAACTAGTTTTTAGATCTGGAGTGTTTTGTTTAAATTAAAAGTTAAAAGTCCGCACTGTCAAACGAGTTTTTTGTTTAAAGTTTAAACTAGAGTGTTTTGTCAAAAGCTAAAAGTTACAGACCTCAAACACTTCCAAAAACTTTGCGTAAAAAACGCCTAAATTATAACATGTATATAATAATACATGAACCTAAATTGGAAACAACATAAGCAAAGGCAAGAAAGTAATATCTGTTCGGACACATAATAAAGAATTTCCACATGATCACAATGTCTTTGTTGTTACAATCAAGATTTTGTAAACAGTTAAGATATTAAGTTGACATCATTCACTTTCGAATGATTGTACGTATAAATAAAAAAACGAAGTGTTAAGGACTTGCCTACTACAATACAACTTTCATAGGTGTTGACACAAGGTCAAAAGTAGGTATATGAGTTGTAAATCTTTATAAATGGACATATTTACAAATCTAGCTTTTTTTTAATTATTTTGTAATAAATAGCCCAAATTAGCCTTCAGCCAAAAAATAACCACCGAAATTACAGATAGGATTAACTCAAATGTTGTTTTGTGCCTCATATTCACAAATCTAGCATTTTTCTTTAAATATTTTGTATAAAAAAAAATCAAATTTCCCCTACAAAATCGCAAATAGCATAGGCATTCTACAGTTTCCTCCCATCTCAACTGCTATTTCGTTTGTTTTTCATTCTTGGAGATTCGAAGAACGAAACCGCAGATGGCCATATGTCATTTTTTGTTTCGTCTCATTATTTGTTTTGATTTTTTATGTCTAAACGATTGAGTACTTCTTAAAATGTATGATACGATGCTTTTATAGTAACACTTGTTTCTAGTATTTAATTTTCATGATAAAAAAAATATTTACACATGTTGTAATCTAATATAACACCTCTTATTCATATTAAGTATGGTCTCTCCTTGCGGTTTCATCCTTAAACTATTGTTTTGTTCGTGAATTTTGCCAAATCAATCCAAATATCATAGAAACTATTAAATATAATCAAGTCGAAGTGCATAACAATGTTTAAACCTGCAACTAAACCTAAAAAAACCTTAAAAAAAAATAAAAAAAAAATAAAAAAAAAAAGTGGGGGGGGGGGGGGGGGGGGGGGGGGCGGGAACAAAATCACAGATGACATGTTATCTGCAATGTACAAGTTTTTAATGTACATTCCGCACATCAATGACTTTTATACAGCAAACAACATTGCCATGGTTTTGTTCTTTTTCCACACACACACAAAAAAAAAAAAAAAAAAAAAAAAACTCACAATACTAAATTTCATGCTAAATGATATATAACAATAAAAAAATAAGTATAGTACCACTAATTGATTGTTGTTGGAGCCTCCAATCATAGACACCCCATCAGCATACCATTCTTAGAGTTGACCACTAGACAAATGCCCTTAGACATTCTGTAAAGTCGACCAATAATTAACTACTTATAATCAGTTCGCAAAACAATACAATTTCAACCAATAAAAATATTTCAAAAATTAATTAGGGTGTCTATATGAAAAATTAGGGTGTCTTTTTAGTCAACCCCTTGTTGCATTCGTACAAAGTACTTACACGAACCACTCATGAATCGCACCCATAAATGATATGTGATTGTGCTATGTAGAACCAGTATAAGTTTGTTATGTAGAACCAGTATAAGTTTTTCGGTTTACCCCCACCTATGTGGGACAACTGGATTTCATTATAAAATTTCATTTTTTCGAGTTTAGTTGTCTCATTTTTGAGAGTTTATATCTTATTCACCTTAACTCCAGTTTCCATGTGCAATATTGTTTCGAAACCCTTTTGAAGGATAACGAAATAAAGTTAAATCTTACATAAATAAAAGTTAAATCTCACATAAATAGAAATTAAATATTCATATTTACACATAAAAAATGGGAGAGAAAACATATTTATTTCTAGAGTAAATTACACGAATGGTTCCTATGGTTTGGGGTAATTTGCGTGTTTGGTCCCTAACT
This sequence comes from Lactuca saligna, assembly GCF_052625555.1. NCBI lineage: Eukaryota > Viridiplantae > Streptophyta > Magnoliopsida > Asterales > Asteraceae > Lactuca > Lactuca saligna. The sequence continues at coordinate 60,039,152 of NC_136417.1, read as the reverse complement.
TATTTTTTTAACTCGGAAGGTCCCTGTGGTTTGTTTTTGTTACGCGTTTGGTTCCTACTGTTTATTTTTGTTACGCGTTTGGTTCCTGTCTTATCTAAAAAGACTATTATTTAAAAGGAAAAAAATGATGGGGTAGATGAGGTAAGGTGAGTGGTGGGATTAGGGTGTGTTTATTTAAATAAAATAAAAAAATCAAGGGCATAATAGTCTTTTTAGGTAAGATAGGGACCAAGCGCGTAACAAAAACAAACAGTAGGGACCTTCCGAGTTAAAAAAATAAGTTAGGGATCAAACGTGCAAATTATCCTAAACCATAAGGACCATTCGTGTAATTTACTCTTATTTCTATTACTTTGTAAGTCTTGATATTTTTCATCTGTTTACATATCCTATGAACTTAACCTAAAAGTATCTCCGTGTATTTTCTTGAAGCAAAAATTAGCAATTATCCTTTGATATTCACGACTAGCCAAAAACCAACTTTCAATATTTAAAATTGATACATCTTTCGATCTTTATCGCGTCATGGTACATATTAGATATAATTAGAAGTGGGAACATTAACATCATCATCCTTATTATTTACCTTGTGTTGAATAAAGTTGTGTTTACTAAGAAAATCAATAAAAGTGGGATCATTGTATTCTTCAACAAGATCATTATGCTTGGAATCATTAAACATATTTTTTATCTAGAAATATCTATTTGTAGACCATTATATAGAATAAACACTTTCTTGGTTTTGTTTTTTTTTTTTCCCTATTTTAAGCACATGATGGTTGTCATGAAAAAACATGTTTTAAATAACAAATATTATTAAAAAATAGTAAAGATATAAAACCTCATATAAGCTTCTAATTACTTTTTATGTTAAACAAAATAATTGATCATTAAACAAATAACGAGAACTTTCAAATATATACCACAAAAGAACAACCAACATGTTATCAACCAAACAAAAAAATTGGTAATAAACATGTTTGATTAGTAATAATGTATCAATTAATGGGACAAAATATATATATATATATATATATATATATATATATATATATATATATATATATATATATATATATATATATATATATATATATAAACAAAAATTTATATTTCAATTCTCTGTTTGGTGTTCACAATTTTAAAAGCATGATACTAGTTATTTAGCTTTAGCCAATACTTATCATCACATTAAATTAAAAATCTTGAAAATTATTTTAATATATTTCTTTATTAAACTAAAAGAATTACTTTAGTAATTTTTTTACCAAACGATTAAATTGTCATATTCCTTATTTTTTAACTAGACAAAACTTCAAAAATGATCATTGTGGTTTTCAAAAATATCAAGTTTAGTCCCTAAGTTCAAAAAAACCTCACGGATCGTCCCTGTGGTTTCAAAACTTTTAACGGTTGGTCCTTCCGGCTAACTCCGTTACCATTTAGCCGTTGAATCAGGGGTAATTTTGCCATTTCACTCCAAAGGAACCATTTATGAGGTTTTTAATTACTTTTTTTAAATATATATATATATATATATATATATATATATATATATATATATATATATATATATAATATTTAATATGCAAGGTCTCTCTCTCTCTCTCTCTCTCTCTCTCTCTCTCTCTCTCTCTCTCTCTCTCTCTCTCTCTCTCTCTCTCTCTCTCTCTCTCTCTCTCTCTCTCTCTCTCTCTCTCTCCAAAAGAACATATTTTTTATCTAGAAATATCTATTTATAGACCATTATATAGAATAAACACTTTCTTGGTTTTGTTTTTTTTCCTATTTTAAGCACATGATGGTTGTCATGAAAAAACATGTTTTAAATAACAAATATTATTAAAAAATAGTAAAGATATAAAACCCCATATAAGCTTCTAATTACTTTTTATGTTAAACAAAATAATTGACCATTAAACAAATAACGAGAACTTTCAAATATATACCACAAAAGAACAACCAACATGTTATCAATCAAACAAAAAAATTGGTAATCAAACATGTTTGATTAGTAATAATGTA